>NC_065528.1:8726477-8765059 GCF_006386435.1 Epinephelus moara
CGGTTGCTATAGCGCCCCCCTTTGGCCAATTGATGTAATATTGCTTCATTCACATCCTCCCATGACCCTCTACCACTGTGCCAAATGTCACATGGATTGACCAAGTCAGTGAGGAGAAAAACGTGGAACAGACACACCCACAGACAGAGTTTTCGCCATTATAGTAAGATAATGACTTAGGAGGTAAAGGCTAATAGAACAGCTAGTCTTCAAATTTATGAGACTTTATAGTAAACTGGACAGTTTCTGTAGTTGCATTGAAAGTACTCTTTGTTGGCAATCAAATTGTTTCACTGCTTTTGACTCATGACTCAGCAGTACTGACCGTGTTCTTTAGTATGGAGGACTGCATTATGAAAACATGGCAAGTGACATGTGACTTTCTTATCAAGTGAGGTTGACTCCATTCATTTGAATCTTGCTGAGTTGTTGTTAAGAGTCGACTTACCTGTGTAGACCATTTTTTAGATGGTCTGCCCGCACATCACTAATGCAGCGTTAAAGGCTCTGTTTTCATGTAAACAAACAGGATGGAAAGCCACTTTCCCAAGAATAGGCTACGTTCTCACTGAAATGATTCACACTTCATTTTAACAAATGACCTTGTTCTCTCTCCACTGGAAGATTCACATGATAAAACATGATGCCACTGATGCAAACCTGAACTTGTTTTCTCCTGTTGGTTGCAGAGAAGTGACATAGTGAAAGCAGCTTATGAGCCCACAGACGAGGAATGTGAATGGAAGGCAGATGAGGAGGAAGAGCTGACAGTAAGTAAGCAGGTACAGGTGACGTATACACCTGCATGCTTCCTGTCTGACTGAACACTTTGGTTTCTGCTTTTCCTCTTTCATTTCATGCTTGTAGCTAATAGTCTCACCCAGAACAGATTCAGCTTCAGTTCCCAAAATGGCAGCACAGCATGCAGCTCAAAAGGAAGAACATAGGATTTAAGTTTATTCTGATCTATTCTGTTTTTGAGCATAAAATGGAGCTAGTTCCTTTGCTATATTTTTTTTCCCTCCATCTAATCCCCAGTGCTGGGTGCCGTCTTTGGGATGTAGGTGGTGAAAAGCTCTTTGTTCCATACGGCATGATATGTGAAAAGAAAAATGGTTGAGCAAGCATTATTTTGAAGAGAAAATGTCTCCCTCAACCAGGATGAGATGAAGGAGAAGGCCAAATTAGAGGAAGAGAAGAAGGATGAGGAGAAGGAGGACCCCAAAGGCATCCCCGAGTTCTGGTTAACGGTTTTCAAAAACGTGGACCTGCTCAGCGACATGCTGCAGGTAGGTTCATCCAGACGGCTGCTGGAGCGCCAGTAAAAATAGGTCACACACAGTATTTGCTTCCAGTAATGAAAAATCAGGGTTTGCCTCCACCTGCTGGCCGAGTTGTGTAGAGCATGGCTTTGCAGTGTGGATTATGACAAAAAATGGCACAGTCCTCCTATGGTAAAATGGAAACACATGCTGGATGCTGTTCTGAGTGCTGTGGTGCTTTCTCTCCGCAGGAACACGATGAACCCATCCTTAAACATTTACAAGATATTAAAGTAAAGTTCTCAGATCCAGGACAGCCCATGGTGAGTGAGCATGACTCATGTTAAATAGCTGGAGCCACTTTGTTGACTTTCTTTCTATAATTTGGATCTCATTCGGTCTTCCACAGAGCTTCACGTTAGAGTTCCACTTTGAGCCCAACGACTTCTTCACAAACACAGTGTTGACAAAAACCTACAAGATGAGGTCAGAGCCCGACGAGAGCGACCCCTTCTCCTTCGATGGACCAGAGATCATGTGCTGCACGGGGTGAGCACACACAACCGTTTTACATTCAGTTAAATGTAGTCAGTCATAAATAAGTTGTGGTATTGTGTGGTGTGTTCCTGGTAGGACAATCAATGGACAGTTTTTCTTTTATCAGTTCTGTAGTAATGAAATTAGGGATGCACCAATTTATCGGCAGATATTCGCCCTGTTAACTGCCACTGGCCTATCGACACAAGATGCCACTCACCGATGACAGTGGCTGATGTTTTTCTGTTGTGTTACATCACTTTTGCGCAGGCTACAAAGCAGGGCTCAAGACTAACGGCGTCCTGTCAACCTAGGGACAATAGTATATTTGTTTGGGACAACAGATCTTTCTGGGATGCCTTTTGGTATGAAAGGACGCAACACAGATTAGAACAACTAATCTGTGTTGACAACAGCACGAGGAGAGCTGGTTAATGTTTACTGTTAGCAGCCGGTGGTGCCTCTATCAACTTTCAGCTGATAGAGGCTGTATTGAGTCACATTATGATGTGTTCAAGCTATATTCAGTAAAAATTAGTATAGGGCAAAGGTAAAATATAATGTGATCAATATTGTCAAATGTAGTTTTTGGCGATTATCTTGAATAAATCCAGCTGTTTGAAGGAGAAACGTGTCTGTTTTCATGGCAATATAAAATAGATATTAGAAAGGGAATTATAATATATATACAGTAAAAAGGCTTTTGAAGCAGTTATAAAAAACATTTTACCGTGAAAGAAGGTAATATTAAAGGTTGTTTCATAAATTTGTATGAATTTGTATTCATACAAAGGTAGTTTAATGAAGAACTGTTTCCCTGGCACTAAAGGGCGTTTGAACAGAACAAAATAAACAACAAAAATACAGTCCAGAATTTCTTACTTGGTGCATTCCTAAATGAAATGTCTTTGTTGTCATTGCAGTCGTCTTAGTTTCTATGAAAATGATGAGGAATATTCAGTAACGTCATTCGATTTCAGTCTGTAAAACTTCTTGCGACTGTGTATAATGTCAGCCTCATTATTTAATAAAATACCTCCAACAGTCAGCATGACCTGCACCAAACATTTCTCCGTGTATCTATTATCTGTCTGCCTCTTTTCTCTGTGAATCATTTCTAAGTAGATATCAGCAACCTCACCAGCTAGATTCCTAAAATAAACCCAAGATGCAATTTAGATGTGACATTTAAAATGTTGGATACTGACCATGCTTTTTTTCTCCCGCTGCCTCCTCCCTGCTCGTGTTTCACCGCAGTTGCACGATTGAGTGGACGAAGGGCAAGAACGTCACGTTGAAAACAATCAAGAAGAAACAGAAGCACAAGGGCCGCGGCACAGTGAGGACGGTCACCAAAACAGTCCCCAACGACTCCTTCTTCAACTTCTTCACCCCACCAGAGGGTAAGGCAGAAATGTTTAGCCTGTACATAGTTATTTTTTGTAATAGTTAATTTGCTCATTAAGTAATCGGTTGGATTTGTGCGTCTACACATCTGTGTGGTTTCACCAACTTTATTTATCTCCACTTGTTTACAGTTCCAGAAAATGGAGAGCTGGTAAGTTGCTCTACTTCCTTAACACCTTTGAATTCCTTTTTAAATGTAGTAATTTTTTAATTATCTTGTTTCCCCAGGTATAGTACATATTAGCTGTTCAGCTCAATGACCAAACATAACTTGGATTCAGGTCCAAATAGAACTGTAACCTAACCTTGAGTCAAGTTCTGAATACTTTATTTAAAAACCTAAATAAAAGCTGTTTGCCATGCCTGAATAAACTGTGACTGGCCTGTCTGTCTTTAGGATGAGGACTCGGAGGCGGTCCTGGCTGCAGACTTTGAAATCGGCCACTTCATCCGTGAGCGTATCGTACCTCGGGCTGTGCTCTACTTCACAGGAGAGGCCATCGAGGATGACGACGACGATGTGAGTGTTGGCGTCTAATCTTAAGTTTGTCACCTTCTTTAGTTTGGCTGAACTTGTTGTAAACTTGGCCATATTGGAATAAACACATGCCATCGTTACAGAAGTTTCAATGTGCTCTGCTTGACTACTACTACGTTGTGGCTTTCTCAAGGGAGCAAATGAGGGAAAGAGACAAGCTCTGCTCTGTTTTTAGCTGTTACAGGTTGTGAGGAATGTTCTGGTAGTAGTGTGGGAGAGACATTATTTATTAGTTGGTTTTGTAGTAATTATGGTAATTACCAACTGTTCTAATGGTGGATTTCTCAGCAGTTGGGTAATCTTAACTTAAAATGTGTGGCTGTTAGATTTATTATGGGGGGGGGGGCATTATGCAAGGTTCAAGGTTCTGTATGCTACATTCAGAGCATTAATATGGCAGCAAACCACTGTTTGCTATGTAGATATACAGTAGAGTAATGGCGTCCTTAGCAGATAATGAAGTCATGCTACCTTTGTGTGTGCTCTAACTAGGGATGCACCGATATGGATTTTTTCAGCTTGCTCCTTCCGATAACCGACAAGTTCACATTTTTGTATTTTAAAAAGAAGTGTATAACCTGTAGTTTATGGAAAACTGAGGGTCAAAAAAGGCTAAAATGTAGTGAGAAAATATGGATGATTTAATATTCCATAGCCCTGACCTAACCAAATCAACCTGACATCACTATTGCTAACAAAACCAAAACAAAGAACACAGCTATGACTCCTCCATACATGCCAACATGATCGGTGCTATTTATCGGCTGTAATTGGAATTATCGGAATAATGCAGAATTATTAAAATATCACATTATCGGCCTGATGTATATTGTGCATCCCTAGTTATAGCCTGATGTTCTCTGTTGGTTGTTGTGGTAGATGGTCCAGCTGCACATGCAGGGTAGTGCATGTGAGTCCCTGCGAGTTTATTCCACAGGCTAGTTATTCGCTGCAACTGTGCTCTGTTGTCAAAAATATATATTTATTGATACATATTGATTCTGATGGAAAGTTTAAAATTTCATGCCCTCTGTCAGCTTTTGCCTGTGGTATCTAAAATTGTATCAAATTTCTATACTTTCAAGGTATTGTATCGAAGTTAGAAATTCCATTATTGTGACAGCACTGCTCTGCACTGTGCTTATATGGGGGGTTATGGGTCCCAGTGTGCTCCGAATGTTGAATCCAGCTCCTCTAGGCGTGACTCTTTTCACATGTTTTCCAGCTAATCCTCATGTTTGTGTTTTACAGTACGATGAAGAGGGAGAGGAGGCGGATGATGAGGTGAGACTACTTAGGGCCACTCATATATAATGTATAAAATGTATGTTTGGTGTTAGTGTTGAGATAGATGGGGATAACTGTTAATGTGGCTGAGGAAAGCCAGTGGCCTGAAGTTGTTCTGTGCTGTGTGTTCAGGAAGGAGAGGAGGAGGCTGATGAGGAGAACGACCCCGACTATGATCCCAAGGTGAGACCACAGATCCTCTCTCTCTCTAAAGATCTCTGGTGTCCTGAGAAAGACCTTACTCAGCTGTTCTCAACTTTGTTGGCTCAGGATGCTCTTTCCAAAAGGCAAAGCAGTTCCTGCTGTAGGCCACTGATAGCTGCAGTAATCTCTCAGAACCTTCAAGTTCATGAATGAACTTTAATGTTACAGCGAGAAACATTTTGCATTACGCCATCATTACGGGGGTTCCTGAGCTGCAGGTAGAGAACGGCTGTCCTAATTTGACTTGTTAGATTTCAACATACAGAATACATACTGTCAAATGCATCTCATTTTACACCAGCTTTTGGTTTGCTTCAGCTTTTATTTTGTTGTCGTGATCTTGATTTGGCTCCCAGACAAATAAAAATACCCCAAAACACTCCCCTAGCAGATATTTTTCCTCTTCACCTTTGTCTTAACCAGATCCTGAGCCTGTATTTTCAAAATTACTTTTCACCAGTCAGTTAAGTCTGATTGTTGCATGTTGTTACCAAAACCTGAACCTTAACCTAATGCAAAAACACAGACCTCATATGCCTTAAAGGGGCAGTTCACCCCAAAATCAAACTACATATTTTTTCTCTTACCTCTTAGTACTGTTTATAACCCTAGATTGTTTTGGTGTAAGTTATCAAGTGTTGGAGATATCCGCCATAAAGATTTCTGCCTTCTTCTCAGTATAATGTAACTAGATGGCACTCAGCTTGCGGTGCTCAAAGTGCCAAAAAAAAACATTTGAAAAACTCAACAGCAATGTCGCCCTTCAGAAATCATGACCTGGTTACTTAAGATAATCTACAGACCTTGTTGTGAGCAGTTTGGTGTGGGAACTATTTTCTTTCTAACCGCACTACATCCGCCAACTGTACCAGTATGCAGAAGGAAGCATGCATCTAGTGCTAGCTAACGGTACAGCTTAGGGAGGAGGTTAATGTTTACATGGTTTCCTTCTGCATGGTGATATGGCTGGCCAGTGTAGTTTGTCACAAAGAAAATAGTTATCTCCGCCAGATGTAAGCCTAAAGGGGATCATCCTTTGGTTATGTGAGTGTGTGTGTGTGTGTGTGTCCATTTGTCGGTAACTTATCTGGACTACTACTGGACCAATCAGCCTAATATTTTGTGTGCTTGACTCTATGCTTGAGGATGTCTTATGGTTGCAGTGTTTCATTATTGTTGAAAAACCTATTTTGTTGACTCCTTTATATTGTCATTAACTGCTGGATCCTCACTCCTCTTAATCAGCTGGTAGAGGCTGCAAGTTTTCCAGAAATCATCTTGGCTGAAAAAAAACAAGCATTACCGTCTGTTGCAGGTTACATCTTAACCTTCATCCTTGCTTGAAAAATGACATCCAGAGAAAAGCTTGTTTTCATTTTTAACTAGAGAATATGCAAATTAATTCCATACATGATATGTTAAGACACACTAAAGTTGGACACAATACAAGATGAGTTTGTCACCATTTTTGTTGTTTTAGCTTGTCATCTTGACGGTAAGGGAGTCAGGAGGGACAATTTCACTGGCTGCAGCTTGCCACCGTCCGGCTGCCACCTGTTTTTTTTTTTTTTTGTCTCCATCCTCTGCAGGGAGCCTTTCAGAAGCGGAGTGTTTGCTAGACTTGGAGATTTTGTTGATTTGGTATTTATACCTTGATACCTGTGCTTGTATCATAATTTAGCAGGCTATGTAGTTAAATGGTTTCTTTTTTGGTCTGTTTAATACTGTTTATTGTTAGTTCCTACTTTGTTGTGCTACAGGCAAGTTCAGTCCAGTTATGCTGTAGCTCTGTCAAATACAGACAAGGCACATGTTTGTCTGAGCCTCTAGAAGCTTCTGAAAGGCATCTGCTGGAAAAACAAGAATTGTCTAGAGTGGCTGTGAGCAGCCTGAGAGCTACCTGAGTGCACATTTCCAGTTCCTAGAGCACCACAAGCTGAGTGCTATCTTGCTCCATTATATTGGAGAGAAGACAGACATCTCTACGGATGATATCTCCAACACTCAGTAACTCACACCAAAACAATCTAGATAAATAACACCACAGGTAAGAGGAAAAATTAGTTTTGTTGGGTGGCAGTAAACTGTCCCTTTTTAAGGGAAGGACGAGGACTCCAGTGAAATTTTAACTCGCATACAATATTCATTTCAATCATAGCTATGAATATTATGCCTTTTTCAAATGCATTATTTGAGCAGGAAGCTTTGACACAATAAATATATAATTTAAAAAAGAAGTTAGTTGGAATGAAATCAGGCACGCATAATTAAGTGCAAACCTTCAGAGGTTTATTGTAATTTCACAGAGACAAATAAATAGCGGGTCCTCTCCTGTAGGCTCTGTTTATCCACTGATATTTTCTGCTTCGCTGCCTTCCTGATGGAGCTAATGTAGCTGAAAAACTGTGAATAAACAGTTTGCAGAAGGGAAGCTATGCAACCTCAGAAGTATTGCAAGCAACAATAAGACAAATGGAAATCTCTTGATACATAATGTATTAAAAGTGTACTTCTTGTAGTCTCTTTTTTCGGACTTGAGCAGCTTTTAAGTCTGACACGACACGATATAAACAAGCATGACCTCTGCTGCTTTGCTAAACAAAAACGTCTTTGACATTCTGTATTCTGCTAGTTTTTTTTTTTTTTTTTTTTTTTTTTCTCCTATTCATTAATGTTTCTTCATCTCCGGTCACTTTGGCATCTTTTGTCAGCTACTCTTTAAATTTTTCCTCACTAGGTTTAAGTGGTGACAATAGAAAAATAACCCTATCCTGGTAGGTACAGCTTGTGACTTGTCAGCTTACTACCATCACACCCCCAACCCTTCACCCTCTCCTGCCCTCTCAGTTTTGGGTTTTGCTTTACCTTTCCTCCCGTTTTTCAATCCTCCATCTCTTTGCACCCCCCCACCCCACACATGAGCACCCTCCTCCTCTGCCGCCGTGCTGCACCCTCCCAACTTACTAACCCACCGGTTTGTTGTTGGTTTTTTGGAGTTTAACCCATAGTGAGTCTGCATTTGCACCTGTATTATTTCTGTATGTTGAAGCTAGTCCAGCCTTCCCTTTCCTTTCTTCTCCACCATGTTGAACTCGTCCCGTCCACAAATGCAGGCCAGTTTTTGAGTTTTTGTCAAGATGAGAATTTGTCTGCCATAAATTCTGTGCTTTTTGTTTATGGATGTTTGTTTTTAATACCCATTTAAATATCATTGGTCCATTTGTCCATGGTTTTTAATCCTCCTTCCTGTTCACATTAGTTCTGTTCAGCTGCCTTTTCTCTATAGATCTGCTTTTAATGTTGGGATAATGGCCTTGGGGGGCTGTTTGTGTTTGAAATAAAGCCGAACCGATAGCTGGCAGATTACCAGAATACAAGAAATGCCAACAAAGTGTTTATATCTCTCTGAGGGTGCCATGATTGTCAGCAATAATGGGCTGTTTTCTGTTGTTTTCATTAGAAACTCAATTGCTTGCAGCAGATAAAACCATGTAAAAACTGTCAAGACTAAGTCTTTCAAAAGACGCTACATCATAGTCTGTAATAGAAGTAGAGCTCATATTTGGGTATTTTGCTAAAAAAAGAAAAAAGAGACACTGTGTGAAGTCTTGTCTCACACAGAGCACTATTTTTGGACTCCAAACTGTCAAGAGTTCAGCTACGGCCAAATGTATTGCACTATAGCTAAAATGACCTTACCCTGTGCAGTCACTGTGGCATCAGGCCATGGAGAGCAGCCTGAACAGCTGCAGCGTGCCGTCACCTCCAGAAGTGTCTAATGTCTGCTGGAAGGACGCCCGACCCCAAGTATGATGGGGTCTTAATTATCTCTCTGCACTCTTCATCCCTTATTTACTCAAGTGTTTCCTTTGTTTTTTGGCAGCTAATTGATTTGAGCATAATGGCCTGAGGTTGTGTTTCAAGTGTTTACATTTAATATCCTGTAGCAGCAACGCCAAAATAAGCTCTTTAAGCGTATTTGGAAAAGAGCTTTGTTTCTTTCAAAGTATATACTTAACCAAGGGCTCAAAAAATCAGCTATATAATCTCATTACACATCCCTTGTCACAATATTAAGTTTTCTGTCTACAAACTTAATACCGAAACATTTTAATCATTAACCAATGGGGATTATGCTGATTTAATATGTTCCAAGGCTCATATTTGTTGGTTTAATGTTCCGTAATCTGATATGTGCTTTTTTTTGGCTGAGCCTTTACTATCAGCTGATTTATCTTATCACTGATATCAGTAATGATGTACAGCATGTCAGACAGTAAGTAACAAAACATTTCAGTACAGAAATACCAAAGATATATTTGAGGTCATTTAGAAACTGCCTCCATTACACAGTCTGATATTTGAGAGTACATAAGCTCTGTGAGCCACTTAAAACTCCAGTGTTTGTCTAGCTTCATTGCAGACTGTACTGAGCCAATGTGCACTCAAGTGTTAATTCTTCTTCTTCACTTTGAGGGCAGTGAAGTACTGGTCTCTCCACAAACACCCCCCACCCCCCACCCACCCCCCAACAATAAAAATCAACAGGTCCTCTTCATAGAGAGAGGCCCTGTGGTCCTTCACCTCACTTGACACCAAAGTGCTCAGCAGCTTCAGTCTTGATTTGACTGGTCAAAGGAACAGTATGGCATTTTGGGAAATGCACTTTTCTGCTGAGAGCTGGATCAGATCAATACCACCCTCATGTCTGTACAGTAAATATGGAGCCAGCACTTACGTTAGCACAACTTAACATAAAAAGTGGAAAGGGGTAAAGGATCTGGGGTTTTACTGTTGGTTTGTGGTTTTTGTACAGATGAAACAACTGAGCTTCAACATATTTGGAGTTTTAGAGGGGCCGGGAAGCTGATTTGGTTACATGTGGACAGGTTAATAGTTTTCTGTCTCTGTGCTAAGCTAACAGTCTCCTGGCTCTAGCTTCATAATCAACAGATAGGAGAGTGGTATCTTATCTAACTCTCTGCTGGAAAGATAAAAAGATAATTTCCCAAATATCAAACTATTCCTCTGCAGTTATTCCTTTAGTGTGTTAAATTGATTGCATATATCAGTAAGAATGTAAATTTAAAATTAATTGATTGAACAAGGCTTTAATTAACCATTTAATCCATAGACTCACCGTTAACATAAATAAACTTTCTGTTGCTGCCGTTACATAGGTTAGACGCAGCACTGAAGGACCATCTTGGCAGCATCAAAATCTGATACTGAGCTGTTTGTCGGTTCCAACGAACACATGATGACACCAAAACAGTTTGTTAAACTTGTCAATAACTGTTGGGTGATGTTAGCCATGTGTTGCTAACAGTTAGTCCTGCTGTGTGATTGTATGCCGGCGGACTCTCACAAATTGTCCCCAGCACTGAGCTCACACGCAGCAGTAGTCTCATGATAAACAGAGAGAACGGGACAGTGGGGCAATACACTGCACGCAGCTCTACAGTAAAAGAAGATTTTAGCTATATTGAATATTAATAAAAAAATAAATAAATCCAAAAGTCATGTTCACATGTGAGAGGTTGGGCAGCGATTACTCTAATGAACAAATACTGATGTCCAAGTCAGGGACTCAAGTACGAGTGGCCATCCCCAGTTCATATCTTTAAGATATGTTGTTCGTGTTATAAAGTCAGACATGAGGAACTTTTCAGATGTTTTTTTTAGAATTTGTGGCAGCTTGTTGAATGTTTCAGGTATTGAATTGGCTTTGCTGTGTGTAGATGTGGTTTTGGTATGTCAGGCGTGTGTGTCTGTGTCTGTCTGTGTTTAGAGTGGTTTTTCATCTTAACAACCAGCCCTCCCTCCCGCCCCCTGTGATTTCTTACAGAAGGATGCAGCCCCCCCAGCTGAGTGCAAGCAGCAGTGAAGCCTGGCCTGGCTGCCTTGAGGATCAACTGCACTGTAACGGCTTCTCAAATTAAAAGGAAAAAAAAAGAAAAAACAGATTTAAAAAAATAGTTACTTACCGCCTTATAATGTTTTGTATTTTTCTTGGTAGAGAATTTGAAGAAAAAAAAAGTTTCAAGATTTTTGTTACAAAAACTCATGGTAATATACTGGGAGCTGTGTGGCTCAATATACATAGTATTTTACTAGACCTGTTTTTTCCTTCTCTTCCTCCTTCTCTGTACAATAGATAGAATACAGGAAAAAAAATCTCCCTCAAAAGCATGAACTTGTTTCTTCACTGCTAAAACTAGTTTGGGTTCTTGTGAAGTCTTTTGTTGTATTTGCTCTTAGACAACAGCTGTGGTTTAGACTGCATCGCGGCAACGTCAATTTACAACCCCCCCTTTCCCCCTCCTCTTCCTCCTACCAAAGTTCCAGGTTGGTCAGTTCCGGTCGTCCCAGGTGAATATATTTTTTTTTTTTAATTCTTAGTGGGGCCTTTAGCACTTGTAAAAGCACTGTAGCATTTCCAGCTCTAGTGACGGAGGACAGATGGGTGACCCGCAGCCGGGTGTCTATTCCAGTTTATCTAATCTTGCTGAGCATGGGATCCGGAGTTGGTGTTTTTGGCCACTTCCTGCGCCACTTGTGCTCAACTACTTTCCACTCTCGATACATTCCAGTAAGCAGACTGGCTGGCACCGTCGGTGAACCTCTCTTCAAAGGGAGTCCACTTCTGTCTAACTGGACGGGCTCATCTAAATTGAACCAAAAAGAAGTTTGTTTCGACCTCTGCGTCACATCGTGGGTCGCTCCCAGGGCTCAGCACAGTCTGGTCAAGTCTCTTTAACATTCCAGAGAATTCTTATGCTGAGGAAGAGGCTGAGACGGTTTGGTGGGATGGCCAGTTCGGGGCTGCCTAGCCCCAGTGACTCAGTGCTTCAGGCTCCTCGTAGGCTCGCAGTGGCTGTCGTCTTTTCTATAGCACTTTGTCCTAGTGTGTGGTGTACTGGTGGCGTCCTATCATTGGTTAGCTGTCTGAGTACTCCTTGTAAGCAGCACTTTGTTTGACGCCCCCTGCCTAAACAGCCACAGGGGGCGGTGCTGTAACCCCGCTCTGTGGAGAGTTCAACTTGTGCTATCTGGTTTTTAGGTGCATTGCCTTTCTTACCGGGGGAGGCACACTTGGCCTGTTCAGAGAGGCTTTGTAGGAACAGGGTTGGGCAGATGTAGCACAGCGAACTAAAAGGAAAAGTCCAAACCAGGTTTTGAAGTGTCTGTGGACACGTCAGGTTCACCAACCCTCCCCTTTTTTTTCATCAGTTTATGACATTTACCTCTTGCGTCACCAATTTGTGACCGGTCAGGTGACTCACGCGGACCTCAGCCCAGCCCCTGAGGTCTCGGTTCATTTTAATCACTGTGAAAGAAAGAGGGGACGCGTGATAAGGCCATTGTATTGGCCAATGACCCACCACCCTCCCTACCCAAAACTCCTTCCTTTGTTACCCAGAAGGCCACAGGGAAGCATGTCAGAGCAATACTTAAAGCCAGGAGGGGCACCGAGAAGAAACCGTAGCCTGCCTCCCTCCCACTCCATTCTTAATGCCTTCTTCAGTTGTGAAACCAGCCACGTGCTGGTTGTGTTGGGCAGCATCATGCCCACTGTGGAGAGCCAGGGTACTTCTCATTCTGCAGGGAGTATTCAGATCATGTTCATTGGAAAAGGACGTGAATGGGTTTCTGTAGGGTCCTTCTGAGCAGCTGTTGTCAAGGCAAAATGCTATGCTACAAAAATACTAATGTACTCAATAACTGTACGTGTATGTTCATGAATAAATTGGTTAAACATGTCTAATATGGTTGGCTGTCTGTGTTTATGTGTTCATGTACATTCGCAGATAAAAAATGTCTACACATTGCCAAGACAATCACAGCCACTGACAGAAACCTGATTATTATTTCCTTTGTATTACAATTGTGAACAGTCCTTCTTCCAAAACATTTACACAAATGAAACAGCCACTACAAGCTGCTGATTGTTGGACTGGTAGTCAAATACCTTCATGCACAGCCACCTGCCAGAAGAGGGCGACATTGCTGTGAGATTCTACAGCATCTGAAAAAACGCTGACCTCCATGGGGAATATGGTTTGACCACATCAGATACCACACTGACACACAGAGCCATTAGACCTAATCCTGTAACAGTGATACAAATTTAAAATAGAAAGGCTTTAAAACTGTTAGATTACAGATGGTAGTTGTTAATGTCACACCAAAGTCTCAGTTTGCCTGATGAATTTCTCACACTGACTAAGCTGTTCATAGTTGACCAAATTAAAACACTGGGTAAGGTAGTGTGATCTAAAGCAACACTACCAGTGATGGAAGAAGTCAAGGTACATGAATATTCACATCAAAACATGTTTAAAAGCACTGAATGGTCCCTTTTATTGTTATACAGTATATTATATAGATCATTACAGGTACACAAGCATCAAAGCAGCATACTGTAACTTGTTGGGGGGCGGTTGAGGCAATTTCAGGGACTTTATAATGTTGGATTGTTTAATACATATTTTGCCTGCCAGTTGCAAACCACAGTCATGTTGTATAAATAATATTTTCCCTCTACAGCAGTGTTTCTAACATTTACCTTACTTTCTTATGCCTTTAATCATTTTGAGACTCCTCAGATTTATCTTGAGAGCCTCCACCCCTAACCCCAGACCTGTGATCTTATCCAGATATCAAAAACATTCAGATATGATCCAAATATGGAAATAAAATTTTGACATTGGGATAAATTCCAGAAATCTAAAAGAAAATCGGGTATAATCCACATAAGGAAATATCGCTACAATCAGGATAAAATCAAGAAATCTAAAAAAAAAAAGATCTAATCCAAACAAAGAAATAACAGTACAATAAGGATAAAATCACGAAATCTTTTTTTAAAAAATGGAAGTTATCCAAATATGAAAATGACACTGACATATGTATAAAATCCAAAAATCTAAATACTTTGCATGTAATCCAAATATGGAAATAACACTTTCAAATCAGGATGAAATCCATAAATCTAAAAAAAAAAAAAAAAATCTGATATATAATCCAAGTATATAAATAAAAATGTTAAAATCTGGATAAAATCCAAGTGAATACAATCCATAATAATAAAATGGAAAAACTGAAGCATGAGTACCTCAGAAATTGTACTGACCACATGACCACATCTCTGACAAAGCCTTAACAAGTGGACACAGCATCTTAGTGTTATTTACATTATCAAATTTTATTATAGGTGTTACTTTGTCCCAGTGAAATTAAACTAAAATATGACTGTTGGTGCATTCATGATCTATACAGTTCAGAATATAAATAGTGTAAACTGTACTGTATATCATAGCATCTCACCTACTGTTTGTGTATAGGGCATTATATTCTCCTAATAACATTATTTCAATATAAACAATCTAATTTTAAAATACAAAAAAAAAAAAAAATCAAAAATAATGAATTGACTTTCAAAATAAAATTCAAATGATTGTTCTTATTAGTAGGCAGTTGTTGTTTTCAGTGTCTCGGGAGGCTGGGTGTCACTGAGGGGGGCGGCGCACCTCTCCAGCAGACCCCTCCCGCCCCCAAATCCCCCTCACACACTGTGACCAGCAGCCAGACAGCCAGACGGCCAGGCAGCCTCCTCACTACACACAGCGCCGCACAGCACCGCAGTCACAGCAGCATCTCATGCCTTCTGCTCCGGGATAGACAGCCGTGCATCTGTCCATCCGTCCGTCCATTACAGCAGCCAGGGAGGTGGAAGCCTGAGGCGTGCAGGTGAAGATGCTGGAAAACGGGAGGAAGGTGTTCAAGGAGGGTTTGCTGGAGAAGCGGAGCGACGGGCTGCTGCAGCTCTGGAAGAAGAAGCACTGCGTCCTGACCGAGGACGGCGTGCTGCTGCTGCCGCCCAAGCAGCACGACCAGCCGCAGCACCACCAGCCGCAGCACGGCGGCGGCGGAGGGGACGCGGGCAAAGTCAAGGAGCTGCACTTCGCCAACATGAAGACGGTGGACTGCGTGGAGCGGAAGGGCAAGTACGTCTACTTCACGGTGGTCATGACGGAGGGGAAGGAGATCGACTTCAGGTGCCCGCAGGACGAGGGCTGGAACGCGGAGATCACCTTGCAGATGGTCCAGTACAAGAACCGGCAGGCGATCCTGGCCGTCAAGTCCACCCGGCAGAAGCAGCAGCTGCTCGTCGTGCAGATGCCCGGACAGAAGACGATCCGCAGCTCGCCAAACGTTGCGTGACCTGCGGCGAGTCCCGCGGACATTGGTGCACCATCAGCGGTAAGACAGCTACAGAGAAAGCAAGATTGATAGGGGGGGCTTCCCAGGTCTGGGGACCACCTGGGGAGCCCCCTCCAAATTAAGGACCCGTGTTTTGGTTTTGTTGTATTCCCTGGATATTTGTGCTAAGACAGAGGACGCATGTTTTCATCTCAGGTAACAGTCCTCCCTCACAGATCAAACCCTGAGCGATTATTCTGCCTGAAGGGGACGAAATCGTACAAAATGTGGATTTACTTTGGCGTAAAGAAAAGTTTGGGAGCCTCTGCTATAGGCCTGCCTATATGTCCCCCTCATGGAGGTGAAATCCTCCGCAGGAAAATGTGCTGGATATCCATTACCAGGCAGGTTTAATATTTCCTACAAGGAGGGCTTCTCCTCATCAGTGACAAAATAAATAGATTTAAATTATGCACGTAGTTTAGTTATTTACATCAAGACTGGAAAGATGAATATTTGTTTATATAATCCATTTAAAACTAGACTGACATGACTGAATCAACGTTGGAAGATGTTTAGTAAGTCCACAGTGTTAAAGCTGAACATGTGAAAACTAATATGCACCAGAGACTCCAAATTAAGCGTAAAGATGCACAGATTGCGTGCAAAAATCAAAGGCGGCCAGCTGAATCCCTGATGTGTTTCACTTTATGCACATACATTGACACAAACCTAAACTGTAGCACACTCAGCAATATGTGGCACATCTGAGCCAAGCGTATGGAGCTGTACAGTCCAGCTCCACAGCAGCTCATCTCACTCAGACTTGTGTCAGTCAGTGAAATAAGCTGCTTTGTGTTTGTTTGAACACATTTTCACGCATGGCTCTCCCTGGCACACTTTTTATTACTCAGAGGTCAAATATCAATGGACTAAACACCCGGAAACAATATAGTCACACTGTGTCATTGTGATAAATTACAGGCATGAGTCACCAAACATGGAAACATTAGTCCTGCACAGGCTATGATGCAAAGGGAGATACTGTAACATGACCTCCCAACACTGTAAGGAAAAGGATTGCTATTTTTTTAAGAAGCACAATTTTCCAAAAATGATTTTTTTTTAGGTGAACTTTTGTCAAAAACCCCTTCAGAATTAATTTGTGTAATAGATATTTGAGTAACGTTTGTCCTCAAGATCAGGGCTTTACTTCCTAGTTGGCCCCCAACATCATGATATTTGGTTGAATTAAGGTTGTGACGTCAGGTGACCAAAAGCCAACGTCCGCACAACATCTAACATCAGTTTGACGTAGAGTACTGACGACAGATTCCGTCAATATTTTATGGGTTTTTAAGTTGTGTTGTTAAGTAACTAAAATCCAGTGTCTTCCAAACGTGTCATGCCAACATCGCCTTGACGTAGGACAGTGACATTTAGTCATGAGGTACGGAGAACGCAACCTAACATCTGCAAAACATTGTGATGTCAATGTCCGCACAACATAAAATTGGGTAGACATTTTAAATGTCGTCAGCCTGATTTTCATTCCAACTAAAACTGAACGTCTTTGGAACACAAGAGTCCAACATCTGTCTGACCTCATATTGACGTCCGGTGCCAGTTGGGTTTACTGTAGTGTTAGTGAGCAGCAGGGTCGTAGCAACATTCAAGGTCTGAGGTCATTTCTTTTCCATGTATTTGGGGAATTTAGCAATGTTGATTAAGTTAAAATGAAATTTGTTTTCAGTGTTTGTGGACTTAGTGTTTTAAAATTTTAAATTTGATAAATAGAGTTTGGTATTTCATCACTAAAACTGTTATTAGCAGTTTAGAGAAGGCTTTGTAACGTTTCGATAATGAAATAGAGCCTAATTGATAAAATATGACACATAAAAATGTCTTTATATTTATCTGATCTAAAATCCTTACTACGGCCCTGCTGAGCAGTAATCCTCACTCTCTGATACATGCTTATGTCTTTTATGTAGGAAATAAATCCATTGTGTCAGTATGAGTTGGCGTCAGCGGTTTGATCCAGACTGTTGGAATGAAATGAGCAGCCTGAGGTCCCGTTATATTGAGTCCACATTTCAAGCGACTTTAGATTTGCCTCCTGTGTCAGGCACCATCAGTCTGCAGTCTGTCTAATTGATTGCATCCGCAGGTTAATTGGACACTCAGCCGGAGGATGAATATTGACGCGGGCTGCATCCCCCCCTGCCACTTCACCACAGAGCTCCATTCTCCAGGAGAGCCCCTCTTCCATGTCGTGGTGTCCACAGACCAGCGTCCCCTTTTCAATACAGAGACTTATTTCACAAAAGACTGATGGACAAAAAGCATGTGAGAAAACAACTGTACTCTACCGTGCATTGGGTTTATCCCTTATTTATTAGATGTGTATATATATTTTCTATAAAAAAATGTTATGTTGTTGATGAATGTTCAGTGTGTTTGTTGCTAGAATGGAACAAGAAATACTCACTCGGAGGTTCCTAGCCCACATGTTACACACAAAGTCCATTGGGAATAAGCTTATATAATTATCTTAGGACGGTTGCTGTAGGTTAGTCAGATCACTTCATTCCTGGTAGAATGTGTCATCGTCCATGTTTTCATTTCTCAACTGAACCAAAGAATCACGCCATTACATTTCTCTCTCTAGTGCAGTGTTCCAGCTCAGAGTATACTATACTAAAATACTATAGATATATGATGAGATACCTGCATGACTAATTTGTTTGAGTGCTTGATTTGTTTATAGCCACAGTACATCTTCATATTTATATTGTGTGCATCAATCATTTTCCTGCATTCATAGCTAACAAAGCAATCTCTTGCTTTCTTGTAAGTCTTAAGTCTGAGTAAGACGCAAGCTTATTACTCTCAGTTTGTTTTCAGTGGCTACGAGCTAAGAGCGCTGTTAAGTAGTAAGTAAGTAACATACACAGCTGAGTTTTTATTATATTAAATACTCTGAAGACAGTTTAACTGGTTGCATTAAATCTTAGTGGGTGTGGACACATTGCCAATGTTCTCTGACTTGATAGGTGTAGTCTGAAACCAATAAGGTGGAGGAAAACAGTAGTACTTGGAATTGATAGCCAAAAACAAAGAGGAAAAGTACCATGAAATTTTTAAATCTGTGGACATTCAGAGCTACTTCCTCTTCTGCGTCAAAACTGGAGATGCTATTGTAGCTAATTAGCTGTGTTGCACCTACTATTTTTCTTTAGCCCTACTTTGTCAGAGTGTAAGTGCCCCACAAAAGAGGCATGGTTTGTAGACAGTTATGGAGTCCATGGTACAAATAGGTCTCTTGAATAAACTGTGTCAAATTATTTCCCTGTTAGCTACTGTTAACTGTAACTAAGCTTGCTTCGTGTGAGTTAGCTACTGTGCTAACTAGTTTGCTCAATGAAAGTTGGCTGCTGTGCTAACTTGCTTGCTTAGGGGGCATTCGTAAATCCAATTTGATGCTGTACACTAAAATGAGAGCGTTGTTGTTTAAAGAAACAGAGTGTTCAATTTGCAAATGTTCCAGTTTGTGCCAGAGTGTGCTCCGGCACTTGGAATGAGTATTTCCGAACACACCTTAAGTGTAATGATGTGTTCAGAGGAAGTCGTGTTTACTGTGCTCCAGAGAGGAGTTCGTAAGAAATTTTCTGAGAGTCCCAAGTTCATAACTGTGTCTAGGCCTAAACCAGGCCCCCAGGAAGTGAGCCGGGCTTTGAAGCCAGTTTTCATAGTGGCTGAACAGCAGAATTAGAACTTCCTTGTGCGTCACGTGATCCCACTGGGCCCAGAAAGACTTTTTCCCATAGACTTACATTGTTAGAGGGAGATTTTTTTTCTCTGCAGAATGACTCATTTCACTGTCTGGACTTGATCCATTTGATTCAATAACATTTGGCAAGTCGAGAGGAGCCACAAGATTAAATCATCCCCATTCAAGTTAGCAAAGCACGACAATGAAAGTAGCCGGCTCGGCCAGCAGACGTCTCTATTGCGCCTGCTCTATGGGCGCAATGATGTAGAAGAAGCGCAGATCATGTGGGTAATTTTATACGTTGCAGTTAAACGTTTTTGGCTTCATGCGCCACTGAGCAGCCTTCATAAGAATGAACGGGCCAGCCTTCAACACTGTATTCAGGTCTTTTTAGACAACTATGGCCTACACAACTTTCAGTGTTGTAAATACAAGCCCACAAGTTTCATTTGAACACAGCATATGTTAGCTTCTGTTCTATGCGAGTAGTGTAAGTTTGGTACTGTGCTAAACAGCTTACCTACTGTAAGTTAGCTACTTTATTATTCTAACTTACTTACTGTAGCCTAAGTTAGCTGCTGTGGTAACTAAGCTAGCTGTTTTGCGAATTAGCTTGCTTCTTTTGAGCTAACAATCTAGCTTAACAGTCAGTAACAAGAGATCTCTATGACTGACTAGTACCAGCATGTTCCCAACAGGCTGTTACGGTGCATGCCCACTATAGACGACCAGTTCGCCTAAACTCGCATCCGCCCTACACCGCCAGTCAGGCAGTTGTGGCTGCAGCTTGATTGGCTGTCTTAATGTCAGCACTGTTTGGATTTTTTTAAATTGCCACACCCTGTCTTCGTGCTGCCTGCTTGGTCCTCACTGAAGGTATCCCAGCGTGCTTTGTGCAACAAATCAGTCGCTTCCATTGTGTTCGCGTTTAGCTCACCAGCTACAGGAGTTCGGCAACTAGTCCTGTGAGCAATGCCCACATCATCAAACTTCAAGAACTACATGTTTGGTAAAGATGTGTAGGTGTATTTTGCTGCACCAGGATTACACCCCTGACATTCTGTAAGGTTCACTCGCTGGGGGGCATATGGCGACTGACTTCCTCTTGACTCCTCGCACATGTGAATGGCACAAAAATTGGCTAGACCACTCCATTACAATACATCTCTTCCTGCATTATAATGTTTATTGGACTCAAAGGCTCAAATTGTGACCATACAGAGTTTTTATGATTCATTAATCATTTTAAAGACGTTTCTTTGTTTCTGGTCCCGTCATGTGACCTTACAGCTGAAGCGCTGCTCCTGGGGGTTTGGTGAAATCACGTGTCAGTGTCGCCCTGCCACAAGGTCATTTGTAGGATCCCTCTGTTTTTATAGCTACTTAGCTAACTGCTGACTTTCCATTATCACAAATGCTGTGAACATGTTTGTATTTGACCTGATGTGCTTCATGGCAATTCAAGCTTGCCAGCTAGCTAAATTAAGCTAAAACAGACCATTTGGCCCCACCCACTGACATTTATGACAACCAATCAGATTGTTTCTGCCTCTGTAGGAGCTCTGCCTCTGAGAAACGTTCATGAAACAATATCTCTAATCTGCAATGTTTAAACTACAAGGCATGATAAATAAACAGACTGAACAATGCGATAGCTGTGGAACTGAAGGTGGCAACACACAGGGCAACATTTAGTGGAACGTGACAGGTAACGTCCTCCTCTATTGTTTTTTGTTTTTCATGATGATGGAGTGCTGTTCTGTCAGGAAACATGTTATTTCACTATTGCTCATGTTGTTTCCTGTTTTTCTGAAAGTGTTTTGCAGTGCTTTTCCCTCATGCCAGTGTATTGCAGCCAAACCAACACATGCCTCCGTGCTGTTGTCATCTCCCACGCAGGGTAATAGCTGTGCCCTTTATCTAATGTGACTGGTGTGATGCTTCTCTGACATGCCTTCCTGTTGCCATCATTACACACACAGTTATAGCTGTGCCCTTTGTAGCCACTGTCCAATTTCTTATTTCAACGTGAGATCTATTTTCATACCTCGAAAAGATACATTCCATTAAAAAAAAAAAAAAAAAAAAAATAGCACAGTGTCTCATGTGGTTTCTTTCGTTCTTCAGAGCAGCAGATGAGCGTCAGAGCCCTGCGGTTCGGCGGGGTCATCTAAACGACCTGTTTAACTAGCTGCTGCTCTGTCGGTCTCCAGCCTTTCATGCTTTACAACTGCTGAACCTTTCACCCCCTGTTTCCTGGTCTAAAAGTAGAAGCCGTGTGGAGAATTGGGTTTCACTGCCAGTTGTTGCCGCTCAGATAAACTGCCAGAGCGTAATGTCAAAAGCACACGTGGCTCCGACTACTCTGCTGTCTAAAGCTGAGCTAATTCAATTAAACACAGTGCACATGACGGCATCCTTTCTGACACATGAGGGGTTCACTGCTGCTGGAGAGGAACATTGCTGTGTGAGAAAGCAGCTTGTCTATCTAAATATTAAAGTCTGGACATCAGAGTCACCTGCCACCCCAGTCCTTGAACATTTTTCTGTACTTCAGAAACATTAAAAAAAAGTCACACTGGTTGGCACAGTAATGCATTTACATTTCAGACATTTAACAGACGCTCTAATCTAGACAGCTAACAGACAGCTAAAGTCGTTGATCACCACCATCACAGGCGAGAAATATTAAAGCCAGACTATGTAACTTTTGCTGAACAGCTGCCACTGTGACCACAAGTGCCAGTTACAAATATTACAGAAGCGTGCTATGCTGACTACTCTGTGACGAGATAACTAAGACCCTGAAATCTCTGGGAACACTATTTTATGTGTCACTAAAAGCTTAAACATTTACAAACAATTTTCTGTTAAGTTGTGTGAATTTTACACAACTTGTGGGTAAAATGGACAATATTCAATTACATTGGCAACATCCAGTTAATGATTTTTTTTTTTTTTACTAATATGAAGAGTAAAGTTTCAAATAATGTTTAAAGATGAATTAATTTCTACTTGTGTTTAAACTGTGCATCTCTTTATGGCAAATGCATTTAGAAATAAACAACTGCTACTAATGTTAACATAAATGACCCTCCAAAATTGGTCTTTATTTTCCATTAATCATGGGCGGATTATGAGACAGTGGGCCCCTGGGCACAGTTTTACAAAAGGCCCACCACCTCTCCCATATAGGAGCAACAGACTTTGTGGTCATTTTGTGTCTTGTGTTAGTTTTGTGTCTCTTTGAGGCAATATTTAATTTTTTAGTCCTTTTATGGATCTTTGTAGACATTTTGTGTCTCTTTGTGGTTAGTGTGTGTCTCTTTAGAGTCATTTTTTGTGTCCTTGTGGTTGTTTTGCCTGTTTTTGTAGTTATTTTGGATCTCTTTGTGTTTGCTTTGTGTATCTTTATAATTGTTTAGTGTCTCTAAGTGGGTGTTTGGCCCGTTTTTGTAGTTATTTTGTTGCTCTTTGTGGTTATTTTGTGTGTCTTTTTGGTTGTTTTGCCCATGTAGTTATTTTGTGTGTCTTTGTAGTTGTTTGTGTTTCTTTGTGGTTTTCCCATTTATGTAGTTATTTTGTGAGTCTTTGTGGTTGTTTTATGTCTCTTTGTAGTTATTTTGTGTGTCTTTGTAGTTATTGTGTGTCTATTTGTAGTTATTTTGTGTGTCTTTGTAGTTGTTTTGCCCATTTATGTAGTTATTTTGTGTCTCTTTGTGGTTGTTTTGTGTCTGTTTATAGTTATTTTGTGTGTCTTTATGGTTGTTTTGTATTTCTTTATAGTTATTTTGTGTCTCTCTCTGTTTCATTTTGTATCTCAGCAGTTCCTTTGCATCTCTTTGTTGTCTTTTTGTTTTTTGGAGTCTCTTCCTGGTCAGTACATAATAATTTAAGTGAAATCTTGCAAGTGATGGTCAGGGGTGCTCTTGGGCCTGTGCCCATATGGGCTCATTTGTTAATCCTTCCATGCGTTCAAGAACAATATTTTCCGGAAACTTTTGGACATAATGCACCAGTACAACAAAGTGTTCCCCCTGTCCTCTTTCCCTTCAAAATAAGAAGAAAACAGATTTCTCTGTGGGGTGGTACTTTATTTAAATGAACCTACAAAAGGGGAGAGAAGATAAGTGAGGACACGAGTCTTCTTGTTGATATCCCTCCAACATGGCGGTGAGTGCCTTTGAACTCCAGCAGCAGCAGCTGTTCGTCAAACTTTACATAAGAGACCTCTGTAGCTCCGTCTTGGCATGTAAGTCGACTGCCAAATTATTCCTCACCATTACCATCTCTCTTTGATCAGGAGGAGGGCGTAGGAACTTGTGACAGCAGGTGCATGTGACTCTAAGTGACTTGCAAAGTGCTTTTAATCCAGATCTGTGGGGTCCCTCCTGAATCCTCCCCACCTGTATTCAACCATAGAACTTGCTGACTTGTTGAGAACAAACTGGGCTACTGACATTGTCCTTTTGAAAGGCTATCTTGTAGTAAAGAAGAACCTAACACACTGCACTTGAATTTTAGATATTTATTCCTTTAGTGCATCAATCGAACATGTCAGTGCCTTCATTAGAGTATGAGTTCTGTCTTTAAGGATGGCAATATTCTATATTTTTGTTATTGTCAGTGAATCCCATGAAAAGACTAAACTATCTCTTAACTATCTCTTAATACATGGTTCCTACTGAATACATTCATCATCTAGAAAATATTTAGTTTCTTATACCAAAAAACAAAACACAAACAAACAAACAAACAAAAAACAAAACAAAACAGTTTGGTAATTGCTCAAACAGCTGAGCACTGTTTTAACAAATGACACTTAAACTAGAGGAGATTAAACATTTGTTTGGGACTATTTTCAGTGGTGGATTAATACACATTTGGTACTCTAGTATTTCTGGCAGCAGGATAGAGTGTGTAGGACTGAGTCAAAAATAAACTTACAGTATGTGTTTGTGTTCATAGTAATAAGGGAATTGATCACCCAGTGCAACAATGTGGCTCAATGATGTGTTTTTAAAGTGTGGGTGAAGCAAAAGTTATTAACCACCCAGCCAAATTGGAATGATTGAAAAAAAAACATATAAAAATAAAGTTTCAAAACTGTCACAAATAAGCAGTATTCTCTGCTCTGAGATGAGACATGTCCATGAAAGGAGCTGAAATGAAGAGTGAATGAGCCAGCAACAGACCCTTGTTAGCAGCTAACCCAGTAACACAAAACACAGTCTTGCTATCAGGAGGTGGAAGGATTGGTGGATGGTGTGTCACCTAGACAAGATGCCTGCCAAGCTGCAGGCTACCATTCAACACCAACAAAAAACAAAACCTGCTGTTTTAGATCCCTCATGGTGTTTCCACCAGTGTCTGTGGCACCACCCTGGGTTATTTTCACCAACACATTGCTGTGTAACCCAGTGGCGTTCGAGCCATTGAACCTGGTGTATTTAAGTGACCTGACCCTACCTTTCCTGAGCAAATTTGCCACCAAACATGAGTGTTTTAAGCCAAAACATGAACCATAGGCAAGTGGGTTTTGTGCTTTAACCTAACCATACCTTCACCACAGCATTGTTGCAATGTAGAAATGTAATGTATCCATGATTTGCAGAAATGTACAATTGTAACAATTTTTCTGGCAAGTGCGTAAGGGCTGCCCCCGAGTAGTAAGAATATTCCTAGTCGTCATTTAGGGACATTAGTCAGCTACTCCCCCGCATGTTTGTGATATTGATTTAATTGTCAAATTATATATGTTGGGCAGGGCAACACAATGCAGTAACGATTGTGCTAAGTGGCTAATGGGCATGTTGCTACTTACATGTTTCAGATGATATGTCATTTTTGTAGTCGACCAACGATAGGCAAATGTTTGTCTGCAGAGTTTACATATCACCTTGGGTTCGTCCTTCACCTTCTCAGTATGATCCCACACTTTGGATTTCCTGCCCGACATGTTTTTAACTAGCCTGTGTAATAACTGCAGGTACCAGCCCTGTTGATTAACGTAATTTATGTCTGACTGCTGAGTGTAGCCACTTCCTGTGTCTATCTTTTTAAGTTAAATTCCCACATGATCCAGTCATATAGGTTTTGATTTATTTTGACAAGGCGTAGCTCCTTATAGAGTTTCAAGGGTTTTTTTTTTCTGCAATTAAGCAACCAATGAAATCTTGCTGACTAATAACCTTCCTGGTCAACTAACATTTGGTTGACTATCACTGGGCAGCCCTAAATTGGGTAGCTAGTTGATTTTAGACTGAAAGACTGAAAGGGACGTTAGTGACGGCTATTTTGCTTGTGTTTATACAATTGGAACATTTCACAGAGTTGCTTATTCATGTACATATTAAACTGAAAGAGCTAGGAGAGCTTGTGGAACATAGCAAACTTACCAGGTGAATGAAACAATCTGGGTTACATAAAAGAACGGTCTTATCATCACTACTGTTTTTAGGGAGGGGTGTTATGTAGACGGCTCCACTGTGTCATTGAGCCTTGATCTCAGCCCTGCCAAAAAAAATCCTCAACACAAAAATGGTGAAAAACAGTTTAGAGTCTAACTCTACAAATCACTCTTATGTAGTCCATGGTCTTTTCAGATGTTTTCAGCAATTATTTTTTAACATGTATAATGTGTTTAGAAAGAAATTTTTGATTTAACTTTACCCAGCTGTAATAGTTTTTGGACAACACTGGAACATAAGATTAGATTCATAATCATAAGATTATAAAGCCAAACCTTGTTCTTTTACTAAACAGAACCACAAGTGTTTGTTGTTGAAGGAAAAAAACGGTGATTCGTGGTACTGTACTGATGTTAATTTCCTGTGAAGACAGAAGTGTTTTTTGAAAGCAGACAATGCATGTAACAGGCAGAACTTGACACAGTTTCCCAGAACGTCAACAACCAACACACCCAGGGTACCTTGCATGGCGTATGTGGACGTGGAAATTCCAGTCAAGATGCCCCAGACAGTGTATTTTTAAAAAGGAAAAAATCTGTTTTTCAATTGTTGCTTGATGAATTTTAAGGGACATTTTTTTCCCAATATGGATACATACTGTAGCACAAAACAAAACAAACAAACTCCCTTAAATGTTAGACCAGTCTGAGCTGATGTTTGGGACTAATGGAAAAACAAGTATTACTGACTTGCTACGTAGCAGCCTTTCTGGATGAACTGGCCTGCTTACGTAGTTTGGTAACTGTGGCCACTCTGGGCAACAGCAGACGATCATGATGAAGTTATGTTGACAGACAAGTGTTCCTCTCCGAGCCTGTGTGTCTCTTCTCTAGACATAAACACACAGTGGGCTGCAAGAACTCCTCACTGACTTATTTTTCCCTTCTCTGCGGCGTCTTGTCAGTGACATAACACAAGGCTTCTGTCACACAGTATGTTTGATTTTTTTTTATATATATATATATATATATATTTAAAATGCCAAGTGTTGAAAATGAATTCTTCAGACATTCTCCCCCACAGCTGGAATGAAATCTGTCAGATCAGAACAGGGACCAGCTCTTTACTGCATGTAGTGCTGATATGTCCTGAGTCTTTGGCTCTGCGGTGAGGAAAAAAAGCCAGTCTAGCCCATAAACACACCATTTGTATGTATGCCACAATGCTGCCTGTCAGACGATGCATGAAAGTTGTCATGCCTAGTTGATTTTATAGTGCTGCATTCATGTGTTTCTAAATCCCAGGATATTCCTTGTAATCAATAACCTTCCCAGGATCCATTGTGTCTGATTAGGGCTGAATGACATAATGAGCACTGCAGCACAGGAGTGCCTCAGAGCATTATTGATGCATAAACTGAATATTACTGAAAGGCCTGAGAAGGCTATTTAGCTTCCACGCTTGTTGTTAAAATGGTTGTGATATAAAGATAAATAGTGATTTCCTTTGTATATTTAGGCTTCTCTGAAAATGCCCCATAGACTAAAGGTGCGGACACACCAAACCGACATCAAAGAACTAGCGGCAACGAAAGCCAACTGTTGCGTCGTCTACATCGCATCATGTCGCCCTGTGTCAGTTGCATTTGAACACACTACACGGACTACATCCGACGGCCAAGAGGCACCTAGTTCTGCGCTTTCGTGAGAGAGAGCTTAGTGACAGAGTGGTACATCCTGACAGCCGAGGGGTTTCCTATCTGTGCAGCCGAGCACCGCAGCAACTCCACGGACTATATCTGTGCAGCCGAGCACCGCAGCAACTCCACGGACTATTACATCCAGACAGTCCCTATGTTTCCTCCGCAGGCTCCACTTCACTCAGCTTCACTCAGCTGCCCGATAAACCCGCTGCTTCTTCCCACTTTAACCTGAATAACAAACCAGGTCTCTGTGCTCCAGTTGGATCCAAACGGAGAGCCAGGGCTAGCTCAGAGACTAGTGGAGGCTAACTGGCTGTGCGTCCCTCTGTCATGCTGCGGCTAACGCTCCCAGCTAGCCCCGGTTTGTTATTCAGGTTAAAGTGGGAGAGGCAGCGGATCTGTGGGGCAGCTGAGTGAAGTGGAGCCTGAGGAGGAAGCACTGGTTAGCCCGGTTTCATTACAGGCAGATTCACTCGTTACAGGGGCGAGGAAATAAAACCTAAACAGCCAATCACAGTGATCTCTTTCACCGACAAGCTCCACCGTTGATTCAACATGCTCAATCAGCCGAAAAGCTGCCGACGCTGACGCCGAAGGTGCGGGACACACCGCAAAAACTAGGCCGACAGACACTCACCAATGGCCCGACTTTGGTCGACGGCCAACCGTTGGCTTGGTGTGTCAGGGCCTTAAGATGGTGCGGGACGGTTTACCAAGTGTTGGCACCAGAAAGTGCACAGGCAAAGCAGCTATCAGTTTGAATTCATTCCTAGTGTGTTAACTCCTTTTGCTAATTAAGACCTAGTTGTGTAGATGATAATTTACAACTTTAAATCTTTCTATCCTATAAAATAAAACAACGAGAGAGGAGCTAGACAAAGTTAGAAGAGGTAAGAAGATGCAGCCAGTATCACCACTAGCTTTGCAATAAGACGTGGATAATACAGAGTCCAGTCCTGTGGCTACAGGTGAGTCAGACCTGTTCCCCCATGAAACAGAACACACAAATACAAATATTTTCATGTTAAAATTGCACATCACAGGGCAAGGTTCTCAGATTATCACCATGGGTGGGAAGTCGGCCATATTTTCTATATTCTGCATCCGTCATGTTTTGGGGTGTGTTCCACTCCTTGTATTTCCTTCTGTTCTATGGCAACATCAAGAGAAGATTCAACACTTGTTGCAAACTACGCCGGCCGTGTGGTGGTGGTGTGCGCCGTGATCTCAGTTGTATGGCAGTTGTAAAAGTCAATCTGAGCTGTCTTAAAGTTACAATGTGTAATTTACGTGGTTGTTTATTATCAAATATCAACTATTGTTTTCATAAATATATATTTACTAACGTGTAATGCAATTCACATACAAACGGAAGCCTTCTCATAGGCTTAGAATGATTTCTCTATATATACACAGGCAGGGTGCGGTCTGCTGGAGGCTGCCCTCTTGCGTCGCCATATTTGAATACAGTGGCCGAAAGGGATATACGTGCTTCGCCTTTCGCATTTACCTAGAACTTGGCCGTCACTGGAGACGGTTAAGGTGAAGATCAATCCAGGGCGCTTCTGCGTGAACCTGCTTTATACTTTTATGATTCTTTCGCACTTTAAATGGAGGACCACACATTTGTTTTGCCCCGTAAGAGGGAAACCATGCCACCAAATAAAAGGAATAGATCAGATAAGCGAGGATGGGACAAAACGCGAGTGAATATCGGCGTTGCTTATTCCAGGTGGAAAGAACTCCTGAAGGAGAAGGATTTCACAAGGGATGTGGTTGTCTGCTTTCTGCTAGACAGGTAATTCAATCTGATATTTTAAAATCATTTTGGCTTCATGTTTGCAACTACTTCTCCCTCTTGTCTAAGTTCGAGTGACGGCTACGTTTACGTGCTAACGTTATCCTAGCCTTGGCTAACCTACGTTTACGTGCTAACGTTATCCTAGCCTTGGCTAACGTTATCCAGCTAAATGGTTAGCCTAGCCTACAGCCTAATCTGTTGATTCCTCTCGCGCTGCTGCGAAGGCTGCCACCCTCTCCTCCTCTTCCCTCTGGGTAGCCGAGACATTACCTCCTCGCCTGGCCATTCCTGCACCGCCTCTACCCCCTCGCCCCCTTCCTCTCCCTGGTCTTCCTCCTCTCCCTCTCCCTCTCCCTTATCTCCCTGTGTCCTGTGGAAGAACACGCTGGAAACCCATATATTATAATCGTACCAACCTATATTTGCCCCACTGTGCTGTGACTATCACATAAAACGTGTTATTTTAGCATTACTGTGCTAATGTTTGCTCGTGTTACCAAAACAATTAGAAATAAAACACTCCTAACATATATCTCACAGATAACCTATATCTCACTGGCAAGCTATAACATATCGTAACATGGTTTAGATTCCTAAATAAATATTCACCTCGTCGCTAGATACTCCTGAAAAACGTGAAAACTTCTGCTGTCTGCACAAGGCTTTTTGTCCTACGAGGCCACCGTCACTTACCCGACGGGAGGGGTGGGTGAGTGAGCGCGAGTGAGCGCTGCAATCTAGAATTTGACCTCTGATGTCACTGTTACTCACCATGTTTACACACTGAGGCTTTAAGTCAGTCTTTTTGTTGTTTTGACGTTCCAAAAAAAATCAAACTTGTTTAATATACATTCATTCATTTTCTGTAACCATTTATCCTGCTGGGGGTCACGGGTCCCAGCTGTTTGGTAAGAGGCGGGGTACACCCTGGACAGGTCGCAGGACTATCACAGGGCTGACACATAGAGACAGACAACCATTTACACTCACATTCACACCTATGGGCAATTTAGAGTCACCAGTTAACCTGCATGTCTTTGGACTGTGGGAGGAAGCCGGAGTACCCAGGGAAGACCCACGCTGACATGGGAAGAACATGCAAACTCACAAGGGCTCCCCTACCCTATGATTTGAACCCTCCACCTCTTGCTGTGAGGCGACACTGCCAACTACTGCACCACCATGCCACCGTGTTTTAGTTTTTAGTCTTGGCTCATACTGAGGCTAAATGTCATGAAAATTGTCAACAACCAATAGCGGCACCAAACGAGAAGCAGCAAACCAGGTAGACAGTAAACATGGACTGGACTGCAGGTGCAAGAACATGAACAGGTCTCTGTTCTCTTGCACTGTGGAAAAGAAGGAGAAAGTTGGTGTTTAATTCGGCGCATGTCTGAACCACCAACTGACACTTATTTCAGTGAGAAATCTTTATTGTTAAAGCAGTTAAAATAGTTCAGCTAACCAGCGGAGACTAGCAAGGTGAGGCGACAAAATCCAAAATGTAAAGTTTGAACGCAAATACAGTATCTTAATGAATTATATTGATGCTGAATTGATGAGAGCACTGCCGACATATTACGCCTTTTGTGTTTTTGCAAACACTTAAGGAATTGTGAATACGTCGAATTTCTTAAAGGGAGTTTTGAGTGATATTTTCCACATATTTTCCTGATCCCTTCCTGGTCTCAAAAGAAGTCTAGTTGTAGTCTTGCAAATTGATTGTCTGCAAGATCCCCAGTCTTTGCAAAATCTTATAGTGTCTAACTAAAAACTCAACTGTCTTTAGATGTCAGAGGGTGTCAGACTTTTAAAATTCTTTTCAAAGTCTTCCACTGTATGGTAGGTATTCGTTAGCAAACAAATGTATTTACACAGCTAGCAGACTCAGAGCAACATTAGCTTTGCCTGGTTATTAATCTGAACCCGGCTTGGTTTAAAGGCTTTACATAATGTGCTAAACATATACATTTCGCTAATCTGTTTGCATAATGCATGAATGCATGTGGTGTGTTAAGGTATAAGCCTCATTCATTAGACATGCAGAGCAACATGCAGCATATGATGCACTAGATAGATTCAATGTGCTGAAACAGCAGCATCCTTTACAGGCGATAGCACACTGTGTAAGCATGCTCCATGAAAGCGTATGAGATTTATTTATTTATTTATCATATTCTTTTCTACATCTGATTTCAGCCAAGCACTCCAGCAATGCTTATGTATTGCTTTCCATGTGCTTGATTGGTTGCCATGCCAACCTTTACAGAAACCAGTTAATGGTCTGATATGTGCTGTTTTTGAAAACTTTTTAGCCGGCACACATGTTTTTAACTGCTGTATAAAAGCCATAATCATCTTCAGGATGTTCATTACTTAGATTACAGGGACTCAGCTGCCACTCTCATCAAGCCACATCCCCGTCATATCTGTAATCACCGATCACTCAGAGATGTAGATGTAGCAACCCTATCAGATCGCTTCGTTATTATAAATGGCTGGCGACGAGATAACAGGTACACAAAGAGAGGTCCATTATTCAGGGACATCTGGCGTCAGCTCGACTCCACGGGCTCCGTCAGACGGTGAAACAGCTCATCAGCACAGAGAACGGAGAGCAGATTGTTCACACACTCGCTGTTTTGTTTTCTCCCAACTGTGTAGGCGGGAGATAGATAGGTGTAGGATTGCTTTATGGTGCTTTAAGCTGCGCGTCAGAATCAAAGCCAACCTGTTTGTGCCTTTGTGTGGAGATCTGATGAAGTGTGGATACTAGAGAGTGTTTTTTTAAAATTGTTCATCTCATTATTCTGCAGTGGAGGATTATGGGCAACATAAAATGAATAATCCCACACTTCAGATGTTCATTCTCACCATTCAGCATTATTAAACCATTATGCTTTATGTTATTAGCCATTAGCCGGCTGTGCAGTGTGGTAAGGAGATATAAAAATCCAGGAATACTTAGCCATCTGCTCAGTAGTACATAAACTGTGTTTTATACTTTCTATGTAAATGACCCAAATGGTAAGACAAAACTGAAAATGATGAGCAAGGCAAGCTGGCTTTTGGAGAATGTATTTCAGCTTGTCATTCCCTCCATGTGTATGAGTGTGGGTGCAGATTGGAGTTTCAGTTATGCAAACATGACTTGGAGGCAAAGCTGCCCCGGCGTACAGGGTCATCATTTGGCGTCTTTGTGAGTCATAGCTGCAGTGACTTGTTTTGGGTTAGTCCTGTTTTTTTTTTAGGTTCCAATGAAAGTGTATTAGAAAAACTATGACTCAACCAAAGAGATTATCTTTGGTTGAGTCATAGTTTTTCTTGTAAACTGAGTGATGTGAAAAAGGGGAAAGGTAGGAGGCTTTGAAGCTCAGGGGCTGAGGGTTCAGACCATGCGATATCAGCCCGATTATAGCCTGATGTAGCCATCCTATAGTGTGGTCAATGACAGTAAGTGTCATGCACCGTTTTATCCAGTGTAGTGTATCATAGTAGACAACAACTGACACCACATCTGGGACACCTCACAACATCCTGACAGACGTCTAGTTTAGTCTTCCGCAACTCTTTCCGTCACAGCCGTCATTTTGACCAATAGGAACACAGAGCAATCTGCTGCCATGGACAACTGAATGACAACAACACCATATATTTATACACAGTAGCTGGGCCTTTACTTATCACAACTGCAGAGGGCTTCACTTGAAAGAGACTACATTAGACACAGGCCTTTATTTGTCATTCCCTCTGTATTTTTCTCATCCGCTGTTGTTTGTCCTGTTAAATTTAATGCAACGTGCTGTCATTTCAAACTCCACACTTCCTTTATCACTTTGAAATTAAAAGGCTTTTCACGGCAACATTTTATGACTCCATAATTTCTTTTACACAGTTAACTGGTTTCATGTACGTTGATCACTTTAACAAAATTAGTTCAAAGGTGCACAAAACTCGCCTTGGGGCATTTCTTCGTACCAAGTGGCAAACTCCAGGGCTGAAAAATGAAGCCAACACAGAAGTGTCAAAAACTGCAGTTCCTCAAATGGCCACTTGAGGCTGGCTCCAGAAGCCAGTCAGTCCCCACAAACCCCCGTGTTAAAATGTCCAACTTTAGAGATGAAATAAACAGCCTGGTACAAAAAACAGTTTTGGTCCCTATGGCTAATTTCCTTGTTCAGGACATCTGTACAGGGGGCGAATTTTTACACTTACCTGTTTACATTTTAAGGAGGCTTAGAGTTATGCATTATAAAGGACATGACCACTTTGAGTGACAGTCTGTCTCTCGATAGTGTCCTCAGTCACATCCACCCCTTGCTTCTCCAAATTCCAGCGTCTTGCCCAAATATGGTCATTTCTGGCTCCGATCCAAGATGGTGACAGCCAAAATGCTGAACTACAGGCATTAAAACAGGAGTCCACAAACCAGTGAGTGATGTCAAGGTGGCTACGTCCATTATTTAAAAGCTACATTTCTTTAAATCTGCTGTCATCAATATTTTTATATCGACAATGAATCAAATGACTGTGTGGAATGAAAGGGGTTGCAATGTTCATTCACAATAACTTGCAGGTAAAAAAAAACAACCATGTCATGTACATAAAATTAAACAGCGCTGAGCAAATGGTGTTTGAATTTGTTAATATTTAGCCACCTCAAAAAAAAAAAAAAAAAATCAATACCAGTTTCAGTGTACGCTTTATTTAGAATATTTTCACTGCTGTACCTCGCTGTTGGACAGCCTTTTCCAACAGGAAACTTAAAGCCCTTATATCAAAGCCAACAGTCTCATTGATAAAAACGTGGTAAAAGTATTCCAAATATGCACACTGAAACTGATACTCAATTTTTAGGTGGGATTTTAATAATAACAGACAACAGATAACATGACAAAAAGGAACTTGGTTTTAAAGATGCATGTTAAAATGTATTTTTGCCATGTCCACCACCCGAATTTGGTTGTCTGTCTATACTTGTTTTGTATTCAGTATTGTAATTAGCAAGCCTATTGACCTTCCACTATCACAATGAAACATGAGTCATCATCTTATGAATAAAATAACATTTGTTGTTTTTGTATTTGGAACAAAAGTTCTTTTCAGCCACTCAACCTCACCTGTTGGTTAACATGACCTCCAAAAAAGTGAGATCCCAAAATGAAACAATGAGGTTCTATTTATGTCTCAACAGCAGCCCTGGGCAGTGTTTGTGTATCTCAAACTACAGTTTTCTGTGTGTGTGTGTGTGAGCGTGTGTAGAGTGCTGGTGGACAGTCTGTAGATTTGGCTCTCCTACATCTCCCTGCCCTCTGACCCTCTCTATGCTTGCTGGCTTTAGTCCTAGACCACCTCCCTGTCTCCCTGTCTCGCTACACACACACACACACACACACGTACACACACACACACTGCAGCACCTGTTGCCAAACCAGCCGGCAGAGGCAGTGCTGGTCAGCTGGCTGAGCTCAGCCTCTCTCAGTGATTAGAGCAGGAAGTTGGTGATAAGAGCAGAGTGTCACCTTGGTCTATGCTGCCTCTGAAAACTCCAGAAAAGCCTGACTGCAAGCTCACACTCAGAGCAGTGCAGACAGTAAAGCTGTGCTTTAACAGAACATATTTTATTAACATGCCCACTCTGTGACTCATGAACAACACCAATTTTTTTTACAGTAACTGAAATCACCTCAGTATGTTTATTTCTAAGGTCAAGGATCCCCAGTTTTTGCTATCTATAGACTAATCCGGGGAAGTACTAGAAGTAAACAAGTTGCCATTACTGTGGTGGCATCTCCCTACAATATGTGCATGTTTGAATTCAAACTGTCCTAAGAAGTGTATAGTTTTCTAGTTTTACCTTTACTTTCTTTGTAATGTTACTTTTGCCAGCATAAAGAAGAACCTGTGCAGTTCTCAGCTGCAACTTGGGTACTCAACTTGCTTTGTCTGGGGGCCACTTTTGCAAAATGACAGACCAGGGGCCAGTTATTAAACAAACATCACTGATATTTTTCAGATAAATACATTCAAGCAAATCCAGTTGCAGCTGCCTTGCACAGGTGAAGTGAATACATGTGCATTTTTTTAAATCTGAGGACTTTACAGGCTTCGTCCAGACCTCTGTTTGGAGGTCCCAGTCCGTTCTCATTCCCAACTCAACAATTACTGCTGCTTTGTCAGTGATTTTGGCATCAGACAATGACACAGAAAGGCACCTTTTGCGGTGGTATGATGCACTTCCAGATGGTGTCAGTTTCTAATGCCACCAATTTGTAAGGCTGCTGGTTGCAACGTAATATAAGGAGTTGGAAAATACCTACAATGCGGGCAAGAGGGGAGGTGGATGGGTCCAAATAACCCCAGACTTTCACCCATGGGTCCGCTGTTTGCTCCCCGTGTGAATGTTGAGTCAAACCATGACGATTTTTTCTAAACCTAACCACATGCTTTTGTTGCACGTGGAAATAAACGGAACATCCCGGAACATCAACAAAAAACACAGGAGTTTACCTATGGTGTCACATTTAGACGTCCACTGACAAAGTTGGAATGAGAACACGTTGGAGGTGAAGTGGTATGCGGTCCACCGAATATGTGCAGTAGTGTTTCTCCCACTGGCCCCGCCCGTGAGTTCCCACTTGGCTCCTAGACTTCACATTGCGATGATGTCACAGATTTTTAAGGAAAGTTTTACAAATACAAAATCACCATGGATAAAAAAATTCATAAAATTCATAACTGACTTTGGTTGCAGTTTTAGGTGTCCTGTCAATATCTCTTTTATAACAATGGACTAGGGGGGAAATGCTTTTTGAGTTGCAGGGAATTTTTTCACTGCAATACTGCAAATGACCACTGGGAAAAATTGAAAGCACTGAGCTGCTTTCCTGGGGGCCTGCGCTAAATTTGTTGTACAATGACCATCTGCTAAACCCTGCAACACTTAGTCACTGTTGCTACGCCTGTCAAGCTTTCCATTCACATACACTTTACAGTGACAATGGTGGCAGATTTACTGTCAAAGTTCTCCGAAATTTCTGAGACAGTATGGGTCTTTGAGACAGAGGTAGACAAAGGCAGTCTTATCATGAAGATTTTGCTGAGATGACAACTGACGAACTGACACGAAATAGCATGGGAAGCTCACGTTGTGCTCCTTAGCTTTGGAGGTAGCACTCATTTAAGTGGGATTACTTGCTGACTCTGTGTCGATGTAGAGCCTACACTGTACCCTACACCGTAACATGACATGCACCTCCCCAGAAATGTAACTACACGTTGCAGCGATGCAGATTTTTGTAAGCTGAAACCATTTCCCTCAGTGGAAATGAAGACAATAAAGATTCCACAAAAATAGCAATCTTGTGTGGGATTTATCCTGGCTTTATTTGAGTAGAGGAAATCTTTGCTGGTCACTAGGCTAATTTATGCAATGTAAAGTGCCATAGGCTTGTGCTAATAATGTTAGCATGTTATGTTTGGAATATGTGTTTAGATTAGTATAAGACAGTTGTGAGATGTCATGGAGCCGAATTTTGTAACGTTACCTTTTTAAATGTCGCTGTTGTCGCTGGCTTCAAATGAGTAGAGGAAAGTCTGCCTGCTGCTAGGCTAATTAATACAATGCACGCCTGTGCTAAAAACATTAGCATGTTGTATTTGTTGGAAAAATGTGTCCAGCAAAAGTGTGTGTTTGTCTGTGAATGCTGCGAGTTATAGTGAAGCTGATTTGTGTACTTGTGTTTGAAATTGTTGCTATTAAGTCATGTTTAATGTGTGTTTAATGTGTGTTTTGAATCAACTAAACTTTACAGCACTTCACGGAAACCCAACGCCCACTAGCGCTTTGGAGGTGCTACTGCAGAGTGACACAGGCACACCTCTGTAAATGCTCACAACAGCGTAGGCCATGTGCATAGGCTACAGCGTAGGGTCTGCATAGAGCTGATGCACAGGTATAAACCCCGCCTTACAACGATGGCAGGACATGCTAACATTTGCAGCTAACTTTTGACCAGATTTTTTTTCTTTCTGACAAGAGATTAAAAAGTGATGCAACCCAAAGAATCTTTATGTGCAAAGTATAGCTAGAGCCCCAGCGAAATCCAGAATTTGACAGAGTTGCGTGGATACAGTTATGATTGGATAGTCATTGTTCACAGGAGGGGGGTAAGTAAACATCTAATAAGCAAAGGTTGACATTTGTGCCAGTTTTCATCATGCATTAAAACCTTTTTCGGTTTATCGCACATCTGTAAAATGAATTGAAAATTTAATTTAATTTATAAAAAAATAAATAAATAGCAGAATCCACTATTGTAGGCAGACATTAGAGTTTCAAAATGTTTGCAAAAATAAAAATAATAGCTCAATTCCCTGAAGAGCTTAGAGGGACAAGCCTGCACATATCCAGAGCTAGAGCTATTAAAAGAATGCATGCGTGTGTGTTCAGCTGGAAAATGCCTTGCATAAAAAGAGTGTATTAAGCACCATATAAAAGCAGACAAAACATCTCATTAAATTTGCAAAGTGGGTGTGCATTTGCATGCGGTCCTCATACTGTCTGTGAGATTCTATGTGAGCACAGCAGGTATAAGAGACATCTTAGACACTTTCTCTTTTTTTCGCGCTTTGGTTTTTGCTTTTTTTCCTGAAACCATTTTTTGTTGTGAGCGGTTAGGAAAACAGGGAACGTATGTATTTATGACCCACATATCCTCTCATTCAACCAGGAGACCAATTTTGCTGTCTTTGTATTGCACACACACACACACACACACACACACACACACAGTAAATATCCTCTCCCCTATCAGTAAAGATATGCCGGTGGTGTAAGCTGCAAACTCCTGAATACAAATATACACAGACAGATGCACTCAGTCTGTACAAACACAAGCAACCACGTAGACAGGGAAACACATAGACAAACACATATAGCCGCCCACTTGTCTACACACACACACACACAGGTGATACGCTGTCTGCCAGTGATAACAGCAGTCGGGCAGCTGAGCGGACACAACCTCCTACTCACTCCCTCAAGGTCACCAGTAGGCCGCCAGCGGCAGGGACAGCTGTGTCTCAGCCAATCGCTGACCTCTCTCTGTTTGTCTGAAACGCTCAGTTCCTCTTTTGCATGAGATAACACATTGTGTTACACTGGGATTATCTTCTCCCAGGAGCCAAAACAGCAGTTAAAAACAATGCAAATGGAGACAGCGAAACACTTTGCAAGCAAATTGATCTGGAAAATGGAGAGTTGGTCAGGCGGGTTTGGCAGCTAATGATACAGCTTTTTTTTGTTCATTTTTCTCTTTGGACAGCTGTTGCTTTTATTTCCCTGGGAAGGACCAGCTGAAAAAGAACTACATCCATGTTAAGAGGGATTCATGCTCTAAATTAAGCGATTCATCATTTGCTCTGACCTAATTTTTTAAGGAGACAGTTCAC
>NC_065528.1:8765559-8806801 GCF_006386435.1 Epinephelus moara
CAGTTACTACATTGGCTAGCCGATACATGATCAAAGGTATATATCACAGTAAACAACATGTGTCAAATGTCCTGGAAGTGAAATGCGATCCTTGCTTGCCATCTGCTGGTGTTATGTTGACACTACATTGTTGTACATGATTAAGGACAACTCCACAAACTGGGAGATCTACATGTTTGTTTTCCACTCAACCCTGACTTTTGTGAATAACTTACTCTCATAAAGCTGTAGGCAGGTTGCAGAGGGAGAGCCTGGCGTGGTGTAATCGATGGGCTTCCTGTTGTGCTGATCTCTGGCGTAGACATTGGCCCCGAACTCCAACAGTAATTCCACTATCTCAACTCGCTTGTTTTTAGCAGCATGATGTAGCGGAATCTCGTGTAGCCTGGCAGCATTCACTTTAGCACCTAATAGGAAGAGGACATTTGTCAGCTGTCTACATTTTTTACTGTCAGCAAATCTCTTGATGAGTATTGAGTCTCTTAGTACTCTCTGACTTCCCCACCCTGTCAGTGGCTTTCAGTCCCAAGTCCATTGATTCTTTTTGAAGGCATACATCTTTAAAAACTGGTCACACATACACAGTTTAATTTTTTAAAAGCCTTAGTGAACAGCTGGTCAATGTAGTTTGTGACAAACTTTACTCAAATTGTCATTAGATTTTTGACCAGATGAAAAATATATATTATCCCCAACCTTACCCTTAAAGGCCGCAGGCTGTAGTTAGGCCGTTTGGGATCATTGGGCAAAAATCATATAATAAACTTTAAGCATATTGTAATTCAAGTGGTCTAAGAGAAAACTAGATGTCTGCACCTCCTTTTGGCTCAGTTTTCAGGCTTTAGAAAATCTAGCTCAATGTCAGAGAATCCTGCAAAGAACGTTGCTATTCCAGCATTGACAACAACTGCCTACACTGCAAAGCAACCCGAAAAAGGACAACTTCAAGAGAGTCTAAAAGAGAGTCTACAATAAACGAAACAAAATATGTCAATATCTGCAAAGTGTTACAGAGACAGAGAGAAAATGTTGCTAATAGTTTAGCCTTCTGCTAACCAAAGCCAAAGGTCCATATCCGTGGCTTCAAAGTTTACATTTATGTAGCTAATGTAAGCTAGAACCTTGAATCACAATTTGTCCTCTGCAACAGACCACCTCTCCAGGAGGAGAACAGGCAGCAGCTCAATCCAGTCAACTGAAACCACAGCGCCAGGGGACCAGACAGCTCTGACTCCCCACCAGATCAGCAAACTTTCTGTTGCTGCCGGTACTGGTTAGCCCTGGTGGTGGCACTGGCCACCCTGCAATGGGGGGTTTGTGCTGGCTGAATTCGAGCTGCTACAGCCGCTAACAGAAGGTCCATTTCCATTCTCCTCCCAGCAAAGCAGTCCAGTGTGGCATAGAGCACGGCAGAGGGACTGTGGAGTGACTGGCTTGCTAATTATCGTTTCTCATTTTAAACGTTTGGGTAACACTGGACTACTCTAGAAGCATGACGATAGTCCCATGGTTGTCTGGTGGGAGGAGCTTAGGACAGAGAGGGGGGAGCTGCAGGAGGAAGGTGTATTTTAAAATTCTACCTCTTCCAGATTCCTGCCTACCCCAGCTTTAACTTTTATGAAACAGACTTATTATTAGAATTCACATGACAAAACTTAACAGTTTTTGTAGTGAATTTTGGTTCTTGCACCAAAAACAAACAAACAAACAAACAAACAAACAAAAAAACACTGCCACCATGAAAAGAAAGGTGTGAATTTGGTTTGTTTTGTCTGACATTTGGCAGCTAATGAGTTTTTGTAAAAGGATGAGTTCACAAAGTTGTCTGTGCTTGCACTATGTGCTGCATTATGGGTCATTCACGTTTCAACTCCCTGCATGCTAATTTTCACAGGATGCTGAAAAAACTGAAAAAGGAAATCAGTTTACACAAATTGCTTTGCTAAATGATCATTAGGAGAATATACACAATTTATGCTTAATAGATTAAAACATGGAAAACTGCAGGGATGACCTCATGTGTACTTGGTGTCTGGTACCGCAGTTTAAACTGGGACAGCAGGGGCGTATCATTACAGGCCAGCTAACCTATCCTCAAGTGACACCAGCATTGGAGTCAAATGCTAGAATTAAAATACCACCTCCCAAATCTGAAAGCAGTACACATACAAACAAATTTAAAGCAATGCCACATCTGGTTTTGTACATTTTCCCACCCTGCTTTGCACTGATGCTCACCTGCATTGAGCAGCTCTTTCACACATTCTATGTGTTCATTAGCACAGGCCACATGCAGCGGGGTCCCGTAGTAAAGGTCGTACGCCTCCAGACAAGCGCCTGTGGCAATAAGGAGCTTCACACAGTCTGAGTTTCCTGAAATATGAGAAGAGGATGTTGTCTAAGATAAATTTATTTATAAAAATTAATTATTACTGGATTTCACAAAAACTAAAAGACAGGTGCAGTGAGCAGAAGCACTCACCTCCCATGCAGGCCTCGTGGAGGGGCGATGCCGTGCGGGAGGTGAGGGCAGGGTTGGCCTTGGCGCCATGATCCAGCAAGAGTCTGACACACTCCAAACTACCAGCTGAACAGGCATCACACAGCGGGGTGCTGCCGTCAACATTCCTTGCATCCACCTGAGATGCATTAAAGGACAGAGGATTAAATACAGAATACTTCAGCCTCTTCAGAATCACATTTGCTCTCCTTATCAGACAAACACCCTTCTTTGCCTTCCCTTATTATTTTACTTTTACCTACATTTATTTTTTTTTCTGTAGACCAAAAGCTACCTGTTTCAGCTGAAGTCACCCATAAGATGGCAGACAGGCATCCATCTGTCTCCCTGGCTCACCTGAGCTCCAGCTTCCAGCAGCAGCCGGACACACTGGGTCTGTCCGCGGAGGCACGCCTCGTGTAGCGGTGTGATGGAGTCCACTGCCACGACATTGACCGAAGCTCCGCTTTGGATGAGGTGCTTCAGCTGGGTGGTCTCACCTTGGCACGCTGCCTTGTGCACCTCGGTTCTCTCTGACCAGCAGCCTGTGGGGGAAGACACAACATGAACACACTGTATATAAGATGATTAATGATTCAGTGTTGTCACCAATATTTTCACCAATAGTTGTTCTTGTATTATGGTGCTTATAGCTGATGCATATTATTTGTCCTGTCTGTTCTCTTTTTACACTAACTGTACTGTCACTGTTTTGTTTCATGCCAACTGCTTTTAGCAGAACTAACACAAGTTGCTCTATGAATTATATACACATAATATAGTGGTAGTTCAGTATAGTATTATCATAATTATTATAATCTAATATCATCTAAGAAAATACTGAGATGAAAGAAAAGCGCTCAATCCAATTAAATGTCTAAAAATAATACTAATAAATGTCTCCTTAAAAAACTGTAGACTAAGGGCTATGATTTCAACCATATTATCATGACACAAATGTCGAAATTAAATTATTAGTGGGCACAAACACAGGCCTACACCATGCCGACTACTCTTCATTATTTTGTCAAAATCCATCTATACACCTTCTGCTGTAACACAAATGTAAAAGGCAGAAGAGCAATAGAGCAGACGCTAATGGCAATAATATCAAGTTACACTTCTACAGCTGTTGCTAACAGCTAGCTACAGCTAAACATGCCGTGGGAAGCCGCTTGCTAGCACGCTAGCATTCCCTATGACATTCCTGCCATACATGCCGGCTTCAAACCGGGTCAAGTCCGAATAAGCGACAGTCTCCCCGGCCATGTTGTCTTGGTTTCATACTCACCAATATCTCCAAAGAAATATGGATATGAATTCTCAATTTCCATCATGTCTTTTTTTTTCTCTCCGCGTGGAATTAACAACGTCAGATCAGACAGACGCAAAGTCACGGTGTGTTTGTAAACAGCCGCCTCCTGGTAATGTTTACAAACGGCGAGTCACGTGACATACCGGGAACTCGAAGCGCATGCTGGGACTTGTAGTTTTTACACCATATAGGCCATTTCATCATCTTTACAGCACGCAACGAATCTTTATTCTATGTCAGGATATATAATGCTATATAATACATAACATTATATTACAATACAACAATATTAAAGCAGCAATGACAACACAATTCCTAATTCACATGTCATACATTAAAAATATAATGAATAACCTAATATATTAAGAATTATAAGCAAATATTGTCCGTGATGCTTCTTTTTGAGGATGACCAGTCTCTCATTCAGGCTTCATCCGTTCATGCGTCACTCTGTAGTGATGCAGGATGATCACAGTACTGCAGGTAGTTGAGGATGCGGTGGGATACGTCCAGGTGACCTATGACCTCTGAGGCTCTGGTACCGAGCATCGTCCTCACAGTGATTCTACAAAGCTGCTGCAGGCTCAGAGGATTACCTGTCCACAAGAGGAGGTTTCCATAGGTCAGGTTATCATGATTAACAAGCAAATGACTGCTTATAGCTCCCTGAAGCAGAGCTTACTTTCATAAAACATGAGGCAGGTGTGGGTGGTAGACCCAGGTGCTGTGTAGTCTACAGGCTTTTTCTCCAGGTTGTCGCTGGCGTACGCGTTGGCTCCAAACTCCATCAACAGCTCGACCATGTCCACCATGTCGACTCGTGCTGCGTGGTGCAGAGCTATCTCATGGAATCGAACTGAGTTCACCTTGGCACCTGCAGGAGGGTAAGACAAGCTGAGGCCTGCTGGTTTGGATTTATAAATGATCTGAATATTTTGACAGAGCTTGTAAAAGTAAAATCCACCCTCATACAATGCTGTTACAGTTAACCTCATTTCATTTGCTTGGTGGTGTGTTTTCCTTTGTCCTGCAAATATGAAACATGGACCTTGTTGTAGTTTTGTCATCAGTCTTGTAGAATCAAAAGGAAGGGACTCCCTTTGGAGCTATCATTATGCACTGACATGTAATAATCATACAGGATGAAATAAGAAATAGTTTATACATCCTAATAGCGCCGAATGAATCAGGATTTAAAGGGGACGTATTATGCCAAAGTTTCAAAATAGTATGTATTATGAGGTAGACAAATGTAGAGGTAATTCCTGTAAGCAAAAACCTCAAGTTTTCATCTCCTAGCTTTCAGAAAACTCTATTTACAACAGTTTTTCTACTCTGGCTACAATATGACATTGTGGTATGAGTGATTTCTTTATATGGTCATCTGTTCCGTGCACACTGCTGCAAGTGTTTACATTATTTAGCCTGCACTGCTAAATGAAGCTACATGCTAACATCAGGGAAACATGTAATGATCATTTTTGATCATCGGTTTTTGATCATATTCCTGCTTGAACATGTCTGGTTGTGTTTAGAAGCCTTTATTGGTGATTTTTTAATGTTAAAAAAAAGTGCCACAATTCCCCTATTACAGTCATTCCCCAGCTGCATTGCTCTACTGACCAAACCAATCAGAGCTAGCCTATCTCCAGTACAAATAGTATGAGGAAAATAAAGTGTTTTTTGACTATTAAAACATGTGAACATGATCTTCTTTATTACAATATGAACTTTTTTTTTACTAACAGCCCCTGCCTCCACTTCCTCACTGCTCGACAATGACGGGACTTGGGCAAAAATGTTACAGATCCCAGTATTTACAGTGATTACTGATCTAACACTAGATTCAGGTCTCTGCCAGCTGAATTTCACTACGCACTAACTAAAATGTCGACTAGTGGCTACTTTGATGATATGAAAAGAGACTTTTCATCAAACTCCAAACTTGTGATATGCACCGGAAAGAATAACTCAACCTTTAACTGCATCTTTTTTAGACACTGACACTGTTTTTTAAAATAAGTATAGCATTATAACAGACATTTATATATGTTTACCAGGGGATCGCATTACAAGAGACAGCCCAAACAAGCCATGCAACGTGTCGCAGCAGCTGAGCAGAAGTTAGTCAACACACTGTGAGACCTTTGGCAGGACTGCGTATCAAGCTGGTATCAAGGCTAACCTCACTAAGAATTCAACTATCATTATTCTATTGCTCCTGCAGGGCTTTGATGTTTTTAGCTTGGATGAGGATAGCTGTTATCACACATAAATATGGTCACAAATAGTAAAACATTATTAAAAGTCTGTAGAAAACTTCCATCTTCTGGTGAAAAGAGTCAAAGTAAGTACTTAAACAGTTACATCTCTGTGTTATAAGCAAGTAAGTGCTTCTCATCTCAAGTGAATGCAGTATAAAATCACACCTGAATCTTCTGACATCCCCTGACAACAGTTAATAAGGAATGACTGACTGCAAAGGGGAGGAGTACATTTTGAGTTTTATCTTAAATCTAAGTTACACTGTAACTCCTTGACCACATTCAAGCTAAGCTACTTTCCAACTTACACGTAGCTGGTTGGACTGTAACTAACAAATATGTTCATTGCCAATGAATCTGTTGATTATCTTCTTGATAAATCAAAGGTATTAGTATTATACTCCATTTCTCCCAATAGATGGCCCTAAGTCCTACACACTGGACCTTTAAGGATGGATTTATCCCTTAACACACTGTCTGACCTGCAGCCTTCTTGCTGACCTGCATTGAGCAGCTCCTTGACACAGTCCATGTGTCCTTTGGCACATGCGATGTGGAGTGGTGGACCAAAGTGGACATCATTAGCCTCCAGCTGGGCACCGCTGGCTATCATCAACCTCACTACTTCGACATTACCTGAGAGGAATGTAAAGTTTTACTTATAACAAGGAGGTCTGACGGGGTATGGCGGGTTGAACGCTGTCTTGCTGCTGCTTTAGGTTTACCTTGTATGCAGGCCTCGTGGAGCGGCGAGGCCGTGAGAGCAGTGAGGGAAGGGTTAACATTGGCTCCATACTCTAGAAGCAGCTTGGCACACTCCAGGCTGCCAGAGGCACACGCGTGACACAAAGGTGTGCTCCCATGAATGGTCCGTACATCCACCTGGAACAACCACACAAACAACATACCCTTCTGTCATACAGCTTTAAATTGCAGTAAAACTTTTAGTGGCATATATTACACTTTATAGGACCTACTGCAATGTGAAGAGAGGTACTGTCCCAATTCCATGGCAACTTTTGAGAGCATAGGTTGCTTTACAAACCCCACAAAGGTACTATTTACTCATGTATCACATTGCATCACTTCATACAAGTGCTTGTGATAAGGTGTCCCACTTTATTTAAGTACTCTATTTCGTCATGTTTGGTCCTCTATAAGTAGGGGTAGGACCATGTTGGGGTTTATCCCACCTGGGCTCCAGCCTCCAGCAGCAGCCGGGCACAGTTTGGATGAGCCTTTATGCAGGCTTCATGGAGCGGAGTGATGTTGTCCACCGTCACCATGTTGACCGATGCTCCACTTTCTATCAGCTGTTTCAGCTGCAGGGTCCTGCCGTGGGAAGCTGCTTCATGCAGGGCAGTCCGGTCTGCCCAGAAACCTTACACAGACAGTGACACATTAACAGCACATTTATACTTGCACAAGTCTCCCAAGTTTAAAAAGATATTTATGAAGCTGCTATTTCACCTAAGTTACTTCATAAGACTTTCTGTATTTGTTTCTGAAATTCAGTTAAACATTTGAAATATTTTCTGTCTCTATCTGTTTTCATACTTGCATGTTCATAAAAAAAGTTAACTTCATAACCCCTTTCACTCCGCTAGGATGCCAGTGTCCTCGGCTGACATATCATTCGGCGGTAGCTGGCTAAGCTTTTAAAGCTTGAGTAATACTGGTATCATATGAAACTAGACGGCCAAGGGAATGCATTGGTGCCAACCATGTCATGCTCACTTGTTGGGAAGGGGATTAAATAACACTGTCAAGTTAGGCTAATGTGGGAGTAAGTGGCATGGCATTTTTCCAGAGTTCTCTTGACCTCTCACCTCATCTACATAAAATGTTTTTTTTGGGTACCCACCTACTAGTTCTTAACAGTTCTGTCAAAAACCAAGCAGTTTTTTGCATGCGGTAAAAATGTGTTATTTTTGCCTGTTGATAATCACAGCCTCAGAAAACTTTGCAACCACAAATTAGAGACCTCGAGCATTCAGAGGATGTATGGCTTCCATAGGTATACTGACAACAAAGGGGTTTCTCAGGAGTCACTCAATCACCAAAAATGCATTTCTTATAGAAATCTCCAAATGTCAAAAAGTTTTTGATACCAAATCTCAACATGCATTTTTCTGTGGTGTTCCTCAAAGTCGTAATGTTTTATTGTTGTATTTTGGAGAGATTTTTGACATGTCTTTATCAATTCAATTCAAGTGGTTAATGCTTAAATTTAACACCAAAACTGTGTAACAAAAAAAAATAATGCTGCAACAACTAATGAGACATAATTGAGCAAGGGAATGGCCATTGTACACTTCCATCATAATGCTGTAAGTCCCTATACACTTTACTTTCAAAGTTTGAATAGGTGCCTAAACCATGCGCAATATTTATTTCATATTTATGACTAGAAAAGCTTAACACTCAGTGTTGCGCTGCACCTTGAATTTATCTTCAGCTTCCCAGCTCTTAGGTGATGCATACCACTTCTGTGTGGCATACACTGTTGACCTGCTATCTCGACCTTAAAACCCCCTGCCCCCTCTAAAAAATACAAGAATTGGTCTATAGTAGGAGGGGGTGGAGTGGACGAGGTTAAAACAAATAAATAAATAAAAAATATAATAATAATAATAATAATTATATGATAGGAACTGTCACACAGTGTTGTGAAGGTGACTTTTAAAATGTAACAGGTTACAGATTACTAGTTACCCCATTAAAAAAATGTAATAAGTAATGCAGCTATTCTAATTACTTCATCACAGTAATGTAACTTATTATATTTGATTCGTTCTTGATTACAGTTCCAAAAAATGTTTTTAACTGGGAAATAAAACTGGGAAATTTTCGGAAACTTTTTACTAAAAAGAATATATTTGAATAAAACCCCTTTATAATTCACAGTAAATAATTTAATTTTTCTCAGTAACTGTAACTGATTATAATTAAATTTATTTTGTAGTTTAATTACATGTAACTTGTTACTTCCCAACACTGCTGTAACATTAGTGGTAGTGGTAGTAGCTAGCTGTATTAGCATTAGCTAAGTTATTACTACTTTATATTCCGTAACAGGTGTGTTTACCTTTATAGACTTTCTTCACCTCAACAAAATTTTGTATCTTTTTCTAATGCAATTACTATTTTTAAAAAAACCCCGTTGTATTAGCCCACTTTAACTCACTTGTTTGTATGTTAAAGTTAAGGCTGACATTATTGTGGTGTAAATGTAGCTATATATCAGTAAGTCTTTTTCATATGACACAAATCGTGACAGTCACGAGCAGGGCACGAGCACGAGCTAATATGATTAACTCTACGTCAACAGAACCGACTGCCATTCTTGACATTATTAAGACAGCTAATATCTGCTGTATGTGTTAAGCTGTTGTGAACATTAACGGTGCTCACCGATATCGCACAGAAACGACCGGCGTGCTGCTGTCACCTCCATGTTTTAACGGTGAAACTCTCAGAGCAGGCGGCAGCGGAGGAAGAAGACATGAAAAGCTTACGCTGCAAGTGTCGAATGAAGAGGCAGCCGAGCATTGTGGGAGTCGTAGTTTACAGTTGTGAGATTCCCTGTGTTGCTACCGGTTGCTACTCATACACATTCTCCCCAATTTAGGTTGCCAGGACAATTCAGCTCTGTGGTAATACACAGGATATCATGTAGTCATGCATAAGACATCTGTAATATTTCATAACGATATCAGACTTCATTATTTCATGTGTCATTTAATTAAAATAGAAACCATATTAAAGGTGTAACTCAACTCATGGCCTGTGGGCCAAATCTGGCCTACATTTTTTAACATTTAATGTAAATAATGTGCCAGAATGCATTAAAGATTTAAAATATCAAAAAAAATAATACAACTGACCTGTGCAGGGCCTCTGTGACTGGCCCCTGGCATATAGCAAAAGTAGCCGATACCTCCCACACGTTATTAAAAAGTTCTCATCAAAGTAGCTCATGAAATAATTTGCATGATCTCTTTTTTAATCCCATTTTAACTGCTTAGGTTGGCAATGAGCATATGAAGTGTATTTAATATTGTGTAGAATTTAAGGGGAATGGAGGCATTTATTGATTTTTATTACTGCTTATTACTTATTTTATACATGAACCCAGTCCTTGAGTGCACCTGAATTTAGTTGTATGTTTGTACAATGACAATAAAGAAATAAAGAAGTCTTTTCAGGTTTTGCCCATGGTGCTGGCTGTGCATCTTAAGTTTAACTATTCTACTGCGGTATAATCTCCAGTCCTTCATCTGTAAAGAGACTAAAGGCATGAGGAAAGACCTACATGAATGCGTCACCATTAAGGATTGGGAGAGGGCACGCACCAAAGCACAATCACAAATAGCTAAATAAATACAACAGTGCCATACCTGATTTATGTAGGCTATATTGCAGAAAAGGGTACATGTTTTCACTGTTTTTGGCAGTGTACTCAGATAACAAAAAGATGTGGGAAGCAGTAAGAGAGACATCCAGGGATATTTTATCCATACAAATACCTCTTGACCTTAAAGCTTTTTATACTAGGCTTATATCCAGATAATCACATTAAATGGGTCTATTATTTGCTAAAAGAGTTATCACTCTTTAATGAAAAAAGGTCGGTAGGTCGAGTATGGGTAAATGGATTTCTGAATTATCTTCAACTCTGCCCTTGGAAAAAATTACATATGCCATCTGGATTATCAATCACTCTTTGAGAACATCTGGAGCCCCTTTACGTTATGCTTTGTGTTATTTAGGGAGGACAGACATGCCCATATGATGGAAGCACTGTTATCTGCTATAGATTAACCTCTGGGATGATGAAATCTCTCAAGGATTTTTTTAAATTATTGTAAACATTTGAACATTAATATTTACTTTAACTGAAGTGTATCACTGACACAATCCTAAACCTGTACGTTTAAATTTATTTTATTTTTCCACTTTGAGGTGGGGGTTAGGGGTGGATTACATGTGTTCCTGTCACACCAAGAGTTTGCTCAAGTGTCCAGTTTTTTGATTATCTGTGCATACATATATACTCATACCAGTATGTGTGTATATCTTTATTTTTGTTGCTAAAATCAATAAAGATAGTTTGGAAAAAATGTTCTATTGAGAGGTTACATCACAGATAATATTTAAATACATAAAGCACATTTCCTGAGTTTCTGACTGGATTTAATCAGACTGTAAGAGTTTTTCCAACTTGAACAGTTTACCTTTTCTAGATGATGGAAGAAATCGCAAACTGAGCAGAAGGCAACATGCAAACCACATGCTTTGTCTCCTCTATGGTGAAGGGAATTAATCATCCCGAAGATCCACATCCAAAGAATAAAGTGAATTCCCACACACACTTATCATCTCTGCACTGATTTATTTAAAAAGTGTCAATGTTTTGATAACAAGGAAGTTAGAAATTTCAAACTGCAAAATTAATGTTGCCATTTGTGTTATGAATTGTAAATTAAAAACCCAGAGATACAATAATAATAGTTAAAACCATCCCGCAGCTCCCCTGAAGATAAAAATTTAGATGTCATGATGCAACTAGGGTTCACGTTCAACTTTTATTTTGATGGCCAGTTGGCTCATTATATTCCAGCCATATGCCAGCTAATGCAAACCCTGGATGCAACTATTCTGAATGTGCTGATTGCTATGCTGTGGGCTGCACTGACCTGAGATCATACAATTGTCAAAAAGTCAGTCTACAGTTCAGGGATGGTTTATCTCTAGCTCCACCATCAGTAAAAAGCTGGAGGGTATTTCAGTTCTGTTGCACACATTCACCATTTTCCACACAGACATTATCTGTAATATGAGAAAAAAAATGAAGTGATCAACACAGCTTTGGTTTTTGACAAAATCGTTTTTACTTTGCAGTACAGAAATCATTTGAGCCCAAGATGTTTTGTTTTTTTAAAGGTTGTTTAAGATAAACGATATCACAAGGCTCTCATCAGTTCAATACTGCTGCAGTACACATTTGGTCCTTCTTAAGCGAATACAGTCAACCACAGTTCCCATTAATGTGTTGTCAATGCTCAGGTCTTCCATCACTTTGCATGATACAGTAACTAATAAACCTCTGATGTGTTATGATAACGCAAGCTGTTGAAAACGGGTTTGGGTATTTATGCTGGACTTCAGGCGCCATTGTGGCTTGGCTTATAGTGTGTGTCTGGCTGAGGGTAAACAGACACAAAAACATCACTGACCCGCTTTAACGGCTGACAATATAAGCTGGCGGCTGAGGTGCCATGTCACATGGCCGTCTGCTGTTGCTGGACCCGAGTGTGCTCGCCACACCCTTGGAGGAACACTGCTACTCAAATGATTTAATTAAGAAGCACAAAGCCAAGCCACCTCTCTCTCTCACCCTGACATTAAAAAAATACTTGAGACCAATAGGTGATGTACAGGTATTATTTATCTTCCAACCCCCTTTTATACAATAACAGAAACAATGGTCAGCCCCCCCACACACACTTATATCCACTCTGAAAGATAACTGTTGATTATTAATTAACATTTGATTTGGCATCTTTGGACTATGCATCATCTAAACATGATGAAGCAGAAGAATGTAGGGTTTTTACTGTATATTAGGCATAACCAGTGTTTAGTGCAACATCTGCCTGAATGTGATTTGAAAAAAGCATAGCTCCGTCCCAGAACCCTACCCAACAATACTATATCATATCTCTCTATATATCATTAACTTCCTTAATGGGCCAACCATATACTTGGATCATCAGGGAGCCCGTAAGTGTGTACATGTTTCTGTGGGTTTTCTATTTTTTTTGTTGTTGTAAGATTTAAGTTGTCGTCAGCGTTGTCTTTGATAATCAGGAGTGTTGCGGACGCATTGGGTCTACTCTACGTCACCGAAGGTGTCCTGCTTCTTGCGCTCCATCTCGTTAAAGTCAAATTCTGAGCCCGTCATCCTCTTGTAGATGTCCTTGATGTCGTCGCAGGTGGTCTCAAAGTGAGTTGTAGCATCGTATGATTTGGAGATGAAGATCTAGAGGAGATACAAGGTCAGAGAGGCCTTTTATTTTAAGTATTCTTTCAGGGAAGCTCGAGATAGATGAACAGTCGAGGGCAAATATAGTGTTGATTGTTAAAGGAATACTTCACCCACAAAATGACTGTTTGTTGTGTTACCTGACACTCTTGAAGAAGACAGTTTTCTCACATGCTTCCACAGAAGATGGCAAATGTATTTATTGATTGATTGGGTGATTGGGGACCACGTTTAGCAGCAGAACTATATCACAGCATCTATTTACAATCTCTCTCACAACTTGTGGAATATAATTCTCATTTATCCAGTCGTATATTCAGTACGTCACAAACATGCCTTTTTTGTTTAAAAAAAACCCCTTAGTATTGGAGTCTGGCTTTGAAGAGAGAATACTTAAGTTTCACCTTCATTTCAGTTTTAAATACTAATGTTAGCAAAAATGCACGTGTTTGGGAAGAGCTGAAAATACAAGACAATAATTGAGACTTAGATTATACAACACGAGTTGTGTCAGTTTGTAAACAGATGTTTTGACATAGTTTTGCTGTTGTTAAATGTGGTCCCCGATCAATCAATCAATATGTTGACTGTTTTCTGTGGAGGCATGCAAGGAAAACAAAGTTTCACAAATTCAAGGTAACATGGCATGACCAGCTGATATACTAATGGTCATTTTGTAGGTGACATATTCTTTTAAATGATGCCAATTGGTCCAGACTTTTGGACTTTTTGTCTGTTTGATCGGAACCAAAATTACAGGGATGAAAGCTCTCCCGGACCAAACAGCCGAACTTCAGCTAAACTAAAAGAGTTGGTTTTGGTCCTGATCAAACTGAACCATAGTGTGATTTGTTTCTGGTGTGAAAACTGTTTTCGGATGGTTCAGACTTTTAGAGCCATTAAAGGAACATGTGGCAGGCTTCGTCAAGTGATAAGTTGTTGACAGAGGGCCTTTTCATGCTTGAAAGTCCACACTAGGTCCAAACCAAAGTTCATGTTGTTGTCAAATTGTATACATTTGATCCAGATAGTTTGGTTTCATATTGCAATAGTGAGAGCACACCAAACACTTTTTTAAGATATACTTTCTGTCATCATCTCCTATGTGCACTGCCCCTCGCCATACATGATATTGATTGGTTTGTAAACGAGCGTACGTCTAACGTCAATGCCTTGTGTTTCAGGTGGGTAGGGAGCGTAAGCGTTTTTGTGAGTTTTTTCCAATTGACTTTTCATGAGGTCGTCGGACCATATTTCAATTAAAAATTTTGTCTCCTCTCACCAGGTTCTACTGCGGCTCATTTTGCCATCTTTTGACTTTCCTCGCTTACTTATGGTTCTCAAGAGAACCTACTGAAACTTCATTTGAATGATCATTAAGTCCGAACCATCCAATAAAATGTTTTCACACTACAAAGAACCAAACCATGGTTCAGTCTGATCCAGACCATCTCTTTTCAACGAAACAAAATTGACTCTTATGAGTGACAGACCCCAGAGAGAGTGACGGTGGCTACGCTCAGAACAGACAGGTGTTGGTGATCAGAGCAGAGAAATTAGCAGTAAAGTTGTCAAGCGGTAGTAAATGTACAGTGTAGGTTCAGACTTTCAGTTGTGAAAAGGCCAAAAATGCACAGGTTGCTATTTTAGAGAGATTAATTACTGTGTATCATGGCAACTGTTCTCTATAAAATAGCAACTGACTGTTGTTTCTACAGACAGAAGGAACCAGACCTCCCAAGTGTTTCCTGTGCCGAACATTTTTGCTGACATAACTTTCCCTGATCACACACAACGGCAGCAAAATAGCACAGTGGTGTAAAGATGGCATGTTCTTACGTAACAGCTCCATGGTAGGCAAATTAATCTGTTATAATGAGAGGCATTTCCTGCTATATCAAACCAACTTTGGCTGAGGGTGTATATATATATATATATATATATATATATATATATATATATATGAATTTAGATTGCATGTTTACCAGATTACAGCCTGAATGCAGCGGTTGAGCTAACATACAACATTAACCCCGACACAGCTGATAAAACCTAAAAACGAGAAGCTTGTTGACAACAGTAATCCTGCTCTAGATTTTAAGGTGGTCCAGGGAGACAGGAAATATTATGTTTTAACAGGGTTACTGTAGCAATGGCATGCTCTGGCTCAAACCCTGAGTAAGTATACAGGATATGTTGTTCACTGTTAACTATGCTGTGTTACTCTTACCTGGCTGTCAGTGCCCACGTCAGTGGGTTCATACAGGTCACTGATGCTGACAAACTTCTGCTCGATGGGCTGCAGCAGGTCCAGAGCTGGCTTGATCTCCTTCTCTGGGTCGTTTGTCTCCACCGTGGTGCTGATGATGGCGATATATTTACCTTGTGCTGCCACGTTGTGAGCGAAGGAGATCATACAAACGTAGATGTCTGGAAACCAAAAACTTAAGGTTAATGCCTGGTGGTACTGCCTGTGGGTAAGTTAAAATATCATTACTGAATGTTGGGCAGATGCAGTCAGCACCCAGGTGTCCATAGCCTACAATGCTATTTTCACCTGGGTAAATACTCCTAGGCATCCTAGCAACATCGAAATGTGACGTTAACAGGTTTTCAGCTGCTCTGCTAAAGTTTATGTACACAGTGTGCACTCAGCAGCTTTTTACATATCAAAAATTGACTCACACAGGACTCTCACCTCGATCTGATGTGTAAAAGTGCTGTGTGTAACCCATTTACCCACCACATGTTACTAACCGCTTCCAACCACGACACATCAGCATAATGAGTAGCCTACTAGCCAATCACAGCATGCAGAGGGATCCATAATAACGTGTCGTAGGGATGAGTGCAAATAGCCGAATAGCTGCAGTGTGTCTATTCTCACCCGAGTGCAAATACTCACTCTGTTGACGTTACCTGTCTAATTGGCTGTTGTTAAAATTAAGAAGGTATATTTAATTTGGTTTAGCTTTGCAGTCTGTGCACTGTTTATTCATTGTCATTGTTCTAGGTAGAACCTGACGATATGAATGTCAAACAGAGGTGTTACGTTGGATCTCATACGTTTACCAACACCTCTATTTTCAGACTCACCATCGCTGGATTATACACAACACATTATATACAACTCTTCACTTAATCTCTATCTGCATATGAATGCAGAAACTCAAGGCAACAGGACACGATTTTGGTATTGGCAGTGTTCTGGTTTCCATTTGTGTTGTAAGTAGTACTGACTAATCACATTTGAGTGGGCTCTGGTTGCCTGCAGGTTAACTGCCTGTAGCAAACAAATGAAGTGGAAGGCATTGGCCGAAATGCAATCTCAGAACCCACCAGCTGTTTTCTTATGATGAGGTAACTTTTTATTCAGGGTTCCCACACCTCCTTAAACATCAAATTCATGGACTTTTCGAAGACGTTCCAGGCCCAATTCTCTAGAATTCAAGGACCTAGCTAGCTAGCTAGCCAATGAGGGTGTAGCCAACTGAATGTATACACATGCTGCTTTTGCTTTTTATTGATGAACACACACTTAAGGAAGTCCTAACCTGCTCTACAGGAAACAGTGAAGGGAAGCAGGGAACTTCGCCGATGTTCAACCAGCTTTGTGTCACTACAGTGTGTGCAGATGAACAGTGTTTGGCTTTCCCCTGGAGCTCCTTGCCCATCGGCCAGTGGAGATCCAGGTGCTGGTGGCACGGGAAGCCAAACACCAATTATTTGCACACACTGCCATGACACACAGCAAGTTGAATATTGGCCAAGTTTCCCTTTATATTCACTGTCATCTGCCTTGATCGCCAGTGACGTGGTGAGTAACTTCTACGCTGTGATCTTAGTTAGGCTTTAGCTTCCATTAGGGCTGTGCAATTAATCGTCTGGTGATCGCAATTACGATTTTGAGGTCAAACGATTTCAAATTTACTGAAATCAAGGGTAAACGATTTTTGGTCAGGGACACCTGGAGATGTTATTTTGTCTTCTACGGAAGCCACGCATGCACAATACCGCCCCCTCCCCTCCTCTCACTCCACAAACCAGTCAAGTAGGTGAACTACGAATGATGCGAGGGGCAGGTGATCGCGGAAGATTTCAAAACAGAGTGTGGAAAATGGCAGAGGGAGAGCGAGAGCGGTTGGTCTGTTTGCGTGTGCGCATCGGGGCCGAACTCCGCCGCGCACGATACAGAGCAAAGGAGAATTGTAAACGTGCAACCATGTAGAGACAGAAATGACATGCCGTCGTGTAAACAATATAAGTCATCACGTGTGCCGCATAATCGTTTGCATAATCGTGATTTCAATTTTGACCAAAATAATCGTGATTATGATTTTTTCCATAATCGCACAGCCCTAGCTTCCATCCATCTTTATTGACTTTGACTTCCTGGTGATATGCATTCAAACACAGACTGTAGACCCCTCTGTTTGCTTCTCTCTGCAATCTTTTTTTTTTTTTTTTTTTTTTGTTTTCCAAAAATTTGATAATATTTCTTCAGGAAAAGCAGTGACAGTGTGGGCTCCATACTCACTCTGTCAGCTTGACAGATAATCACAAGGGGTCGGGAACTGCCAATTGTCAAGTTGCTCATCGGACTGTCTTGGCCCAGATATTGGTCCTGAACCCCAAAAATATTGGCCATTTCCCAAAAGGCTAAATCATTGTGAAAGCAATAGATGATGGGTTGTGAGACTGCTATTTACTCAACTTCAAGCTTACCTTTACCTCTGCCTATCTGCAATACAACATTTTTATTTTCATAGGCATTCGCAGAGTACTTAGTTACAATAAGGACATTTTTTAAGAAGTATTTTAAATAAGATAATAAAGTAATTAGTCATCTGCTCATTTCTGGTGTGCACTCACCATGTTTCCTGTTGACCTGCTTTTGGGGGATGATGATCTGGCAAGAGTTGACGTCGCTAGTGTTGGCGATGGGGTGATTCAAGATGCAGATGACTCGAATCACCTGACCCACTTTGGTGACACGATCCATAACGTAGCTGGGGTCGCAGATCAGCTGCTTGCACCTGGCCATCTGTGTTTGGCAAGAAGCCAAAGTTCAGAGGTCAAGGGATAGGTTTTATATCTGAAGAAGAGTCATATGTTTCCCATAGAAATCCATAAAATAAGAGAGCAAAAGGCTCACCTCTCCCTCAGACTTGACTCCCACCACCTTCCCGTTCTCCACCACGATCTCCTCTATGGGCTTGTTCAGCATATACGTCCCACCGTAGATAGCACTCAGCCTGGAATGGAAACACAATGTGAGATGTTACTTCCTACTGTCAGCTGAAGGAATGGCAGTGATAGTGACAGTAATAACAACAGAATACAAAGATCTGCAGATCCTGTCTGACATATATTCAATTGAATATAGTTCAAAGACAAGATATTTAATGTTCAAACTGATAAACTTTATTTTCTGAATTTGATGCCTGCAACATGTTCCAAAGAAAGTTGGGACCAGAGCATGTTTACCATAGCGCTACTTCCCCTATTCTTTTAACAAGATTCAGTAAGCGTTAGGGAACTGAAGACACTAACTGTAGAAAGTGAAATTCTTTGTAATTCTTGCTTGATATGACTTAGTTGCTCAACAGTTTGGGGTCTCCGTTACTGTAGTTGCACTTCATCCACACATTTTCAATGGGAGACAGGTCTGGAATGCAGGCAGGCCAGTCTAGTGCCTGAACTCTTTTACTACGAAGCCATGCTGTTGTGACACCTGCAGAATGTGTCTCAATGTCTTGTTGGAAAAAGCAGGGCCGTCCCCGAAAAAGACGTAATCTGGATGGCAGCATATGTTCGTCCAAACCATATATGTACCTTTCAGCTTTAATGGTGTCTTCACAGATGTGCAAGTTACCCATAATGCTATGGGCACTAACACACCTCCATACCATCACAGATGCTGGCTTTGACCTTTAAGCTCCTTTTTGGTCTTTTTCCTCTTTAGCCAAGAGGACAGGACGTTCAAATGTTAAAAGTTTTTGATACCAAATCACAGCAGAGATTTTTCTGTGGTGTCCATTAGTGTTCTAATGTGGTATTTTAGAGGAATTCTTGACCATGATTTTTGACCAAATTCTGGAGCGGTAAAAATGATTAAATTTAGCACCAAATCTATGTTAACAAAATGGTATCAACCCAAACAACGCTGCAACAACATATGAGACATAGTTGCACGTGGGAATGGCCATCGTATACTTCCATCATAAAGCTGTAAGTCCCTATACACTCTAAACTCTCAAAGACGAACCATAAACAGGGACCATAAGTTTAGTTTCTTTGAATTTAGGTACTGAAATGTTTAGGTTGTAAACACCTGTATTTAACACTTCAGATGCTGTTGTCATTTTTAGCAACTGCTTCAAGCATTTAAGAGAACACTATTTACTTGGCAAATTAACTACACGTATGCTGCAGTGCACAGATATAACACAGTGCTACATAGAAATATTACATGTTGTGCGCAGAAGGGAGAGTCCCCTACCTGGCAAACCCTTGTGGCAGTTCTCCCAGGCCATACAGTGGGTACAGGTATGGGCTCTTGCCATATCTGGCCAGAGACTCACTGTAAAGCTTGATTCTGTTTATCGTCTCAAGGCAAGGTTGATCCAGGTATCTGAGTGGAGAGAGATGGAGACCATTTTCAGACTTAAATAAACAATCCAATCACATGCAGTTAAGGTATTACAAAAATGACATTTATCAAACAGCTAGAAAGACTACTCACTCATCTGTACGGTAGAGGGCGAGGGAGTGGCCAGTGAAGTCCATGACGTCTGGGCCAAGGTTAAACTTTTGGAAGACGGACCTCATATCCGTCTTTTGTGGGTCAACGCCTGACATGGTTTTGGGGTCGTTTTCATCAAAGCAGGCGACGTATTGAAGGAAGTTTCTGAAGCGTCGTTTCTCAAAAATTCCCATGAGACCTGAAGGAGACAGAGGGTTTAGACTTTGAGTGGACCCGCTTGAAAGGAAAAAAGTGAGTGACAAGAAAGCCTTACAGCATTAATGCTACATGCAACCAGCAGCTGAAAGTGTTGAAGATGACATGAAATGTGCATGCTTTTGGCACTGGTAATGTAAATATATTAGAGAAACCTTAGAAAGTGGTCAAAACCATGGATGTGACAAATTTGTTTTGTAATTTTCACCAGGTTGTTTAGCTAGTGCGCTGCCCTTTTGGAGCAACGTTGGTGCCTACGCCATCAGGTTAGTTGGTTCTCCTTGCCAGTGAGAACACTGAAGCATGGATGTAGAGTTGAACACACTCTTGTTTGGAGGAGGATTTAGTTTAAAGGTGTGGGAACTGGGAACCAAACAGTAGTAATGTTACAACTTGAAAAAGTTGGGGAGGTCCCTGTGGTTTGGGGTACGGAGCGGCTTAGCGACACTATCAATAGTAAGTAAGGCAAGCTAGCTGAATATGCAGTAAACAAAATAAATACATAGTGTTAGCTAGAAACAGGAATATGATGACATACAGTGAAAACTATGTTTTCATGTGTTGTTTGTTTACATATAGTTGTTGTCCAATCGGCACATTTTTGTTAATGTTGCATCCCTGGTACTACTTACTAGTTCAATCCTAGCGTTAGCTACTAACGATGATGGTACCTAAAGTTTGTTTTTCACTGGCACACATGGCCAACTAGGCTACATGCTTCTAGTGAATGAGCCAGTGTGATGCACAACATGTCTGAGAGGTCTGACATGACGATATGATGCCACATAAACACTTTGTATGTCAGTCCTTCCAGTTTTTTTGTGATTGTTGTGGGCAAAAATCCTTGATTATGCGGCACATTTTCTTAAAAAATGCAATGGAATATGCGGGATATTTATGCAATTTCATGCGATGAAATTGCGGGAACTTGCAAAAATTGCGGGAACTTGCAAAAACTGCGGGTTTGATGAAAAAGAGGAAAAAAGTGATTCCCCCAACACCCTGTTCTCACTAGGCCATTACCTTAATGTAGTCATTTCTAATTACTTCCTATGATAAGCAAGCAGACTACATCACAGAAAGTGCAGGGAATATTTAAGTTCTCATCTTGTTTTATTTCAGACCTTAATAAACACATGGCTCAAACTTACAAAACATTGCTGAGTCAAACAAGTTCTGTAGCTAGAATATGCTACAACTTGTGTAAAAATAAATAAATAAAATATATATTATGTCATGAAGGCTATGGAGAGAGATCCGTTTTTGCGCACCCGCTGGTTAAGCGCTTTTTGAAAGGAGTCAGGCGACAGAGACCTGTCACGCGCTCTTTGGCACCGCAGTGGGATTTACCCCTGGTTTTAGGCGCTCTGGGAGAACCTCCCTTCGAGCCTCTGTCACAAATCTCTCTCAAACTACTGTCATTAAAGACAGCACTTGTCTTAGCCCTGACTTCGTAAGAGAGTGAGTGATTTATGTGCGCTTTCAGTCTCCCCGTCTTGTCTCGTTATCAGAGATGACGGGAGCGCAGCTACTCTGAGGCCGCATCCCACATTCATGCCTAAAATCATAACCAGTTCTTTTAGATCGAGAGTTATTTCACTGGAAGGTTTCTTCCCTCCTCCCCACAGGAGGAGAAGAAACATCACAACGACTCTGCCTAGTGCGCGCTCTGTCTCATTACGTGACGCGCACAGCAAGCCTCAGAGAGACACAACAGTTTTTTGTACATTACAGAGAGCGTTCACAAGGAAAACCCCTCTTGCAACGAAAATGCGAGGATTATGAAATCATGCAAGCCCTGCATATTTTGCGCATTTTACATGGAAATTGGCGATTTATGTGGCAAAAGTGCGGCGTCTTTGAATAAATGCGGCCCCTGCATGAATATGCGGACTTTGGCTGATTATGCGTTGAATTATGCGATCGCATAATCGCGTTTTTCTGGAGGGACTGGTATGTATAGTGACATTATGTTTACATCATGTCACACAGCATATTGTGATACCAACGTTTGGGATAATGTAACCACAGTGAAAACACCGAAGTGGAGACAGTTTGATGTTGGATGTTCAGACATTCAGCCAAGTTTATCCTCAATCATTTTTAAGTGAGATCATCATAACACAGTACCCACAGTCACCCTTTTGTAATTATATAAAATATGCAATAATATAATACATCAAAGTGTATATGAATATGTCAATCAAGTTAACAGGATTCACAAGATGGATTTCCACACTCCTCCACTCCAGGTGTGGTCAACCATCCAAACCACTCAGGGGGATATACTTTTAATTTTTAATTTAATTTTTTTAATTTTATATACTTTATTAATCCCCGAGGGGAAATTCAATTTTTTTTCACTCNGATTTGTGATATTGGGCTTTATAAATAAAATTGATTGATTGATTGATTGAAAAAAGCAGCATTACGGTATACCAGGGTCTTTCGAAATCCAGGTGCTCAATTTTCTGTTAAACGCACTATATGTAGTGCAAATCACGTGCCACCAGAGTTTAGTCTCCAGTCTCTACTGGTGGAGCAGGCAGCTGAGCTGATAGACACTGTGACTCCAAGTGTTGGAGGACTGTAAACAGCCGGCCATTTACAGCAGAGAGAGAGACCGTTGGGACAAACAGCATGTTTTTACATCTAAGGCAGTGAATTAAGGGTTTATTCCAGATAGGATAAAGTTTTATAAACAGAACCATTACGGACTAAAGGATTGACATACTAAATAATTGAGGAATGGACACATGTTCGGACATGAAGGGAGTTACCACCTTTTTGTCTCCTGTTTACCAGCCTGTTAAATCCGAATGAATTATGGTGCTCATGGTTTCAGTAAACTGAACTGAATGATTGAGTTATAGAAAATCTAACTGAGCTAACGATGTTTAGCATGTCCATATTGACAAAAGTTTAAACATTTAAGACATTCAGTGTGGGATTCATCATTATGAAATGACTTTATGAAGTCTCCAAAAAGACACCGCAGTTCAAGGCTGGATTACAAAGCTTCTGAAGGGGATACGATTGCATTGGAGCCCTCTTTGGAGCTGCATGATGGGTACCATTAGCTCAGGGAACAACAAAGTAAGTCTGTCACATACAACATTTCAGTTATATTGGACATTAGTAACGTTAAGTCCATTATGACATAGTGACCCAAGAGTTAAACTCCATAGTGTCCTGTATGTCTCCACTGTTTTTATCTGTTGGACTCAGTCAAGCTGACAACCCTGTGACGTCACAGCACGGCAGTCCTGCAACATGGCAGCACTCTTGCCACAAAAGATAAAACAGGGCTTTGTTTTTCTTTTAAATGCTTACATTTTTCATGTTTGTTATACAATTGTTGATAAGAGTGGAAATCCATTTAGTAAATCATATTAGCCTGACTGATTGCTTCTTGTGCTCTTTAAGGGTTAGACCCCAATAGCATTACTATTTAAAACAAGGTCTAAATACTTTTCATAGAAAGACACAAATGCAGAATATAAATTAGAAACTTCTTTGATGGTTTCAAACTGTGCATACATTCTTTTTTATAATCCCTATTCAGTCATTTGCCACTGCATACTCAGACAACTTACTAGATTGCAGAGCCTCAGACTCAGTAGAGGGGACTTTATAGATTCTGTTGCCCTTGTACACAAAGCTGCCCTCCACCACTTTGAAATCCAGGTACTGAGTCACCTTTGTGATCAGCAGCATGCGCACCAGCTGACCTGAGAGAAGAAGAAGATTCCAACATCAGCATTACTTTCACCAAAACACAAAATGAGGCTCATGCTTACTTCATGAAAAAACTTATCAAATATGCACACCCTTGAAATTTTAGATCCTTTATTCATATTGTTAGCAGCAATTATGTGCTAACTGTGCTTCCTGCAGATACTCTTGGATGTTTTAAACATAAAACATAATTTGAACCACGAAATATACAGCACTAACAACAAGCTGAAGCTCACAGCTTCACTTGGTTTGCAGGCACTCTGCACCAAAAGGTCAGAGGTTTAAGTCACAAAGTTGTACACGATATACAGAGATATCAGTAATACCGTTGGCCATAAGGAATTTAGGGATGAGGTCCACGTTCCAGTCCCGGCCTTTTCCCATTGACTCAGGAGGTTTGCCCGGAAGGCTGAAGCGCTTGTAGAGCTGTAGGAAGACACAGACAATAACTTTTAATTTCAGCATTTCAGAAAGCAGAGTGACCATTTAAAGGCAAACGGTGATTTTACACTCCAAAGTCTGTTTACAGGTCTTGGGGAGTACTACTGCAACCACCGGTTCTGCTGCAATGCTAAATTGGTGGTTTACTATCTCAAAGCTGGTCCTTTTGCAGTTCATCAACCCCATTTTCAGGAAGGACAATCTAACAAAAAAAGTTTGTACTGTTGTTGGTGAAGCATCTGCCATAAGCCACATTGCACATGTTGTTTAAGAGCTGCTACCTTCCCTAGTTGGGCCAAGAACCTGGGGCCATATTCACAAAGCTTCCTACAACAAAGAGTTGCATCTTAGCCCTTAAGGGGGCTCCTAGGGTGACACACTGTTAGGTGCCTGGTGCAGGACTTTTAACAGGCTTAAAAGTTTCTTAAGCAGAGGAGAAAAAGGCGAAAGGACAAAGAGGTAGCAGAAATATTCTCCGAACACTGGATGAGAGATGACTCACAAAGATCTTCAACCCAACACAATAACAATATAACACCAGAAATAAAGTAATGATAACACTGATATATCTGGCAACAGGAAAAAGGCAATAGTGCAGCAGCAATGACTTGAGTCTGTTTCAACCTTTCATCAGCAGAGTGATCACACATCCTCTAGTGTCCATACCTCGAGGGCTACGAAAGGACAACTAATACATCTGTTAGAAGAATGTGTCATACCTAGCAATAGGGTCAGCCACACCTTCTATGCATTCCTCAGACATGAAAATGGGTCAGGGGTGAAAAAGGTGAGAAGGATACGAGACCCGGCACCTGCTAGGGGGTCCCGGGGTTATGCTCCTCGATTGTTTTTTTGATGGAAAAATGTACTTCCAAATGCTCATATCTGATTTCTTTTAGATTTACTCTAGTGGTGGTCACATGCAGAATTACAAGATTGCACAAAACAAAAGTATGAATGTATAATTAAGTGCAAATAAAGTATCTTTACATGTTCACATATGTTGTATAAGAGACAAGACCAGGGGCGGACTGGGAAACAAATTCAGCCCGGGACATTCAGGCGCACCGGCCCATACGTTTCTACCTATAATCCTTTATATGCTTGTACACACCCCACAAACGCTGTCCTCAGAATCAACTGCATAAGAAAATCAGCAGTTATTGTTTAATTCCAGACTATAAAATAAATGCAATAATGAATTGGCCACAAATGGCTATGTGCTTATTATTTAACTAAAAATAAGAGCATATGACTCTATCCTAATGCATCTAATTTTATGCACAATATAATTGTCTGCCCTGCCCTGCCCAGTCCTGCTCTTGTATTACATAACCCCAGTTTATAGCTCCATGGCTCACAGCCATGAACTAAGGAGGTATAAATTGGACAATTCTATCAACTTATTACTACAACAAAAAAATCCCACTTAATACTACTAAAAAGGTTTTCCTCTGGCTAAAATATAATGCATAGTAGACTATGCCTTCACATTGCACCTGTCATATTTCTGGTCTCATCCTCCTCCTCATCACGACTGGGGTTAGTCTGTCCCTCAGCTTCATTGTCCTTGGGACTGGGAGCACAACCTAACATTAATTGCGTGCACCCACAGGAAAAAAACAAGCACATATTTTCTGTTAGTACAGCTTTAAATTAGAATGACTTATTGCAATACCTAGTAGGCTAGTTGGCCTCTTGACACAGACACCTAGAAGAGATACGCAATTTGCCAAAGTCAACCTTTAGGGCTGCTCGTTTAATCAAATTTTAATCTAGATTATGATTTGGGCTTTCAACGATTATGAAGACAACATAATCGACATAAAACGATTATGCGCTTCTTGTCAGTTTACTCTCGTTGTCTTGTGTTGCAAATCAAACGCACCTAGAAGCCGTGCATGCGCAATACTGCCCCCTCCCCTCCTCTCCTCTATTCACTCCACAAGCCAGTCAAGTAGGTGAACTACGAATAATGCGAAGGGAAGGTGATCGCAGAAGATTTCAAAAACAGCGTGCGGAAAATGGCAGAGGGAGAGCGAGAGAGGTTGGTCTGTGTGTGTGTGTGTGCATGTGTTTGTGCGTACGTGTCTGTGTGTGTGTGTGTGTGCGCACGCACATTGGGGTCGAACTCCACCATGTGTGATACAGAGAGCAGAGGAGAATTGTAAACGCGTGACCATGTAGAGACAGAAATGATATGCCGTCGTGTAAATAATAGAAGTCATCACGTGCGCCGCATAATTGTTTGCATAATCGTGATTTCGATTTTGACCAAAATAATCGTGATTATGATTTTTTCCATAATCCAGCAGCCCTATCAACCTTGCACATTACACACTCCCGAATGTTAGCTAACGTTAATACACCTGCTATAATAGCACTGTCTGCTCCTGCTCCATCTCAGTCGCTAGCAACACCAGCAGCCTCAGCCCGTCGACCAACACCGTGGCCCAACAGGTCGGTTATTTTAGAGCACTTGGCTGCCTCTTCTTGTAAAGATTTAAGTGTTTTTATTCAAGTTTTTTCCGCGCCACCCTTTCTTTTTTTACCGGCTTTATCCATGTTTTCGGTCAAACTAGCCTGGTCTGCCATGAGTAATGACTGATGACTGCAGCTGAGCCAATCAGATTTCAAGAAAAACGAGAGCCTCTTTCGTATTGGAGGAGGCTGCTCTTATGTCCTCCTTCAAGCATCAAAACACAAGATTGACACCTACGTTACCTCTGAACATCTCACAGCAAAACAAACAACATGGGAGGGACGCGCATTGCAGCACTGACAGCTAGCAACCAGCCTGACATTCACTAGTCTCACCGGGCCAGCCCCACCGGCCCACTTGGTGACCGGCCAATCCGCCATTGGACGAGACTGACAACATCTCATGAAATGCCGGCGTGCATATGTTCACTACGTCTTTTTTCTGTGGCTTCGCTCCACAGACCGCCCATCTCATCAGATCTACACGATTCACGTAGATCACCTATTTTGTATTTAAAACAGCGAATTTTGCCTAAAGGTGATTTTCATGCCTGATTCCTAGCTCAGAGATGCTTTGAGAACTTTCCTAAGGCACTCCAAAGCTAGGACATCCTAGCTAGTAATTTTTGGGCTAAATTAGGAGCTCTAGGTATTCTCAGCGAGCTCCTGGTCATCATAGTAAGAGGGGATTACTTTAAAGTAGAAGCAGTCGTTGGTACAAGAGCTTTATAAAGGGGCAACAGAAAATAAAACACTGCATCTTCTTAAGATGATTTATTTTGGCATGTTTGCCCTTGTTGGATAGTGGATAGTGCAGAACAAAGGTTCCCAATCCTTATGCTACACATTAGTACCGTGCAAGGAATCCATATGAATTGTCTAAACATGTATAATGAAATAACTTTATAAGCTATTGCGTATTTTTTTTCCTCATAATTTCTCATTCCTCACACCCCTAACAACAATATAGGTTACTGATTTAGTGAAGTAAAGACAGTTACCAGATTGAGTGGTAATCAGTCCGTCTTCACCAGCTTTCAGCATTCAGAAGTACACAAACTGTGTGAGGATATTACCTAAGTGTTGCTAAGGAGTTGGCGAATTTCTATTTTTATTTAATAAGCAACTACAGGAAACACAGGCCAAATTAAGTTTTGGCTGCTGTTCATTTTTTAAACTTGCCCCTTTCTCTCTTTCATGCACTCTTTTCTGTCTCTGTCTAGCATGTTCTAACCCTCTAGACTTCTGTGTTGAGAGGATACATAGAGCAACAACAGCCTGAACCAGAACTTCAGCTTAAGTGGTTTGTAAAGTAGACGGCACTGTCAGATTGTTGGCTTAAGAAAGGAATAAAATCCCTTTTTACTGGTTTTAGACTCCCTGTTACTCCAGCTATCAATTTCCTGATTTACCTCTTCCCATTTATCAGATTTAAAACAAAAAGTGACTATTCATATGTTTGTATATCACAAACACACAGTCAGCAGTTCTTCCTTATGTCCATATGTTTTACCTTTCAAATCAATCTGACATCCCAACTGACAAAGTCGAGCCAGCAAGGTTAAAACTTACATCCTCAAGGGGAGTGATGGAGGCACTCTCAGCTCCGTAGTAGGAGTTGCGGTCCATGTGCAGAACCCTCTTCCCCTTCACTGACATGATGCCTGATAAGATGCATTCCTGTCGGGGCGAAAACAAAACAGAAGAGGAATTAGACCAAGACCAACAGGATGCTGTGAAAAAACACCAACATAGCACATCCTATTGATATGGTATCATTACAGCACACTGGTTGTAAACATTGAAGGATGGTGCTGTTTGTTTAATAGTTGAAAATAATCCTACGATTAGGGGGACCTCTAATTAATGGTTATGGTGTATCAGGTAACCGCAATGTCCCTGGTATTCCAGCCTCTACACACTGTCTAACGTCAAAGAACGGATTCATACTGAAAGACATAAACAGCCCTACTGCCTACATTCTTTGAATCACTTTGTGTTATGGATTGACAGATGGGCTATGCATGTTGTCATACATGTCAATGCAGATTGATGCGTGGCTACTTTTTTCCCTGAGTAGGGGAGACCAGGATTGGTTGGCACACTTTTCACTCTCTGCCATACTTCTCTGGCATGATTTATGTTACAATATTCTACACAGCAGCATTAAAAGGTTAGGTGTCAGCTATAAATAAATATGTATTAATGTACACACATTTTTACTAAAATTCGATGATTTGTTATGTATGTCATGTTTTTGTGCCAACCAGCCGCATCACAGGGATGGTTGGTACATATTATGGGGTTGGTTGGCAAAATGATAAGATGCTTCAGTTACAAAAAAAATGAAGAAACCAAAAAATAACAGTGAAGACATTCGGTTCAACCAAGAACCAGAAAACATGAACATCTAATAGAATATCTGCCAATTACAGCCGTTAAATTTACAATTAGTTGGCACATGTGCTAATCAACCCCACTCACATTTGACCTACTGTGTGATGAAATTATATTAGCTGCTACCATTACTTGACACAGACTGTCAAATATCAAAATGAATCTGATCCTTTGTCTATTAACTTAAGAGAATCACATTTCCAATATCTATATCTAACACAGTTTTTATTTTTAGTCCACATACCACTTTACAAACCAACAAAAACGTTGGTGACTTTTAGATATTTGATCATCTAAGGACCAGAAAACCTGTGTGCCAACCAACCCTGGTCACCCCTAAAAGTTAAAGCCTGAAGGGGTGATATATTAAACAATTTGCAAGCTTTACAAAACCAAGATTATAACCAGACATTAGTGTATCCAAGAAGTCTGTTCTGACCCAGTACCAGCATAATGTCTGACGTGCTTCTGTGGAGCTGGGAGGATGATTACAGCTCTCACATGGCTGTAAGTCTCAGAGCTTTGGTTATGATGAGGGGAAATATGCATGTTTGCTAGAGCCTGGAATTCACACAGACCAAAGGCCATAATGCGATTACTGTGTGCATCATGTGACTGTGTGGACTTTAAAACAAGTTTTACAATGACAGCTTACAATATGGCGGTGCACTGTATGAGTTGTTCCTCTGGCCAGACAAGAATTACTACCACCTCACCTTGTATACCTCCACTACTCAGTCAAGTTGAAGCTTAAATCCATATCTACCCAGACTCATATTAAAGTGAAGACTTTAAAGTATGAAGTGTATTTTTTTGATGACATGGAAGTTATCACTATATTAACTCATATATGATATATATGATTCCTGTAAATACTTTAAGAGAATAGACTATTTTTAGAGAGGAGTACATAGGACTGATGGAGAGCTTTGTCGCATGGTGCAACAACAATCACCTGAAGCTCAATATAAGAAAAACCCAATGAGCTTGTGGTGGACTACCACATAAACAGGCAGGATACAAAGTTGTAGCCATGATAGCAGACAATGCTTCAAATATGGATGTTGCCACAAAGAAGCTATGAATCTAAAACATGGATGCTCCACACACATATTCCCCTGGCAGCACAGAAGATCTTTTCAACCCACGCAGTTTCAAACTGGGCACCCAAGATTAATGTCACCAAATCAGTATCTGACCAAATGTCTCTCCTTCTGTTCCTGAGATAAAGTGTTGAGTTATGGTCAGAAGAGTTTTTGCACACCATTATGATGTTACAGTGAAGTTGACCTTTGACCTTTTAGATATAAAATGACATTGTTTCGTCATTTCATTCTTTTAGACATTTGTGTGAAATTTTGCTACAATTAGCATGCGAGTGCCTGAGTTATGGCCAGAAATGTGTTTTGTGGGGTCACAGTGACCTTTGTTGACCAAGTTCTGATCAGTTCACCGTTGAGTCCAAGTGGATGTCTGTGCCAAATTTTAAGGAAATTCCCTTCCTGAGATATCATGTTCACACGAATGGGACAGACAGACGGATGGACAACCTGAAAACATAGCGCCTCTGGGCAAGCTGTCACCAGGGCGGAGGCATAAAAACAACAATGCATAATAACTTTCACTAGGTGATGATGTCACCTTCAATCCCTAAGTGTAGAGACTGTGACCTGTAATTACACAGAGGTGTCAGGGTTTGTACAGTTTGTTTCTTTAGTATGACTCTTCACCTATTACATCAAACACAGGCTAACTCTCGACTACTGACAAAGCCTGTTAGCTGTCCTATTGAAGTCAATACAATCATGACAAGCAAGCAACCACAGTATAACTTCCTCGTTTTAAATTAAACCTGAGTTCATCAAATCAATCACTCTCAATCAAAGCTGCCATTTCCACATTCTGAATTACATTATTGTGGATGAAGAGAAAACAATTAACAACAGAGCAACAGAAACAAGAAACTTCAAGGTCAAAAGCAAAAGACAAAAGTTAAAAGCTGTAACACCTCTAACCAGAAATTCTGTTGACCACAAAAACCTAATGTTGCTCAGTTAGTCCTTTTGGTACATCTGCAGACCAAGTTCAACCCTCTCTTTGACGTAAACCATAACCTGATTCTTGATTGCACAAGTGTAGTCTCCACACTTAATGTACACAGAGGAGTGCAGAAAGTTACACCGATTAAAAAGGTTTGCCAAAATTTAGATGACAAATGATTTTGGCCTGTCAGTGAAGAAAGCTGAAACTTGTGAGAGAAACACAGTGACCAAAGACAAGCAGCATCCAAATTAAACTCACTTTGCAAAATTCCCAGTTAGTGTTGCACTCTTTTCCCTTCCAAAGACTGGCTTCGCAATGTCCTCCCCTTCTCTTTTGAGGATTTATGATACATACAACTGCCAGCTCTGTTGCCAAAGCTTGCTTACCAATTTGCTGCTTTCATATCATGAGACTGAGTGGCAGAGATGGCATGTTGACATGTCTCTGTATTCATCCGTTAGTTTCCATTTATATCATATCATTTCTATTTGTCATGTGCTTGTGGCTCCTGCTTTTTCTATACATACTTCTTCATCCGTATAAAAACACAACATCACTTATGCTTTTTCTCTTCAGTAAAAGCAGCTCGAAAGAAATGTGCTACTCATAGCCTTCATCTAGTTTCAATCCAGGACACAGGCAGAGCAGTAGCCCCACAATTAACTCCTGCAGCTCTAAATTAAGTGCACTCGAGACTTTATGGGACCAATCACACACAATGTAACATGCAATCAACGTGTATTGTCTGAAAACACTTTAACTCTTAGGATTACTGGAAATATGGTCAATCTGAATTTAACAAAATGTCTAATTGCCCCCTTCATAACCTCAGTGATATAGCCACTTCTCTACATCCTCCAAAATCCAAGCTCGCTTCTGCATAGAGATGAGCAATATGGCCTATAAATAAGATCGGGAATATGTTTAGGCTACATTACGATACATGATATACATCTCAATTTTTTTTAAATCTCCTCTAAACTATTGTAGACTGCTTAAGTATTAAACTCCTGTTTGAATAATTAAAAAAAAGTAACTACTGTTACATAATAAAGTTAAATTAAGTGCTGTCAAAGACATGCAGATAAGGTTAACTGGTGACTCTAAACTGCCCATAAATGTGAATGTGAGTGTGAATGGTCGTGTGTCACAAAGTGTCAGTCCCGTGATAGTTTGGTGATCTGTCCAGGGTGTGTCCAAAGTCAGCTGGGACATTATTTCATTATCTCCCGTCCACGTACCAGGATTGGCAGCTACGGATGGAGGTCACAATAAAATTACATTAACCACTGATATAATAAATTAAATAAAGTACTGTTATAATAAAGTATCGTGAAATGAAATAAATCAAAGCAGCACCACTGAACCACCACAACCATCCAGCTCGTCTCTGCCCAAAGTGTTGATGTTTTTGCTTTAAACTTGAAGCTTCTGATCAAAAGTTAGCCATCAGCAGGAAGTCAAACCGTTACAATGGCGCCTTTAAACATGAGGATTAATTCAATTAACTCAATTAATTGAGCTGAAAACAAACTAACAGCTCTCCGGTTCATTTAATAATATTCATAGGTTGCACTGGCGCTCCATAATCGCCAAACATGACTAAATGAGCTGCAGTCTGGAGCTCTACAGATACAAAAGCATGCCTCGCCTGCTCTCATAGTGTTGCTCAGGAGAGAGTGGTCTGACTGGGTGGAGGAGTGCACATGATGTATCATGCTTGTGAGTCTGTGTGTGACACTCAGAAAGAGAAAGAGCTATAGGAGAGAGCAAAAGAACCAAAACAACCCTGAGTCTTAAAAAAAATGACGTGACAATTTATAATCAGTGTTTGTGATATAGTCATTTTAAAGATCAAACATGAAACAAGCTGTGTTACAGTATAAGCAATATATCGCCCACCCCTACGTCTGCATAGGTGCTTTCCCAAAATAACACATGACCCAGTGAAATCAGATCACTTCTATCTGTAAATGTCTGGGTTTAATCTAATGTATGATCTTGCAATGATATTGACTTGAAGGACATACATCCAGGCTACACATAAATCTCACATCAGTTCTGATGTGTCACTGTCACTCCTTTCTGGTGACATGTGACTGAAGCCAACCTATTGCTGCTTATATAAAAACAGGCTTTGACAGAGAGCCGGAGGCAGCCTAGTCATCACTACCTCAGCCAGACAGCAGTGGCCATGCTGACAGAGAGGAAAACAAACTGATCCAGTGGACAGTCAGGCAGAAAATTAAGCCACTATAAAACATCGGGAGCAAAGGCGAAGTCCCAGTTCAATTTTTAACACATTAAGCCCATTAAAATCAGAGGCTGAGAGGCAGCAAAGTCCAACACAGAAGACAAGAGCTGTCTTTGCAGTTTGAGATGACACAATCACAGCAGGACGATACTAGCTTTGAAATTCCCCCCACACTTTCAAGTGTGTCAAGTCACAGGAATTTGCTGCACTTTGATTTTTCATTTCTTAATTACACAGCAGATTAAAATTGTACATGCAAAACATGTGATGAGCTTATAAATGACATGGGAACGCATTGGCTTCAAAGGAATTCTGATCTTTAGGACAATAATTTCTAGAACTATTTGATCAATACAAAATTAGTAATGTAAATCTGAATTATTTTTTTTTTTTACATTTCTAGTGATTGTTTTATCATCACTTGATTGCCAGTGCCTTGTACGTGAGATGACCTCCCCCTCATTATTGTGAGTGAATGCATTCATTGTTTCCATTTCCTCTCCTTTAATACCATTTCCTCCTTGATGGCCACAAAGATAGCAGCAACTACTTCTTACTTGGGAACACAAAAGTTATCTTGTTTTAATCTTTAGTTTTTCCTTTGGTACCGAAATAAAAGATTTGTCCATGACTATTTCCCCACTACCACTGGCGGTTTTCCGCCACTCATTTCTGATATACTGACTTATGTAAAACCATCATTGTAGTCTTTGAATATTCCTCAACCCACAACCTCCTCAACTACTGAAATTGTGCCTTACAGGCTTCCGTTGTCTTCAGACAACAAGCTGCTTACTTGGGATCACCAAGAGCATCATGATGTGAACCAGGCGGCAGCAAGGTACAGTTTGATATCTTGTGCCAAGCCACTCCCCTCATGTGTCATTAGTAGTGGACAGATGGGAAACCCCATCCCCCACTCACTTAACCCAATGACATAAAAAGGTGCCACTGGAGGCAGAAATATTTTATTAAATAATACAAAACTAGTACACATTTACAGGAATTAACAAAGTCAGTGGGCATTCTCTAGTGACGTGAGCTAATGTGAGTTAAATAACTTACACATAGTATGTTGGAGTAGCACTGTTGCAGTTATGTCAAAGTATGTATTATTAAAGTTTCCCGTAATCTGTTGAGTTAGTAATCATGACCGTGCTATTGTTTGTTTGTAACATAAAAGGGAATCTGTCAGATAAACAGAAGTGAAGTCACTGATTTGCAATAAGGGAAGTAAAACCATGTGAAACTACGCAGGGCAGTGTTCTGCAATGCTTTTTATGCTGGCTGGCTGGCTGGCAGTTAGTTTTGCTCTGGTTTACAGAGCTTAAATAGTACTTGCAGTGTACTTTCGGTTCCTCCGTCTTGGTGGAACCACACCCAAATGTGAGCTAATTCAACACCCTGCCCACCAAAATTTAACCAATCCCCTTTCTGCTGGCTGCTTCAGCCCTGCTGTCTCTGGCTGCTTTGAGCCTGGAGCAAAACACTTTGTAACTCAGTTTGCTGTCATTAATAAATGTCAATTTACAGAAACTTTGAGCTGCAGGTGATGTCAGGATTGAAAAGTGTGCTAGTCTAAAAACTGCCGTGAGTTAAGAGCCTCTGAAGTTGACAGGAAGTAGATCACGGTATTTCGATTTCATACTTTAACCCTGTAAAAGTGACAGCAAGTCAGGAGGCCTGCCAGGAAGTATCTTTCTGCCTAAAAGACAAAGGCATTGTATTTGCTGACAAAGTTAATATCCGGGTAAACAAGCCCTACACATATGGGAATGGCTTATAAACTGCCACCTAACATCATAGTGTATCTGCTTTTCGGCTTTTGGCATGCAAGTTAAAACCACGCAGTGATTCCAACCTCAAGTTAAGGGTTAATAACATTTTGTTAAAGTTTGTGACCAGTCCGAAGTTATCCAGTGATTTAGGATAAGCAGCCTGTCAGTTCTTTCGCCAAGCGCCTTCTCGTTTAACTTATTAAAAGTGCTGGGGCGTCGTTAACTTTGCGACAGTTGTTAAGATAGTAGACGACGACTTATTTCCCCAGCCTGTTGAGTCCACCGCACGGACAGGAGCTGAGCGGAAACGTAAGATAGCTCGAGTTAGGGAGCTACTTAGCTCTTTTACTGGTTTCCCCAAGCTAAATTTCTTGTTATGATAAAATTACATTAAGACTGCGATAAAGTCAACATCCAAGTTGATGGGCAACGTGCACCCAAAGATTATTCAGTGAAGTTGACACGTCGTTACTCTGTTGTTAGAAAGCTAATTAGTTAGCTTTTAAGTCGGCTAACGTTAGCAGACTAATCATCCTTGTATAATCTTTACCTTGACTGGCGCCCATCTTAAAAATAACCGCTTAAGTAAATGGGCTCACTAATGTATGTCACATTTCATAGTCAACAGAATAATGACCAACCACACTTTAAACTTATCTTGTATAAGTTAACATTTAGGCACCGTTAATCTTTCCAGTCGCTCATAGCACTTGCAGTTGGTGTTAGCCACTTTGCTCACAGTTTCCATTCACTAACAGGTAGTCGCGCACCCTCCGTTAGCGGCTAAGCTAGCTACTTAGTGCTAACGTTAGCTGCGCTGATTAGGCCTAGTTAGCTCAAAGCCAAACTGTCAAGCGCCGACTGCGGTGGTAACAGGTTGCAAATCAGTTCCACGCTACGAACAGCATCGTTGGATTCTTTCTCACCGTGAGTCCGGTGCCCAGGACGATGACGTCGTATTCTTCATTCATTTTTCTAAGTCTTTATTCCTCTGCTCCTGAATATCGGGGAAGAAGAAAATGGAGATCCGCAGGGCTGGAAATGAGAAGGGGTTGCGGTTCAGAGTCAGGCGCCTCGGGGGCGGAGCTTCACGACTGGGGGCGGGGCTTCATGGCTGTCAATCACTTATGAGAAGCGGCGCAAAAATGTCTGTTTGAAAACTTCAAAAATACCTGAGGGAGAAGACACTGTCTTCACTATAGGAACATTAAATTCTCGCCATAGCTTATTAGGGATTGTTCTTTACTTGTCAGAGGAGGGGGATGGCTGAGATGTGAGTTTGTTTTTTTCAAATATTTTTCCTTGAGCCTCCCTGTGTGAGTAGCAGAAAATGCATGGCCCTCCCTCCACCATAAATTACCTTTTGATGTTTGAAAGTTAAAAGTTGAAGACAAATTTCTAGAGTTGAAAAAGCCTCAGTTTTTCACTCGTCTTGCATACTGGTTAGATCAAGTTTTGGCCAAATTTTAAAAGAGAAATGTAGAATAATGTGATTGTGACAATCTATCCCTAATTTAAGATCATATCTGGATATGTGTTTTTATAAGGGAAGCGTTTGTCACACGTGATGTGTTCAAGGACTGTCGGATATTTGAAAAGCCAATGATAACGTCTGTGTTTCTGGCTATGATAAATGGTGTAAATTTGAAAGAAAACCTGCCTTCCTAATCTTCAAGGGTTTGGAAGGCATGGATTCTTTAAAAATCTGCTGTGAAAAAAACACACAAAATACAGCCATTTAAAGTTGTTTATCCCACCCTTTCAGCCAAATTAAAAACACAAGTCCTTTCACAGTGCTTAAGAAATATTTGACATGCCTCCCATTTGTGCACCTCCCCTCGCCCCTCATAAATGATGAACAGTCCCTTGTTGTATGTTTAATATGATGGGCTGTATGATCAGTGTCCAACATATAGTAGATGTCAGTCTGCACAACCCCAGTTTGGAGAAGCAGGATGGAATGCAACACAGGAGCTAAGCAATGCGTTACTGTGGATGGGGGTCAGCAACAAAACATATTTTAGCCACCTAAAAAAAATCAATATCAGTTTAAGTGTATGCTATGTTGAGACTGTTTTCACTACTTTACCTTTCCGTCAGACAGCCCATTCCAACAGGATACGGCTTCAGTTCCCCATCTCTGCTCTCGTCAAAGCCACCAGACTCCGTTGAGAAAAACAGTAATTTTAGCTGGCTTAACATGTGAACTACAGGTTTGCGATCAGTTAGTTAGTTTGTGTTATTGTGTTTGATGAATCCGAACTAACTGTTTTAAATGCCAAAGTCACACAATAGCACAAACAAGCTGATTGAGGCAGTGGCAGACCAGCAGCTTCTGTGTTCAATGTTAAATCACTGTTTTTCTCAGTGGAGTCTGGCTTTAAAGAGAGATATGACACCTTAATTTTCCCGTTGGAAATCACTGTCTGACATTTAACAGTGAAATTACTCTCAATATAGCATACACGTGAACTGATATTGATTTTTTTTAGGTGAGACTTTTTTTTTGGGTGGCTAAAATACATTTTGTTGCTGACCCCTCAATAGCATTAGATTGCTTAGCTTCCATGTGTGATTCCAGCCTGCTTCTCCAAAGTGGGGACGTGACAACTGACATCTACTGTTTGTAATATACATTCTATGACTAAGTACCCCATACAAACCCACTTCAAAAAATCTGAACTACCCCTTTAACTCCCACCCTGCATGTTGACTATATGGTTGATCTCAATCAAGATTTACCTATTTTAAAATGCCTATCTTAGCAAGAATTCATCTCGTATGAGGAATTCCACCAACAAAGCAACCGTGATGATGTGTAATGCAAAGTAGTCTCCTAATTATTTGTGGTGCCAGAGTGGACTAGATTCATGGCTGACACACCTGTTAAGTAAACCCAGTGACGGTTATGCAGTTGGCCTCCGTATTACTCATCCAAGTCAGTCTTTATAGGACAGGATATACAGCCAGCCAACATGACATTTTAAGACGGTGAACATCTAACATTATCGAGGAGCTTAAAACTACATTCAATACAGTTATTTCAAACATATTTACATGCAGAAACTAGGAGGTTTTGTTTTGCATCGGACAGCCCTACAACTGCTGGCAGGCTAGAGGGTCAAGATCATATCAAAATACAATCAGATAAAATCTCACAGGTAGGTGAGCTTATCTTCAGCATGTCCAGTCACGTCAAAACCCCACTGCTGTTCTCCAAATAACATACTTATCCCCATGCAGCACAGTGGCTGGCATTTTAGCACAAACACCGCCAAAATCAGGTCTGATGTAAATATAACAGACTTTAAAAGCAATTCAACTCATATTGCTTAAGTCCCAACATTCTGTTACTCAAGAATACACTACACAACACAGTGAAGTAGATTTATTGCAATCTTCAAACCCTTAACTGAGTGGCTTTAACCACATTAAATGTTTTAGGTTCCTTCCTTTACTTAAATTAATGTTACAGACAAATCTGTGTTCTGTATCACTATGGTAATGTTTATGTTGGTTTCGGTAAGCCACATTCGAATGCACGCACTACGTCTGGTTTCTTGGCATGCTGCCGTGCTGTTATGCCAGATGTGTCTTCTGAGTCTTTGAGTCCGAGCTGCAGGAGTGTCCTTGCTGCATCAGCTTGCTGCCCGATGCAGGCCATATGAAGAGCTGGGAAGAGAAGAGGGCAGTAAGGGACCATACTGGTAGTTCTGTATATTTCCGACAAAGCATAGCTTACGTTTCCAGATTGACTTCATTTCAACGCAGCCATTGGTTTCATTTTTTAACAGTATTTTGTTTTAAAAGGATCCCTTTTTACTGTCATTACACTTTACCTGGTCCACACATAAATAACACTTCGTACATTAATTAGGCTTTTATTTATTTGGTTGGAGTTATATTACTTTCATTTGGTAATGCAGCTGAATGCACACATTAAAGGGATAGTGCACCCAAAAATGAAAATTCAGCCATTATCTACTCACCCTCATGCCGAGGAAGGCTCTGGTGAAGTTTTAGAGTCCTCAGATCCCTTGCGGAGATCGGCAGGGGCAGCGGCTAGCACACCTAATGGCTGATGGCGCCCCAGACTAACGTCCAAGAACACAAAATTGAAACTACAAAATATCTCCAACATGCTCATCCGGAGTGATCCAAGTGTCCTGAAGCCCCGACATAAAAAGTTGTTTCGAAAAACGTCACATGAACTCTGTTTTTAGCTTCACTGTAGCCTGTAGCTCTGACTGCTTCTCTGTGCTCCGTGCTCACGTGCGCGCGCTTGCGCGAGACCAGCGAAAGCATGAGCTTTGCTTACCAGTGTTTACATCACGTGACATGTGCACCGCAGGGGGAGACAGAGCTAAAAGATAATTTGCACTACAGTCTTTTAGCAAAGGACAGCCCAACATGTCTGAAGACTTTGAAATTAAGGAGGAACATCATTTCTTTGTTGAGCTGTATTTGTTTGAGACCGAGTATACGGACGTGGAACTCACTCTACTGGACGAAGCAGCCGCCTCAGCTCACGAGCCTCAGCCAACCGCAGAAATACCAGAGTCGAGCACTGGAAACCTGGTGGTGTAGTTGTTTCAAATGCAAAGCAATGCCAACGGATGAGGAAAATCTTTGCTGCTCAGACTGGGAATTGGCGATGCCTGCACTTGAGAATCACGATCACCCTGAGCACACACACGTGAGCGCGGAGCACAGAGAAGCAGTCAGAGCTACAGGCTACAATGAGGCTAAAAACAGAGTTCAAATGACGTTTTTCAAAACAACTTTTTATGTCGGGGCTTCAGGACACTTGGATCACTACGGATGAGCATGTTGGAGAAATTTTGTGGTTTCAATTTTGTGTTCTTGGACGTTAGTCTGGGGCACTTCAGCCATTAGGTGTGCTAGCCGCTCCCCCCGCCGATCTCCGCAAGGGATGTGAGGACTCTAAAACTTCACCAGGGCCTCTGTCGGCATATGGGTGAGTAGATAATGGCTGAATTTTCATTTTTGGGTGCACTATCCCTTTAATCTGAAAGATTTTTATTGCTGGTGCCTTCTAGTGCTGCTGGAAAATTTCTACATCCAAATCTTGAAAAACACTTTATTTATTTATTTATTTATTAGATTTGGGGACAATACAGTTAACTTGGAAAAGGGGGTATTAAAGGCCCTGAAAATCAGCTATTTCCTATGAGCTACTTGGGTCCTACATGAACATGTCATTTTCAACCAAAGTTACAAAACTTTTGGTTATTTCACATGACATGATTCTGTCTGTTCTGCTTTGTGTGTGTTTTTCTCACTGGTTTTAAGAGGACATGGCTCAGCTGGCGAAAAGTGATGTCACATGCATCTGAGCACCAATCAGGATGTAGCAACGTATGAGTCAACATGTGAACACAGTAGAGGGGTTGTTGGCTTATGTTGCCAGCACTGTCAGTCAAATCCGATCAAACCACACCCACACAGTCCTGATGCAGCAGATTTACTGAGTTTGAACTACTATTAACTGTTCTTAAAGCTATAGTGTGTAACTTCTACAGGTCCGTAAATGTCCGTTTCACCCAAGCCACTACTAGAGGAGATGACACAATGCTGATTAAGCCGATCGGCTCCTCTAACATCTCGCGGTATTTTTCAATATATATCATTTTTGGTTTGCGTGTCGACCGGCCACATATCCGCGCTGGCGCACAGGAATGCTTCCTCACAACAAGAAGGGAGGGGGAGGAAGAGCGGAGAGTGTCATAGCAAGAGGTAGAGCGCAGGTAGAAAGAGAAAGCAACATGGCGGAGAAGCGGCCGAGACATGATTCAGAAGTGGATCCTACCACAAAGAAAAAGCCTGGACGTTCGGCTGAAGGTCTATTAGCAAAGAAGGAAAGTGACCGACAGAGAAGGCAAACGAGGATTCGTATTGGCGTTGCTTTTCCTCGGTGGAGAGCCCTGAAGGAAGAAATTGGGCTGAGGGCAGACACGGATGTTGCCTTGCTGCTGTTGGATAAGTAAGTGACTTGGTTTAT
>NC_065528.1:8806821-8862481 GCF_006386435.1 Epinephelus moara
TGTTACTCTGTGTACGGTGTGTGGCGACTGGCGAGTGTTACTCTGTGTACGGTGTGTGGCGACTGGCGAGTGTTACTCTGTGTACACGGTGTGTGGCGAGTGTTACTTTGTGTACATGGAAGTGCCGCCAGCTTATTAGTTGTAATAACGCATTATCCGCTGGGAGGTGACAGAAGTTACGCACTATTGCTTTAAATAATATTTAAGCATACTTTTTCTAAACCTTTTCTAACTTTTATCATGCCTGTTTCGCTATGAATATTACTGTTATAGTGAGATACTTACGATTTGAAACCACATTTTCAGGGGTTTTAAATTTTTTAAAAACAAAAATATTTCCCACACTCACACCTGCAGCTGAAGTGCAACACTGTGAAACACTGCTTACCAGTTCTTCCCTTTTTGTCTCGAGCATGGAGATCTGCCCCCAACTCTAGTAGTGTTTTTATAGCAGACGTGTGGCCCTCCTGAAAAACACAGATTAAAATGAGGAAGAGGAATTTATTTGCACACTGTCATTTACAAGGTGTGTTAGTAGGTTCATGAATAATTCCATACTGTAATCTTACTACTTCCACTTCTGTCTAAACGACACCTATGGCATGTCTGTCCCTCTTAGAAGAGGAATCGCTTTTTGTCTCTTTTTGTGGATTTAAGTTTCTGAGTTTAAGGTATAAGGACAGATTTGAGTGTATATAAATAGACTTGACTTGAATACATTCATCAGGGTTCGTACAAAAAGGGGGCAAGGCAAATTCAAGGACTTTCAAGTTCTTTTTCAGGTACTTGTTTTTATTTTCAAGGATGAAATTGTTTTCTTCAAAATTTGCTGTGCCCGCCCCATTGACTCCAACAGAAGTGGCACCAATGTCTGTCTCTAAAGCAAAATCCAAATGCTATCACTGACATCATGACCTTCCCTTCTTTTTTTAGTTTCCTTAACGCTGACAAGAAAATTATAAAAGAAGGAAAGGTCAAGACATCAGTGACAGGGTTCGAATTTAGAGATGGAGGTCCCATTCTTCCCCCGTAATGATGGACAGTCATGATCTGTTTGGAGACCAGTAACAACGAAAACAAATGAGCACAGTCAGCATCACATAATGTGTGTTTTTTTTTTTATTTTGTGGAAGGATTTTTCAGTCAAAGGTGAAACAACAAAGATATAGTGTGATTTGCTGTGCCTGCTCAATTGACTCCAAAAGAATTGGCACCAAACTCTGGCTACAGTGCAAAATCCGAATGCTGTCACTGACGTCATGACCCTTCCTTCTTGTTTCCTTGGTCAGGAAGTCCAATCAACGAAAGAGACTATCATCAACTCGTAACTCAAGTCTTCTACAGACAACCAAAGTCTTACAGAGACCTACATTCTTCCTTCACACAACTCAAGTCTATGCGATAACAAGCAGATCTACAGCATTAAAGGGAGATCTGCAGCCTGATGAAAGGAAAGAAGCCATGAAAGAAAGGGAGATCAGGCTGAAGGGGTTCAATGCTGAACACAAAAAGAACTCCAGGACCATCTCAAAGCATGAGACAACAATCTCCCAAGTCTTCAACTCCAGGAGGAGAAGATGAATGCTGCTCAGCATCTGAGCAAGCAAGAGTACAACACGATGGTCTCACAGTATGAGGCAGACCAAAATAACCAGATGTTCGACGCAGTAGTCGAGAGCCAGCTGCGGATTGAATATCAGCAGAAGGTGAACAAGATGGACGCACAGCTCCACCAGAGGGATGCAGAAATCTTGGCTCTCAGCAGGAGGAAGGAGAGTATCTCTCAGATGCTCACAGAGACCACTTACCAGCTGCTGAGCAAAGGAGCAGCACTCCTTTATAGAGCAAGGAAGCCTGCCAGAGAAAATACAGCACTCTGGAGGAGAAGTTTACAGAAGATCTGGCTGATAAACACCAGAGCTGGAAGACGAAAGAAAAAGAGGGTGACAACATTAAAACTGATGGGAGGATGAGAAAAGGGAACTGGAGGACAAGTTTACAATAGACCTGGCCAAGACACAACAGAGCTGGAGATGCTGCAGACTGAGTACCAGAGGAAGGTGCGGGAGGTGGAGGAACAGATCCACCAGAGGGACACTAAAATTCTAGAACTCAGCTAAGAGAAGAAGAGCCTCTCTATGATACTCACAGAGACCACAAACCAGCTGAGCAGCAAAGCCGCTGAACTCACCCAAAGAGAAAGAGCTTGGCAAGAAAAATACAACACTATGGAGGAGAGGTTTTACGAATGACCTGGACGAGAAACACCAGAGCTCCATGACTAAAGAAAAACAGATGGAGACAAAACTGAAACTGGTGGAGGAAAAGAAAAGGAAACTGAGGGATTAGTTCACAATGGACCTGGCCGGGAGACACCAGAGCTGGGAGACAAAAGTAAAACAGATGGAGGACGAGAAATGGGACCTGGAAGAGCTCCGTCTTAATCTTCTTGTTTTGCAAGAAGACGACAGATGAAAGAGAGACAGAGCTGTAGAAAATGGAAAGCAAAATGTATCCACCTTACTCCTAGCCCACATGATACCTTGAGTGAATTATGGGTGCTACTTCCAACGCTGAACCAGAACAAGCGTTTTCAGATAAGCTAACAGTACGCTAATACTCTCTTCAGTGCATAGAAAAGAGTATTTGGAGCCCTGCTAATAAGGTCAAATCTTTGTTTTTCTAATAAGTTTGTCCATAACTTACTACCTGATGCTATAGAAAGGGAGAGTGATGTCATGATTGACAGCTGTGTGCGTTAACCTCTGTGCTCAAAATTAATGGCGCTGCTCTCCACTGGGTCGGACAGGTGTATAAGCAGGAACTCAATACTGTGGCTCAACTTCCCGAATGCTACTGCGCAGACTCTGACTCTAAAAGCGCAACATGGTAGCGCCCGTCTCTGGGATGTTCTGGCTTCATTTTAGTAAAGTGGGACAAAGGTGAGACACATTATCCATCTTTAAATACAGTTTCAACCTCTTACACTAGTCACTAAAAGTAACGGGTAACCATTTATCTGTTACTTTTAGCCAACAGTTTTGGCTCCCCAGTCCCTGATCTTACCTTTGCAGCGTAATGCAGGGCAGTGAGCTGGACATTAGTTGCTCTCTGATTCACATCTACATTGAGGTCCCGCACCAGGAACCGCAGTGCCTCCTCCTGGCCGGTGACAGCGACCTGGTGCACCGGCTGGGCCCCAATAATGTCAGCTGCTGTTGGAGACGCCTACAGGGTACACAAGTTATGTCAACACAATACACATACATATCTCAATTTCTACATAAGCTGAAGCTTTAATGAAGTGAAAAGCCTAGATCTACCTGATGCTTTTCTAAAAGCAGCCTGGCCACCGAAATGTGTCCGTTCCTAACAGCATCCATGAAAGGAGTGACTCCACAGCTGTCAGTGCTGTCTGGGGTGTAGCCACATCTGGAAGAAGACCAGTGAAGGTGAGGGTCAGTCAGACAAGGTTATATGTGAGCTACAAGTCTTCATCAAGCTCATGTAGCTATATTTATCCCAACACAAGTTTTGGCAGTCTATAAACAGGACTGTAACCATCAGTTACATGTGGGTGATTCTTCAGCTATATTTTTGTGTCCCTCTCAACACATTTCTTAATCTTTATTTTATTTATTTTTACAAATGCTGATATTGCTCTGTATCTCTTAGTTGTGTAAATGGGCCACAGCTTGCTAACAAGTTGGTCATACATCAACTTAAATGGTGATATGTCAAAGTGTCCTTTTACTTCACCCTGCCAGATTAATCCTGCCAAACCAGCTATCAAACCATAAACCTCTGAGCCACAGTTATGTTCATACTCATGAGTTTTATCAGGTGAATATATTATTCTAATGCTTTTGGAGCCAGAATTTCAGAGGAAAGGGTCTGATGATGCACACATCTAAAGTCACAAATAAAGGTGTTTCCAGAGCTGACTGAAATAAAATCTGACTCTCCACATGATTGGTTTTGGGGATAGAATTCCCTGTACAAACCTACCTCTCCAGCAAGATCCCAACAACCTCCTCACAGCCGTGCATCGCTGGAAGATGAGAAGAGGGCGTATTAGTTAGAATATGACGATGAATTCAAAAGGTCCCTAACATAACAGGAAAGAACAGATATTACTTTTGTCCCTCAGTGAACAGATTTAGCCCAGCAGAATACCACCCACTTTTCTTTAGAGATCCTGGGAAGATAAATCAGCCTGAAGTCAGGACTTTTTTGTGCACTCCAGGTGTAGCCACTTAGCCATCATGTCACATATCCATGCACTGGAAACTGGAATCTGAGGATGCTTTACCTGCAGTGTGTAGTGGTGTCCTGCGCGTCTTGCTCTCCGTCCTCCAGGCATCCGGCGCAGCAAGAAGAAGGTGCTGTACGACCCGAGGATCGCCCTCCCTGCAGGCGATGTGGAAGGAGTTCCAGCCGTCCTTGTTTTTCAGTGCAGGGTCGGCGCCATGGCACAGCAGCTCCTGGATCACGTCGAGGTTTCTCCGGGTGCAGGCCATCATCAGGGGAGTCCTGAGAGAGAGGAGGCAACACTGACGCATACTCTGACCAAGTCACATCTACTGGAGTTGGCAGTCACATTACATGTTCACATGCTAAAAACAGTGTTTCACAACAGTTTCTGGGAAATATAGTAAATATATAAAACCATATCAACTGTAAATTGTAGTTTTTGTGACTTTCACGTGTTGAAAGGCATCTTCACCTTCAGTTTTTAAATTGTGAAATAATTAAATAGTGCTTTAGCACTAATAATAAGTGATTATGCCTAGGTTGTGTCCATCCTGTATAAAGATTAAACTCTTCTTTCTCGTTTTTCACAATGCAAGAAAAATGTTATCACACAAAATATTAAAGAGTGGAATACAACAAAAATTTGTTGAGGCATTGTGCATTGATCAACTTGATTGGACAAGAAAATAGTCCCTCCTTGGGAAACTGGTTTTAAATCTTTTTATATTGTGCAGACTTTTCGAAACTTTTTGATGTAGATGAATGTTTGAGGCCTCTATTGAAGTACCTTTAAATAGATATTTGGGGTTTTTGTTATTTTTGGGAGTAATAGATGCTTAGGGACTGTTCATATTTATGAGGAGAGGTGGTGCAAAAAAGCAAGCATGCCTTCCAAACCTGCTCTCGGGAAAATTACACCATTTATCATAGTTGAAAACTGTAAAACAGAAATTACGGTTGGACTTTCTTGAATTTCTGGCGGTCCTTGGACACACATCACATGCAAAAAATGCTTCCATCAGAAAAATAAATAAATAAATAAACATAACCAAATCTGAACTTTCAATAGTGATATTTCATCAAAATCCTTATATTCTATTTGTCATTTTAAATTTGACCAAAAACAAACCACCTGCACTGACTAACCAGCATGCATGACAAGAGTGGAAAACCAAAGCTATTTTCAACTCCAGGATTTCGTCTTTAACGTTAACTTTCAAACTCCAAAGAGTAAGATTTAAAATCTAATAACTAATTTATGGTGAAGAAAGGGTCATGCATTTTCCGCCAGTCACTTTGGAAAGGTCAAGGAAAAATATTTGCAGCTTCGGGGAGTTCCAAATCCAAAAATGATGAGGAAAGAACAGTCGCTTCTGTCTATAACACGAGAGGTGCCAACTGACCTCCTGCCGATGAGCCTGCTGTCGCTGATTTTCTTTGTGTCCTTATCATGCTTCGTTTGTGTGTTTCTCGTCTTTGAACAATAGTTTCGTATATATTTCGTAAAATAATCGGTTTATAGTCGCTTCAAAAGAGTGCTCCTTCGAGCCGGATTCGAACCAGCGACCTAAGGATTTCAGCTTACAGCCACTACAGTCCTCCGCTCTACCAACTGAGCTATCGAAGGGAGCTGACGTCTAGTGCACGACAGTTCCTTTTTGAAGCCGAAAGAGGGCGCCATATGTATGACACTATCTTTATGGTTGTTATAACCACCAGGTTAGTGGGGTCATCCTCACCAGTCAGCTTTCTTTAGACTGTCCACCTGCGCTCCTGCCCGAAGCAGGTAGCTAACACACGCCTGGTGGCTCATGGACGCAGCTTCGTGCAGCGGCCTCTTGTAGTCGTTGTTGTACACATCCACATCCATGCCCACCCGCGTTATTAGATACTCCACGATGTCCAGGTGTCCGTTCCTGGCAGCGTAGTGCAGCAGGGTGTCCCCGGAGCGACCATAGTGTTTACTGCTGACAGTCTGAGCCGCCGCCAAGCCGCCTGACGTTATCCTTTTCTCCAGAGAGCTTAACTGTCCCTCCTGAGTGAGCTTCACCAGCAGCTTTAAAGTGTCTTCGTCCATGCTGGGTGGAGGTCAGAAGCTGCTGCAGGACGTTACTTTAACTCTCAAAATGACAGTAAATAGTAAAGCAGAGCTGGAGAAAAGTGTTTACTAGGTTGTTTTCACCGAGCAGCAAAAATGAGATGGCCAGCCATGACCTTACACTGTGACTATGTTTCCATACATACAGCATTACTGTGAATGGTCAAATAAGCTTAAGTTAGTATTATTCAAATACACACTCTAGGGTGAAAAAAACTGTGTTAAAAATAAGTAAGCGGATAATTTGATAATTGTTTCGAATAATTTAAACATTATTAATGACCAACACATAATTTAGACACCAACATCCACAGGCCCAACAAGTGCGAAGTCTTTAAGTGTTGAGGAAGGGATACGTTTTAGTAGTCCTGCAGAGCTAGCCCCTAGCGATAATGGGAAATGTAGTTTTTGTGGCGACGTGCGATTTTGCTCGCCAAAGCACTCACAAACTGTTTTAAAATCAGTTATTTCCTCCAGGATATGAATTTATGAGATGTTTGACCTGTGCTAGCATAATAAAACTCACTTTAAATATATGTCACAGCCCACTGGTTAAAATAGAGTGGTGTCAATGTAATTTTCAATAGCCTAACTGTAGTTTTTTTTTTCACATTGTCCCTAAAGAAACAAGCCTACAGCCGTTACTAAAAAAATATACCAACCACTCGCTCACGGCAGAAGTTAATATTCAGTATCACTCCTATAATTCCATGAAATAAGGAGAGCTGATTCAGCGTGTGGTTAGATGACAGCGAGGAACCAGAGCGCTGGTGAACAAGATGAGTCACATCTGGAGGGAAGACAGAGAAAAAAAAAGGTGGGAGAGGAGAAAAGTGGGATTGTTGGTGAGGGTGAGTCTCAGTCCTCAGAGGTTTTACAACATGGACCATGAACAACAGGAATGAGAATGGCCGGAATCAACACCCTCTTTTTCTGGTAAGTTCTTTACTGTCATTTACACGTGCTTTAATTTGTGCTGCATGGCTGATAACTTTCAAATCAGACCAAAAGGGACACACCTCCTTCATTTATCTCTGTCCTCTAAAGTGCATGCATTACTGAATGCAGGTTTGAACATATAAATCTATTGTATTTTGTGAAATATGCTGTGTTTTTGTATATATTAGTGTTATTTGTGTTATTTCTGCAGCGCTGTTGTATTAGTTAGACATGAGAACTTTTTGTCCTGCTACACTGAAAAAAATATCTAACTTTAAAAAAATGTCTGGATGCAACTTTTTAATATAATAGCAATTGGAAAATCTGTAAATGTATAATGCATGACGCAATTTTACCCTTGTGTCAATGCAGTTCAATACTTATCTGGAATTAGGGTTCTGGGTTTTGTTTGTTTGTTTGTTGTTGTGGCTGTTGTTGTTTGATACTGCACTTCCTAAGGGAAGTAATTTGTCTCCTTTAAGCTTGTTTCTAATATTTATTCCTTAGAAAGCTCCTCAAAACAATTGAACTCTATTGCAGATTAATGAAATGTTTCAGATCTTTTCTGTTGTGTGTTAATTTTAGTCCTTAAAAGCTTAACTGCTCTATCCAGGTTAGGAATTTTTTGCAGCGTGATGACTTAAGTGGTTTGGTTTGGACCCCCAACCCCCATCCACACACACAGTTACACAGTGACACATGCACAGTTGCATGCAAACTTTTAGAAACTTTTGTAGCTTGTTGCTGCTTAATCAAAAAGTATTAATGTTGCCTAAGTCCTCAGTGATGTATTTAAGAAACCATTTAAGGAAAATAATGAGACAGAGAGAGAGAGCCGTCTATACTGATATTTAGCATCATTTATCTGACAAATTCGCAAAAATGAAGAATAGAAGATACATTAAATCATGTGAGAGTTCATATCTGGTGGTGTAGTTCTACAAAAGCACTGGCAATGTGGCTATAAATGCATTGAGATTGGAAAAAAAATCACATTAGTTCAGTGCATTGCATTTTGGAGAGCCTTGAGTGGATAACCAATTGTTCGAATGCAGGCCAGAGACAGCGTGTAGGCAGCTCAGTATCAGAGGCTAATCAGCTCCAGATGTTTAGGGCTGCTCTAAACAGCGACAAACAAACCAGAACCAAATGCACGACACAAACTGCATGTCTTGTTCTAGTTCAGTTAGAGTCGCAGGTTTTAGAGAGGATGTGGTGAAGCAGAAAAGTTTACTGTGGGTGTGAAGCTGATGAGCAACTTAAAGCATGCTGAGGTTTCACCACTTTACATTGGCGTGTTATGGTCAGTGAAACCCAGTTGTTGATTCTGAGAGGACTTGATGGAGATTGGGGTAAATCTGATGGATTTTTTAGCTGTGGCACAGTTAGGAGTCTGTTTCATCATTCATTGTGTAAGCATTTCTCTTCTGTTGTTATATAAACGTTTAAAAGGCTTGAAGGCAAACAGATTCCTTGATGAAGCGCTGGCACCAGGAAGGATGTGGTGGAAGGTTTTGGACAAAATACAGCCACATGTGTTGTCCAGTGACTCCTGGCTTTGGGCCACAGTGAGGTCACACAGAAATACATGAAAAATATGTGTCACATATGTTTCTGCATGTACATTCATATATCGAAATTCAAATGATTTCTCTTTGTGATGAGTTTCATTGTGACTATAGTTTTTGGGGCAAACTGACCAACCCCTTATCAACAAGTCTTAATGAAGTCCGTCCATGCAAGAACCCAGCTTCTCTGTTTTTTGAGTCTTCAACAAATCTTGAGATTGAAAGAAATCCTGACTGTGATCACAATGTTTACCTTGACCAAAAGAACCTGTGGCTTCTCTTTGCATTTGTTCAACGCATCCTTCACTATAAAACTGCTCCTACTGTAGCAAGCAAGCAATCATTGTAGAGAAGTGCTTTTCTACCACAGAGGCATATATGAAACAGAGAACCCGCACAGGACTTACAGGTTTTGGAGAAACATTTTGGCTAGGGCTCTGCACCCCAGACCAACTGTCAGCTGTTGTTCGGTGTCGGGCTGTTGGTGAGCATGTGTCGCTCTAGTTTTTGTCGTGTGTCCTGCACCGTTGGTCCTTGTCGGCAGCTCTCCTGACGATTCAGGATGTTGAATCAGCAGCGGAGCCCCTCATTGAGAGAGATCACTCTGATCCGAAAGCAATCAAAAGACTACAGTCAAAATATATATAAGAAATATATAAGATAAGATTACTTTAAGGTACTGAGCTCTTCAGCAAAAATGGTTTGCAATTGTTTGCTAGGGCATGGTATATATTGTTTGTTCTTTCAACATCGGGTTGTGTTGCTAATGTGCTAACTGGCTAACTAGTGTCTTACATCCATCCTTTTGGTCCTCCAGTTTCTCTTTTTGAATACCGAAAACAGGCTGGAGTGGTGTTGAGAGTTATTTGCTCTCATGCAGGTGTAGAACGAACATGCTAGATGGCCATTGGCTGTAGTCTTTGTGATGTGTTGAGGCTCAAGACACACTAAACCAGTGGTTACCAACTGGTGGGTCATGGTCCAAAAGTCCAAATGCAAGCTTTTATTTTGAAGTGCTGATTCCTGCTGTAGAGTGAGTGAATAACGGACTTAACAGAGACAGCAAACTAGCTTGACAACATGGCCAAACACATGTATGATGCCGAATGTAATAAATGGTGTGGACCTTGAACTAATGATTAAGGAGAAATCTGGACCCTGTGGCGGGACCATTTGGGAACCACTGCACTAAACAGGCATCATAGAACAAGTGGTGACCAAAGCAGACTGTTGCATCACCTCACATTACCTGTGTCTCAGCCAAAGAGTTGCTCTTGAACACATGACAAACACTACAGCCAGTGGCCAGCCAGCACCATACTGTAGCATTCAGGCTCTCAGGAAGTTTGCCGGGCTTTGATGCGAATTGTCATAGTGGTCAAACAGGGTAATTACACCATCATGTAATGCGCTGTGGCCCCAAAAAAAACTTTGTCCCATTGACTTACATGGTGAAAGAGATATCTGTAAATTGATGGGTACATTTTTTGTACATTGCAACCACCAGGAATTAACTATTGGGGTATAATCAATTTGTTTCGGTGACATTTGAAAAGTTTAGAAGAGTTGCTCAGTCGAATCATTTTATACCTATTCAAGTTAACAGATTGCTAAATCGGAAGTAGCCGGCTCAGCAGGTGGAAGTCTGTAGTGTACCTGCTTTATGGGCCACACAGCGTGGAAGCAGTGCCGATTATACAGGTCATTTTAACCACCGCATTTGAACCGTTTTGGCTTCACGTTGCTCTTTATACATCCATGATACCAGCAGGTGGCAGTAGTCTGTATTGTCATTTAAAAAAGGGAACCAGAAGACCAATAGGATAGTTTCAAGATGCTAGTTAGCAAATTAGCATATTAACAACACAACCTGATGTTTAAAGAACAAATCATATGGGCCCTTCAAGTATTTGGCTGTTTTTTGGCTGAGACACAGGCAGCATGAGGTTACGCAACAGTCGGCCTTTGTTGTCACGTTTTTTTTTATGTTGGTTTGGTGTGTCTGGGCTTTTATGAGGAACTTCCTTTGCCAGTGAAAGTAAAGTGTGCCCCAAAAAAACATTGGGGAATTTTAATAGACTGGGAGTAGGGATTATATGACTTGAAATATATGTATGTTATGAAAAAAGTTCTGTTTATAGGTGAGTTTCTCCAGCGAGGATGTATGTGAAAGTAAACTTATAGAAACCACACTTGTAAAGTGTAGTCATGTGATGATGTCCTTTCACAGGCGAAGGTAATAAGAAAAAGCTGGTTGACACAGTACGATCTTTACAGGAGAAACCCGATTCTTCTGCCATGTTTTGTGAACTTTTTTTTGTTTTTCACAGTTTCTTTCCTCACATTTATGCAAAAACATCTGAGATCTGTCATCTTAATAAATAACAAAGACTTAAGTCACTTTTAGCTGTGTTGCCAGGTTTTTGTTAATACTCCACTGAAGGTACGGCCAAAGCTTTCAATACATCATAATTAAGGCCAAGGAATAGTTCAGCTTTCATCTTCTCTTGTAACTAAATAGCTTTCTCTTTTTCTGTGTGTGTGTGTGTGTGTGTGTGTGTGTGTGTGTGTGTGTGTGTGTGTGTGTGTGTTGTGTGTTTGCAGATGTCATTAGAAGCAAACATGAAACATGGCTCTCCTGAGAAAAAGTAAGTGAAGACAAAGTGTAATACAACTGTAATATGACTGATTTATGGCCTTGGGGGAGATACATTTACATGAGACAAATAAGAAATGCCTTCTCTTTGTGTTGATGGACAGCAACACTAACAACTCAATTGTCTACTTGTGGGTTAACACTCAAATATCACCTATAGTATCAACTGCTCTTTGTGTATAAAGTGAGATTTAGCTGCTGCAGACATTGCCAGTAAAAGAACCCTCGAATGTCTCTCCAGGAATGCATCCAACTTCCATGCACGTGCACCATTTATGTGTGTGTGTGTGTGTGTGTGTGTGTGTGTGTGCTGGGGGAGGGTGTGATGAGGTAACCAGATGACAGGCTGTAAGGAGTTAACTTTAACGATTTCATCCAGTGTGTGAACAGCAGTTTGGACTGAATTCAAAATACTTAGGAGTTTGCTTCCACAATCAAACTGCAACAAGTTAAAATCTTGCAGATTTGGTTTTAATGCTTTAATTTTGCCTCCAGATTTTTACTCCTTGAGAAAATTACTCCATCCACAGCTGATAACACTTGCAACCCAGATATATATGCCAGTGAAGGATTGGTTGAATACTTGAGTGTAGAAGTGCTGCTCAGGTAGAATACTATGCAGAAGTAGTTATGGCACCTGAATGAGCAGCCAGTTAACTGGTTGCAGATGGGTATTTGATTCTCCTCGCTCTCTGGTCTGCCTGACAAGCAGCTGATGGAGAAAATACAACTCCAGAGATGAAACACAATAAGTATTTCTGCTGCTATGAGAGGAAAACATTATAATAAAATATCAATTCACACAGTTTACACAGCTTTATGCTGATGTAATGACAAATACTGAATTGTTTAAAGAATAGTTTGACATGTTATTTTTGTTGCAGTGAGTCTGAAAACATCGAATAGTCTCATGTCTGTTCATTGAGTATGAGGCTTGAGCCAAGACCGTACACTGTTTAAATGAAGTGGATGCCACCAGTGACATCACCCATTGACTTGTAGACTACAATTTTGAAACCTTAAGTTTGGCATTTTGGCCATCCCCATCTTGGGGTTTGGCGCCAGATGTGACCATATTTGGACGAGATGGTAATGCTGTGGAGGAGCGAGGGGTGGATCTGACAATGGCTACGTTCACTGCTGCTCCAGTCACCAGTCAATAGAGCCTGACTGCCAAACGGAGGGTTTCGTGCCCCTGTGAAACCCCCCACATCACGACCCCACAATTCCTATTTTCTCTCCCAGCCACATCCACGTCTCTCTCCACAGAACTACCAGCAGTAGCTGCTAACAAAGCCAGTGGACCGAAAGCTCATTTGTACGGTAGCCTGTTATCCCGAAACACCCATTTCTCTGAAAATATGCTACGCACTGTCCCAACCAGAAGCACATGGCTAATTATTCTGCAGAATGAAGTCATGGGACCTTCCTAATACAGAAATGATGCCTGTTTTGCAAATGTTTCAGTTTTTTGTTGTCATTCCGACACGCATGTGTGTGATGTTATTGGTTACATGTGAGGCGTTTAAGGGCAGGTTTACACTGATGTTAGATATGGGTCACTTCAAACATGGATGTGAACAGTCTGGGCAGATAGATAGTAGAAATAATTGGAATTGAGCATTAAGTACTGTAATGTGAACATAGCCTAAGAATCTGAGGACACCACTGTGTTAGTGTCTTGTCGTTACCCTGCTTTATCATATATTTCACTCTAAACATGATCATAGCTTACATTTTCCTGATAATTGTCTCAATCACTAGTTTCAGGCCTTCTCCATGACAGCATGACAACATTAAAACATCAATTTCTTCAATTGAGGTACCAGTAGAGTCGCCCCCTGCTGGCAGTCAGAAAGAATACAGGTTTAAGTCACTTCCGCAGACGCTGCACTTGTCAAACCTCTGACTGACTGATTCCTGCCTCTCTCTGCGTCTCAGTTAACCGGATCCTCCTGGGGCTGCTGGTACTGATGGTGTGTCTCCTCCTGCACAGTACTCTTCTCAGAGCCTCCACTCGGCCCAAACTCTCAGGTACACCCACACAGGTTTCAGTTGTGTCAGAATATTGTGTGTGTTTATAAAGCCTCATATATACTATTCATTTGTGCCAAACACCAAATGTGTATTCATCCACAGCTGAAAATAGTCCCCAACAAATGCAGTATTTACTCCTTTTTCTTGTAAAACTCTCTCAGATCACTGGAAGAGCCTTGGAGGTGCAGCACAGGTTCCTGCAGTGAAAGGGTCCAAGGCGAATAATGTCATCCCCATCATCATATGTGCATCGGAAGAACGAATCGGTGCAACCATGGCAACCATCAACAGTGTCTATAGCAACACAGACGCCAGTGTGTTCTTTTATATTGTCACTCTTCGTGATGCCGTGAGACTGACGAGGTTTGTCACTTGTTTAAATGATAATTTGGAATTTACATGTGATTTGTGCCCCTGAATGGATTGAGTCTGTAATTAGCTGTCGTGTTGTTAATGTGTTAATCTGTAATCTCCATAAATATGGAGAGGATGTGTGGGTGTTTTTTTAGGACACCTGACATCCCAGTATTACTGCGTATCCTGATGACTTTTGTGTTGAATTACCCAATCTTACTTTCTGTGCATCTTCCCAGACAGTACATAGGGAGGACCAAACTGAAAGGCATCAAATATAAGATACTGGAGTTTAACCCCATGGTTCTAAAAGGAAAGGTGAAGCCAGATTCCTCTCGACCTGATCTGCTACATCCAGTGAGTACATACCTTGTACGTGCACAGATGAAAGTGTGAGGCCCAACAATCTAAACATAGAATTTCAAACAGGTGTAACATCTTTGCTTTTGCTTTGCAGCTCAACTTTGTGCGCTTTTACCTCCCGCTGCTTGACATCAACCATAAAAGGGTGATATACTTAGACGATGATGTCATTGTGCAGGGTATGTATTTTTCCGTGGTAGGAAGGAGTCCATGTGAAAATCATTCTTTGTATCCTTCAGATTAAGTGGCTTTACTGTTGGAACTGCCTTTTTCCAGGGACTAATCCAAAAACTTGCTGACTTATTTTGTGTTGTAGTTGGACTTGCTAGATTTCATTACAAATAGGTCACCATATAGATATTACCTGTAATGATAATAACTAGCCTGGTAAGACCATCCTGATGACGTGAGCTTCAACAGTTTGTTTTGCACTCTATATCGGTGGACTCTGTGCTGCCCCAAACACTTTCGGTGAGCGGGAGTACTCACCTTGACAGACAATTTGCAGAACAAAACGCCAGGGAACATCTTGATCACCAACGAAGCCAGTTGATAAATCAAGCTTTTGCCAACTCCAGTCGGAAGAAAGACAAAAGTGTCTTCTTGTTTCTTTCTTATTATTGACTCTTCTTCTGTAATAACTTCACTTTTTGCTGTTTTTACTCTACAAACATTAGAGTTAGCGTTTGCTACTTCAGGAGCCGCCATTACTGTTTTGCAAGCTGCGGCCTGCATTTTATATCATCAAAGTACATCGCATCCCTGATTGGCTGCTTATGTTGTCATCTATGGTGTACAACTCTGATTGGCCCAGATTGGGTTTTTAATTTCTGGATATGAGGCGGGGCGGCACTGAGTCCAGACTGATACATGGAGTGAAACAGATTGTTTAGCTCACGTCATCATGATGGTCTTACCAGGCCAGATAATAACCTCCACCAAGTAGGTTTTCTTCTCTTTGTTGTTTGTATAAATTTTCAAAAACATATTTAATTGACATTTAGTGGAGACATAGGGCTATGAATACACGATAAGAGTGAACATTATATATTGGATCGGAATTTATCGATCCCCGTGCTGTTACAGCAGACTTAACACACTTATGTGTAATTATAAAACTCTATAATAAAACATTTTTTAAAATTCTAAATGTTTTAGATTTTTAGTTTTTTGTGTCATATGTTTTTGTTAACTAAACTCTTTCACCTGAATGGATGATTTTATGATTGATAATTTCTCATAGATAAACACCAAATCCGCACTTTTTGAAAACTGATTTTGTAGTAATTATGTCTTTGTGCAGTGGCTTTTTGTTGAAAAGATGATCTAAACTATACAGAGCAAAGAGACAAATCTGATATTTCCCACTGATGGCAATTAACAAGTATAGAGTATACAACTTACAGGCCTTTCCTGCTTTTCAGGTGACATTAAGGATCTGTTTAATATTAAACTAAAGCCAGGTCATGCTGCTGCTTTCTCCACTGACTGTGACCTGCCCTCCACACATGAGATGGTGCGCAGCATCGGCATGCAGGTGGATGTCTATGTCTTTTATCATATCACTTTGTGTATTAACCTGCCAGTGTAAAGAGGCAATACAATGACTGATTGTCTGAAAATCAAACACAGCAATGGGTCTCCTGCAAAAATGAATGTGAATCACTCCAACTTTTCATTTAGCTAGTGTCAGTAAATGGAAGCATGCAGTGTATGTGTATGCATATATGTTAGTATTATTTCATTATTACATAATTCAACTTAGATGTGAATTCATGTAAAATGTATCATTAATGCTATTTTTTCACCTGGGACCATTTAAGGAATCGATACTGAATGTTATGAATTTGAAAAGACACGTTGGTTATTGAAATGTTGTCCACTCCTCTGAGCTCGCCCCCTAGACAACCTACATGGGCTTCCTAGACTACAGGAAAAAGGAAGTTAAAGACCTGGGCATCAACCCCAGAGAATGCTCTTTCAACCCTGGAGTTTTTGTGGCAGATATCAGCGAATGGAAGAAACAGAAGATCACCAAACAGCTGGAGAAATGGATGGAGGAGAATTTCAGGTACACGCAGTGACCATCAGCTTCTGGAAAACCTCACATTGCATTTTGCCACATTTTCATATAAACATAAAGATCTGGGGAAAGTTAAACACTGCAGAACTGCTTTCGAAGGACTTCGTATAGTGAAAAAAATACAGTAATTTTATTGGCGGAGTAGAGCTGTATAAAAACAATGGAATATTTAATTACATACAAAACAACAAACCACATGCAATTTTTAGTCCTTATTCTGAGATTCCTGTTTCAAAAAAGATCAAAAGTGTGTTTCACAATAAAAATTTCTTAGGGTCTCCAGTTCATTGATGCACAGATACAAAACTTCTAACATACATAACAAGGTGAAAATATAACATATCTTCTTGTGGTACAGACATCCTTCCAGCCTGGCACCTGCTTTTTAAATGCATTCACCCCTACCGTCATTTCATCTGTCAACATCGTGTTAATTTCAACTGCTATGCAGATGATATGTGATTATACATTTTTGTTCATCCAAAAATCTCAAATTGCTTATGTTCCCTTACTATGTGTCTGTATGATATGGTGGTATTGTCACAAGCAGGAGTACAGTGAGGAGTGGATGATGCTGCAGTGTTTTGAGAAGTTTCTATGGATATCTTGATACAACTTTTTTAACTATAAAAGCTTCTTATCATTGAAGTCCATTTTATCAACACGAATCAAGATCAAAACCAACAGCCACATTTCAAGCCAGAGGACTAAGTGTGAAGAAAAACACTTTCTGAATTCAAGTTTCCCTCTTTCAACAATCTAAGACCAGCTTAACTGTCTTGTTAATTGTGTTAACTCATCCTAAACACTCTTCTTTTAAACTTGACAGAAACTAAATAAAACTCAATAAAACTGTCTTGGTTTGTCGCATACTAATACACTTTGGTTTGTTATTCTAAAGTTATTATTACTAATTATCTGATGCCCATAAACTAATGCAAGTAACATTTTGAGTTTCAAAACTATCTTGTTTTAATGTGTTATGTATCTGTACATTTTAGACAATCCATCATTCTTCAAATAGGTTGGTTGTCCTTTTCTTAAAAAGACAAATATACAGCTTTAATTTGAAGGCATACTTTGATTGTAAGGAACGAAATATTTGCTGGAAACAAGACTTTTCAAATTTTAGGGGACACTTGTGGGTACCCATAGAACTCATTTTCATTCAGACATCCTGAGGAGAGAGTTCAAGGGACCCCTTTGAAAATGGCCATGCCAGCTGTTCACTCACCAAAACTTCGGAGCATTATTTAGCCCTCTTCCCAACAAGCTATGCCACGATGGTTGGTACCATTGGATGCCTCAGGATGTATTGTTTAGCTGCCTTTGCACTAGCCAAAAATAATTGTGCACCACAGCCTTTTAAAGACAGTAATGTTGACCTTCAATTATTTTTGAGGTCATGGTCCCCCCTTGCCCCCACTTTGGGGCGCCGCTGGTTAGATCGGAAAATATGCTGTCTGTACACAAAGTTTTTTCCAGCTGTCTCGCTCTACCTGTCAGCTGCTCACTGAGACACTGCCTGCTGACCAGCGGCTTTCACTCATTCTAATATGTTCCTACATTCCAACATAGCTTTTGGTTAGCACCACTTTATATTTCTGTGTTTAACATCAGTTAAAGCACCAGTTAATCCTTCAATTAATTCATTATTAAGTAATATTATTGTATTACTTACATTTTTCTGTCTCTGGCTCTTTTCTTTTCAGTGTCACAGGACTTTGAGCTCCATTTTATGCCTGAAGGCTGTTACATTTTTATGTTTCTATTTTTTATGAGTTGTTGAGCAGTAGAAGCATCTACCTGATCAGAAATTTTCCTCCTCCTCTCCACCAGGCATAACATATACAGCAGTGCCATGGCAGGAGGCGTGGCGACTCCACCCATGCTAATAGTGTTTCATGACAAATACACAACAATGGACCCACTGTGGCACGTCAGACACCTGGGTAAGATCATCACTCCTGTTCACATACAGAGGAATATTCAACACATAACACATCAGTGGAACACTTACAACATTATAAATTAGTGGAAATAAAATAGTAATTAACATATCAAAATAGAAAAGTGACGTAATAGATTACATTCATACTAATAATGGCAAGCGATTTGAAGTGTAATTATCAATCAATCAACCAACAATCGGACATAAAGAAATCTGAAATATTGTAGCGCCACCATTTCAGAAAGTTTTCCCATGTGTCCAGGCTGGAGTCCAGACGCCCGCTATTCAGAGAGCTTCCTAGAGGAGGCACGCCTGCTGCACTGGAACGGTCCATTTAAACCATGGAATTACCCTGCTGTCCACTTGGATCTGTGGGAGAGGTGGTTTATCCCAGACCCCTCCAAAAGGTTCTCCTTAGTACGACCTGAGAGCAATGACTGAGGTGACGCAGGTGGACATAAAGTCTGTGAAGTTCAGGACTTACTTGAACAATGATGGAGGGTATTATAGAAAATGTACAGTGAGTGTAATGCTGAGGAATGTTCTAGAAACTGAAACATGGGTTGAACATACACGAGAAACAGTGTTGGCAGAGTGGGTGCTCTACGTACGTTTGCTAAATACACCAAATGTGACAGATAGCTGTAAAGATATTAGAGTATTACTTGTAGGATCAATGTGAAAGTGAGAAAACTTTTTTTATAGTGTAAAGCAAGAGACAGTATGTTTCTGTGCTAACCTGAAATAACATTTCAGAACTCCAATTTTCACATTGTCTCATTTTTAATGGCACTTTGATATATTGATATCTGACACTGAGGGACAATTAACAGCTGGCACTTACAACAAGAGGGGATTTGGATGGGTGTAACAAACACAGGACTTTGACCCAGGAGACCAGTTTCCGAGATCGACAAACAACATCAGTTGGGCATTTGTGCAACTCAGAGTCGGGTGTTTTGACATTTGTAATCGTTTCCTAACCATAGCATACCACCTCTTACCACTGACCCCTTTTGCATCAAGATACAATTCAAAAGGCCGCCCCCAGCATCATTTTAGTGACTCCTGGGACTTATGCCAAAGTGGCAAAATGGGACAAGTGGGGATAAGATCATGTTGATCCTGAAAGTGTAAAATCCTGACTCAATCTGTCTGATGATGGGAAACAAGTACAACATGGCTTTGTAAAGGACAACCTCCCAGCCAACCAAGAGATATTATTTCCTTGTTCTGCTGCCTTGAGAAAGCAGGGTTTCTGTTTAGGAAGATTTTACCACGATGTTCAGGTTCAAAAAAAGACCTCATATTAATAATGGTGGTAGAAACTCTTAGATCTCTCCTGTCATCACGCTGGTCAGACAAAGAGAGATTAGGTTGTCTGTTTAGCACCTTTCAACAGCAACACAATTCAAAGTGCTTTACATATAACAGAAAAAGGTATCAGACTAACTAATTGTCATTAAAAAAGATCCACTGTCACTCTGGTTATGTGGTTATTGCTTTGGTCTATTTAACATGCAGTTTTTTTATGTTACTAAACATATAACATAATGTTAAGATGCATTTTCAAAAATAAATTAATTCAACTAATTTAATAGGCTTATTTTTTGATATTGGACATAAAAAGAGAACTGGAGTTTTTTAATTTCTTTGTGAAGAAGGAATTTTGCAACATATGTGTCTCTCATTTTAATAATTTATGCCACAACTAATGAACATTTCATATTGAAACCTGAAAACCTTTGTTATCATGAGCAGAATGCCTCCAAAAAGGCCACCAGAGGACATGATAGTCCTGAAGTCCTCTTTAAAAATGGATGGCTTAATGAACAGGCCTACTGGGCGCTTGCCTAGGGCCCAAATGGGTAGGGGCGCCCTTGGTCTTCACTAGCAAAATATCACTCAATTAACAAGAACCCAGCAAGCCTCAAAATGACCACAAAGAGATGCAAAATAACTGCAAAGAAACACAAAATAACCACAGACACAATACAACCAAAAAAGACAAAATTATCCCAAAGAGACACATGACTAAATAGAACACAAAACAACCACAAGAAGAAACAAAATGACAAAAAATGAAACAGACTTAACAAAATTACCTCAAACAGACACAAAAATAAACATTACCACAGAGATACACAAATCAACCACAAAGAGAAGCAAAATGATGACAAAAGACACAAAATTACCATTACCATTAATATCTCATATGTTCCCAGTTGTATGAATAACAATTTCTCTTTTTCCAAAAGAAATGAGGCTTTTCACACATACCTGTTATAACCTCTTGGATTTCATTTAAAGTAACTTCAAAGTTATGAAGTCTGTTGCGTCCCACAGTGTTTCTCTTAACAACCATGATACAAACTTACTATTTGGACTGTTTTAGTTTTAATTTAATTAGTGGTATACTACTAAAGATATGTCACTACTGTCAAATTGTCTGCCACATAGTTGCAGTAAAAGTAACACTGAACTGGGTCCTCCAGTTGATGGTGTAGACATTATTGTGAAATCAAATGTGACATTTCAGGTGAAAAGTTTCAATTTGTAATTTAACTGTGAGATAAAATCAGTTCATCTTGGGGAAAGGTCACCATAATCACTCCCAAACCTGAAAGAGATAGAAGAAGATAACCAGTGGACCTGCATGAGGAGGTGGAGCAACACAGAGAGGAGTGTCTCACAGTCACATGCTTCACAGTAAATGAAACTAAAAGTTAGTCTGAACAACAACACTGCTGCAGTCAACACAAGTGCCTCTGTCTCTCAGCAAACAACTTCAGGCCTCCAGGTCAACAGTACAACAAAGCCTCTGAGTACAAGTGAGTACAACTGAAAATATTCTTTGTTTTTTAATAGTAGAAATGGGAGGAGAGAAGAGGGAATACTCTCACAAGGTCAACAATGCCTAGGCCTCCTTTTTCCGTCATGGCATTGTGAGGCCTACTACATTAGTTGGATAGGGTATTTATGTCTCACTTGTTGGTATTAAAGGGTGACCTGTAGATGGGCTGTCTGCCTTTCTTGTCACTCAAGTTGTCTGTTATGGTTTGAGAGGTGATCTGTGTTCCCTTTCAAGACATGTATAATAATACTGAATTTCTGCCTGTTTCAGTTTCAGTATGGGAGCCAAAAACAGCTGTGCTTGCAGTTAATTTCTTTAACTGTGTTATCTCAAGATCAGTGCTGGCCCGCAGCATAGGCAGTATAGGCAAATGCAAAGGGCACCAGCCAGTTCAAAAATAAATATTAAGCCACACAAATTATATAATCCGACACTTCTTATAGGACCAACAGCAGAGTAAATTGATATAAACTGCGCAGCAGCAGCAGCTACAAACACATACTGCAACAAAGGAATGACTGCACAGTTTTTACACCACGTCACAGCAAACCCAACTCTGTAAGGCAACACAATGGTTGTTGATGTTCTCATCTGGAGGGTGTTAGTTTGTTGTCGTGCTCAACTCTCTGAATCTGAACGCCAATCTGTGAGTCTTGTACACCGCAAAGTCCTCCCTTTAGTCTGCTCTATGTTTAACTTCTATGCTGGTTCATTAATAAAGCATAGCCCATTGTTAATTAAACCAGTCCAGTTGGCCTTTCTGTCCCACTGCACTCCTCAGATTTTTCCAAAATGTCACGCACCTCAGGATGTTTCTCAGTGGATTTCTCAGGGTTTTTTTTTTTTACAATGCGGGGAGTTGACATTAAAGTATCACAAGTGGTGACATGTGCCGTATCAAATTAATTTCCAATGCCACACCCACAGATCTGCAACAGAAACAGTATTAAACTGATATGATGATAGAGAATAAAGATAGATAGAAAATAATATAAATTAGATAACATTTAACTTCCGTCATTAATGCACCCATTATAGTATTACTCTTTTCTTCTTTTAACAACAGTTTAAACTTAGGAATCTTAGAACAATAAACACAAAACAATCTGTTACCTTTAAATAATACATACAGGATTAACAAAGAAAAACATTATACAAGTGAAAAGTCCATATGCACTCTTTCTGTTCTCCATGGCATGTTTGGAGGGAAAAGTCACAGGCCTGAAGGGTGGAGTTTTATAATCTTGGGGATTTTGAGAAGACAAAAGGCTTAAATCTTGAGACTTTCTGTCGAAACGTATGTTGTACTGGTACTGCCATCCAAGCTGGTTGATTAAACTTACTAAAAGGACATTTGAGAGTGCTGGCGTTTTCCCTTTTTCACTGTTTTTGGCCGTGCACCTTACGAGTGTATTTATTTTGAGAGTGCTTGCTTTTTCCTACGTTATTTTAAATCTTGAGAAAAAAGATAATTTATCACCAGAAAATGACTTTTGTTTTCTCTAGATCACAGGATAATTTTGGAAGACTCAAAAATTAGTGACTTTGAGCACACTGATTTTAAGCTTTCAAGATCACTGTCATGAGTGTCGGGGATGATTCATAACTGAACAGGTTTTAGGGCATAAATGTGTAGTTTTGTTTGCTGCAGTTCCATCATTTGAGCACAATCTTGTTTTATATTAGCCTTAGATGAAAGGTTGACCAACTTCCATCTCTTTGCTTCAGCCAGCAACTGCTCAAATAAAGTCTATGAAGTTGCAGCCGGGCAAGTCCTCTCAAAAATGACCAGGACTGATCTGAATGTTATCTCTAACTGAAAGACAATGTAATTTCCAAATGTGTTAGACTTTGAAGTATAATCTGATAATAATGGGTACTCTTTTATATGACATTTTTAGCTTAAATCAGTTGCTACAGCTGTCAAGACGTCATCTATGCATGCAGCCCTGATGTCTGATAAACATTGAAAGTAATAATGTTACGGTTCTGCCTTGTGTCCAGAGGCCTTCACTTTTTGTTTAAGACTATTTGGCTGTATATATTTTTAGTAGTTTCTTAAATTAGTAATCTGTTTTTGTTTTCACTTGTTCTGTTATCATGAGGATTTTGTTCACTAGATTTTGGGCTTTGCGGTCTCCTGTTCCTCGTTATTACCTCTCTCCTCACCTCTCCTATAGCCTGTGCACTCCCTTTTGTCTGTGTCAGATTGTCTTTACTGTTTCAGTGAGTGTCCCAGCTCTAAGTTCTTGTGTTTTTCGAGTGCTTCAGGCCCATCTTCAGTTTCCTTTGCTCAGACCTCTGCCAAGCTTTTTGGATATTTTTGGCAATATTTTTGGACTGCCTACCTGTGTACCAAACCTTGCATTCTTGTAAAGACTTTTTACTTTTAAATTCTCAGTGTTTTGCATTGCGCTTTTGAGTCCTCTGTCCCAGTGTCTCTGATTGTACAAAGTAGGGCTGTCAAAAAAAATTCGAAGTTCGAAATATATTCGAATATATTTTTTTTTTATAAATTCGAACCTAAATTTGATAATTCGAATATCATTAATAATTAATTAACACTATTAATAATGTATATCACGGCGAATCCCATTCGGGCGGAAATGGCTCGTGTGACCTGTTCGGGGAGACATACAGGGAGAGTGTTGCACCTGCTGCCTCCCTGCCTACCCTTTTTGAAGAAGAGATGAAACGTTACCAGAATGAGACACCGCTACAAGCCGACCAGGATCCACTCTTGTGGTGGAAAACTACAGGCGCACTGAAGTTTCCAAACATTGCGGTCAGAAAGGGTGTTTTCATCTGAGTGTCACGTTCATATTGCGGCAGCAATAAGCATCTTATTTTTTGTGGGGGTTTTTGTGAAAAATAAAATAAATACATAAATAAATAAATAAATAAAATAATAATAAATTCGAATATTATTCAAACTCTACTAAATTAATTAGAAAATATTCTAACTCAATTTCATGGTGCTTTTGACAGCCCTAGTACAAAGTGGTCAGTAGGGACTACACAAACTTGTTCAAGAAGAACTTCATGAACTGACATATATAACCTCATTTGCTTGTAAGGAGAGTGAAAGAGAGCCCCAAGCAGGGAGTACACAGCGGCTGCTCTGCGGATAGCACATTGGAAACTGACCACTAAACCTTGGCTAAGAAGCTCTTTACCAGAGTGACTTCAAGACTTGTTAAGGCCCAGACACACCAAACCAACTAAAGAGAACAAGTGGCAAAGAAGGGCCCCTGCTGCGTTGTCTGATGCTGCCTTGTCTCAGCCAAAAACGTTGCACATGAACATACCACGACGACTGTAGCCAATGGAGAGTCAGCACTTACGTTATGCGCCTGTGTGAGAGGAAATAACTCTCTATACCAGCAGACGACAGTAATTGTCATTTTAAAAGGGAAACCAGAAAACCAGCTTGATGCTAGTTACCCAGTGAACAATAACACAAACCATCACAAACCCTTTCTGCTAAAGAGCTCAGTGGTGAAAGAAAATTATCTTACCTTATGCAACAAGTTTGTTTTGGTCTCACTCTCTCTTGACTTTAGTTCTTTGTTGACTTTCCTCACTTCCTTTTCTCTTCTTATGCGCTAAGCTGAACTGCCCGTCAGAGTGATTTCATTCACCAACGGGCTCTGCTGTCACCAATGCCGATTCAACGTGTTGCATCGGCCAAAAGAAAAAAAGAGCAGACGATGGGGCAACAGTGTGGGACACATGACACTGGTGAGGGCAGCAGACGCTCACCAATGGCCCAACTTTGACTGATGGCCAACTGTCAGCTTGCTGTTTAAGGGCCTTTAAACATCTCTGCCTCCAACTCTGCTAACTTCCAGTCTGCTAGTCTTCACCCTGATTCTCAGTCTGCCTACCAGTCTAATAGCTACCAGTCTGCACTCCAGTCACCTAGTAATGGACCCACTCTCAAGCTACCATCCAAGTTGACTAGCATCCGGCCTATTAGCTGCCAGCCTTATTCCAACATGTTAGCAACCAATCTCCACCACAGCGTTCCAGCAGCGAGCCACCACTACAGTCACTTAACCTTGGGGCTCTGAGCCTGCAGCCTGCAAGTTCCCAGTCTACACCTCTGTCTGCTGGCCTCCTGTTTACTTACCAGCCTGCTAGCCTCCAGCCAGTATCCCAGTCAGCTAGCTTCCTGTTTGCTCCTGACCCCAAGCCAGCTAGCCTCCTGTCTGATCCTGTCCCTGATGACTTGGAGTTTTCCCATTTCAAAGGAGCTTGCCTGGCTTTTTCCCTGAGAAATCTAGAGGTCAGAGCCCCGATGGGGCAGCGTGGTTCTAGGAAGCATCAATCCCCAAGCTACTCAGTGTTTTAGAGACATAGCTTCCCTGCGACCCCAAGCCTCAGCTGCCCAGCAATCCAGAATATCTGCTGCCCAGTGACCCAGAGTTTCTGCAGCCCAGCTCCTCAATCAACACCCAGCCAGACCCTGAATCAGTTTCTAAGAAAGCTGTGAAAGCTGACTTCACATCTACATATGGCACTATAAGTATAATTTTGTTGTGTGCAAACATGTCAATTTACACTTGCATTTACATTCATGCATTGTGTTTTTTCAAAACACATTTCCATTTTCACAGGAAATGTACAGTTTCTGTTTGTTAGATGTATACAGTCTTGTAGGAGAAATACTTTTTGGAAATGTTTGCACTCGTCATAAATTTAGGGGCACCACCTTCACTTCGAAGGAAAGTGACTAATCAAATTAATAACTCCGGAAGCCAATTATTAATTTGTCAGTACACTTATCAATAATGAATCAATCTCAATACCTGGGTTATTATTCTATTATTCTCTATACAGTGATCTTAGTTCCTGCTCAAAAGAAATATCCACAGACAATGACTTGGTGATAAATCAAGATTTATTTAGGGCTAAATGTTCAACAATTGAGTAAATTAATAGTAAATGAGGATGATATGAAATGACACAAAATCAACGGTATGTATAAATGGATTAAGGCAAGAGGTAACACTTTTGGCACTTATTCAGTTTGGCGATAGTGAGAGAGTATGTGACTATAGATAAATTGGGGACGCAGGGATGCGCAAAACCATTTACCTAACGAAACTTATTTAAGATCAAAATAACTAAGTCTCCTATTCGACATCAACTCTTATCACAACACAGCAGCTGCATAAGGCGAGGGACGTTTTGCCTACTTTTAGCAGCGTTGACTCAGGCTGAGGGGGACCCCGAACTGCCGCTGGTGAATCCCAGCTTCACTACACGACCTCCCAGCAGGACAATGTGAACTGAGACACAGTGGTGAGGGGCGGTGGAGCCTGATGGCGGTGTCCTTTAGGTGGTCCTCACACGTCAGTTATTTTAGGCTGCGGAAAATCTCTTGGTTTGGCAAAGGAGCCCTTGCTTTGCGAACACTTTGGCAGGTGGCTGGCAGCCGCTGGATCCGATGAATCTTTGATGGAGTTGCAGGTCAAATAGTAGCATATCTATTTAGCTGTGGCTACTCGCTTATTATAAGGTTGAAAACAATCTCGTCGGCCGTTCGATATTATTATCAAAGTTATTATTAACGCATATAAAAAATGTTGCAATCGGCTGGCTTTGTTGTTTCAGGTATAATGTTACTGAAGGCACAGACAAAAAAAAAAAGCTCTGATTGGCTATCGTGGTATCCAATTGCGTGCAGCTGCATTTAATATGCCTCAGTTAATGCCGCTCCTTGGGTAGGGAGGGTGTATCGGTGAGGGCCAGACTCAAAATCTTTCTAGATTTGAGTCTGGATTTCCAAGTTAACTATGACCTACAAGAGTGGAAAAAAATATATAATTTAACTAAAAAAAACAAGGATATGCACAGGTACAATGTTAGAACATGGATAAAATGTAATACTTTCAAGAGACATTTCAAGTTGGTTAATAAGAGAAACTTAGTCTCTACTCAGGAATTCATCCTGAATTTACAACTCCCACATCTGGTGGTCTTATCTTATTTTCACCAGGGTGAGAGTAAGATAGAGCTGGGGTGACTCCCATAGAGGTGTTGCATAACAGATAGCGGGACAGAAGGGAAGAGGGGATGGGGTTTAATTGGAGGTAGAGTATGAAGAAAACAGTCTGTTTTATTAAAGATATGATTCTTTTTATTGGTGGTTGAGTTGGAGTCTCTTCCTGTTGATTGGATTTCAGCACATCAGTGAACTTAAAAGCATAGTTAATGGCCCCGGGTATGGCAGTTCATCTGGCTGAGTTGTCAAAACGCTCAGCAAACTGGGATCTGGATGGTTTCCAATTGACACCTTTACCACCCTTAGCGTCAGGATGACGGTGAAAGAGCTCATCAACTTTGAGGTGAAACGGGCAAAGTTATAAACATTTGTCCCTCAGAGTGGCCCATCTCACCTCTGTCCATTTACTTACAATCTAGGTTTTGGGAGAGTTCAGAAGGCTGTTTTTCCTACAGTCTTTTTCAAAATACAGTTACAGCGCTGGTAAAACACCTTGTTTTTAGGTCTGTTTTCTTGTGCAACAAAAGTACGTGGTACGGTTTAGGCAACAAAAGCATGTGGTTAGTTTAGAAAAAACCTAATGCTCAACATTCACCTGAAAAGCAAATAGTGGGCTCCCAAGTGAAAGTCCGAAGTTTGTTGGATCCATCCACCTTCCCTCCCACCCATCCTTTCCAGCTTTATATTTAATGTAGTTGCTGGCAGCACTACAAACTAACATCGCCTGGTGGCAAATTGCAGCAGAAGTGCTTTGTTGCATTGGTGTCTGATGCCGAAATCACTGAAAAAGTGGTGGTATTTGATGAGTTGGGAATGAGAACAAGCTGAGCAGTCACAAAGATCCCGAGCTGCAGCACCACCAATTTTCTGCCAGTACCAGTTTCCTGGTTCCACCAGAACTCTAGTTCTACTCTCAGCCATGAGGCTCCTGCCTTGCTGTCCTGTTGCTTGCCTCCAGCTCAGCCGCCCCATCGCTGGCTACTTACTCAGCTCTCCATGGGTCCAACTTGCCTCTGGATTGTCAGTTGCCATCTGCTGTTCCCAATTTCAAGTCTCGTGGTTGTTCTCTAGTGGGGTTCCATCTCCATGGCCATGTTCCAGTGGGGTCCCAATTTTTTGTTCCAATGGGGTCCCGTCTCTGTGCCTATGTTCTAGTGGGGGCCCATCTCTGTGGCCATTCACCAGTGGGGTCTCGTCTCTGGGTCCCATCACCATCTTCATCCACCAAAGAGGGTCCATCTCCATCATCAACCACCAGGCTGTCCTCCAGAGCGGAACTGCCTGTATACTGACCCCCTGTTCCTCCTTTTCTTTCCTGTTTGAGTGAGCGTTCCAGCCATAAATCCTTGTGTTTTCCTAGTGATTATAAGGCCCTTTTTCATTTTCATCAACTCAGACCCTTGCCTCATGTTTTGAACATTTTTGTGTGTGTTTTTGATCTGTCTACCTGTGTACTGAACCCTGCCTTCTACTTTTTACTTTTAAACTCTGCATGTCAAGTCATGCTATTGAGTCCTTTGTCCCAGTGTCTCTGATAGTACAAACTGGAACACACAATGGAGCACGCAGACTACATGTACTGGGGAGAAGGTGATAACGAGGGACAGGAGACAGCATGTTAAATGAGGAACAGGTGAAACATATCAGGTCAGGGCAGGCAATCACAAAGACAAGAAGAAAAGAAAACACACAAAAGCAGGGTGTGAAACTGCTGAAAAGCTGTGATACATAATGTGAGTATGACAAAATAAAACTGGAAACATGACTATTTGCAAGAAAAACATAAAACCCAAAACCTAGTAAACAAAATTCTCATGATAATAGAACAAATTAAAACAAAAACCAATTACTAATATAACAAACTCAAAAAAAAGTGCATAGCCAAATAGTATTGAAAAAAAGTCTGAACACTCTGGACACAGAGCAGAACCATGATAATACGCGGAAACAAACTTTTCTCATGAATCACAATACCAGGTTGATTATCTCAATATCTCAACATAGAGCTTGTTTTCTTGAGGTAACATAACTAGAGATAACATTACAAGAATATGATTGCATGCACTGCCATTCCCGGCTTCTGTAGTTATGTGATTTGCAATGTAACTATTTGTTTCAGCATGACTTATGCTGATATTTTAGTATTATTTGTTACTTCATTATTCTTTCATTCCACATCTTTTGTTTTTAGACATGGCAGCAGCCAGCAGTCTCCTCTCTGAGGATCAATTTCTGTGCTCCATCTGTCTGGATGTGTTCACTGATCCAGTCACCATACCATGTGGGCACAACTTCTGCAAGACCTGCATCACAGATCACTGGAGTATTAATATCCAGAGTCAGTGTGCCGTGTGTAAAGAGCTTTTTGACAGAAGACCCGATCTTCGGGTCAATACTTTTATATCTGAGATGACTGCTCAGTTCAGGCAGTCAGTTCAAAAGACAACCAGCATCAGCTTAGGGGAACAACAAGCCAACCCAGAGGAAGTTCTCTGTGACGTCTGCACTGAAACCAAGATGAAGGCCCTGAAGTCCTGCCTGGTGTGTCTGGCCTCCTACTGTGAGACTCACCTGGAGCCTCACCAGAGAGTCACAGGCCTGAAAAGACATACGCTGATTGATCCTGTGGAGAACCTGGAAAGCAGGATGTGTAAGAAGCATGAGAGACCTCTGGAGCTGTTCTGCAAGACTGACCAGATGTGTGTGTGTCAGTTCTGCACTGAGTCAAGTCACAAGCTTCATCAAATTGTTCCTCTGATAGAAGAATATGAAGAAAAGAAAGCTGAGCTGAGAAAGACAGAGGCTGAAGTTCAGCAGATGATCCAGGAGAGACAACTGAAGATTCAAGAGCTTAAGCAATCAGTGGAGCTCAGCAAGGAAACTGCAGACAGAGAGACAGCATCCAGTGTGCAGGTCTTCACTGCTCTGATCCAGTCTGTTGAGAGAAGTCTGGCTGATCTGATTGAGAAGATTAAAGAGAGGCACAACACAACAGAGAAACAGGTTGAAGGCTTCATCAGAGAGCTTGAAGAGGAGATCTCTGAGCTGATGAGGAGAAGCACTGAGCTGAAGCAGCTCTCACATACTAAAGACCACCTCCTACTCCTCCAAAGCTTCACATCCTTAAACCCTGCTCAACCCACCAAGGACTGGACAGAGGTCAGAGTTCACTCATCATGTGAGGAGACTGTGAAGAGTACAGTGGCTCAGCTGGAGGAGACACTCAGTAAAGAGATGAAGAAGCTGTGTGTTAACATTGAGCTGAAGAGGTTCCAGCAGTTTGCAGTGGATGTGACTCTTGATCCTGAAACAGCAAATCCCCATCTCATCCTGTCTGATGATGGGAAACAAGTCAGTTATGGTGACGTGAAGCAGAATCTTCCCGACAACCCAAAGAGATTTCTTTGGTATTCTGTCCTAGGAAAGCAGAGTTTCTCTTCAGGAAGATTTTACTATGAAGTCCAAGTTAAAGGGAAGACTGCCTGGACTTTAGGAGTGGCCAGGGGGTCGATTAACAGAAAGGACACCTTCATCACAGTGTGCCCTATGACTGGCTACTGGACTGTATGCATGACCAATGGAAATCAGTACAAAGCATATGCTGGCCCTTCAATCTGTCTCTCTCTGAAGTCAGAGCCTCAGAGGGTGGGGGTGTTTGTGGATTATGAGGAGGGTCTGGTCTCCTTTTATGATGTTGATGCTGCAGCTCTCATCTACTCCTTTACTGGCTGTAGGTTCACTGAGAAGCTCTACCCATATTTCAATCCTAGGCGTAACAGTGATGGTAAAAACTCCACTCCCTTAACTATTTGTTCCAGCAACGACACTGATTAGACTAATCGTAAAAGAGTCACTGTCATGTAAATGACCTAAAACACTTTCCTATTCTGTTTCAGATTGCTTTGGGTTATGTATGTGGGTGTGCGTGAGTATTATTTCTTTGTTTGTTTGTTTGTTTGTTTGTTTTGTCATAATAATAATCTGGTTTTAGGCCATGTCAGATCTTATAATATCTACATGTTTTTATTTCTTTTTTTTAGGTTTGGGGATTTGTGTTTGTAATTTATTTAAAAAACTAACACAATTTGCTGGTTAAGTATATTTTACAGATTAATAAATTGGTAGTTATAAGCATTTATGTTAATATAAGATGGTTTACTTAGGTTGCTTTCATACCTAACCTCTTTGGTTCAGATTAAACAAACTCAGGTCCATTTGCACAGTTAGTACAGTTTGTTTTGGCTGGTGTGAAAGCTGTCAGTCGAACCCTGGTGTGGACCAAACAACCGAACCAAGACCGCTTGAAAAGGTGGGTCTAGGTCCACTTCCAAACAGACTCTGGTGCAGTGTGTTTGGGGTGTGAAAGAAAATGAACCAACCACAGGATTCTGTGATAGCAGCTATGGGATTTTAGCAACAGCTAAACCAATAGTAAATCCATTTGCTGATCATGAAATCTGTCTGCTATCTCATAACTGATCCTGATAAAGTAATATCCCATGATGATGAATGATTAAAAAGCTGTGCAAACTGCCATGATTGTATCTAACTCCGCGTACTTTGTAGCTTTGTCTGTTCATTAAGTCCATTAAAAGTGTGTGACAGTGATCCCACAGTTTTAAGCTCCAAATCATCACTGTGCAAGATGCCTTCTTTTCATCCTGTCTCTATGTTAGTCATTATTCATAACATGCCATTCATTTGCAGTCTAATAATAGCCTACTAATAATGTTTACAACCACTTATTTCTCTATGAGCTCTTTGTGAAACCAAACAACATAAATGTAAACTCTTTAGAAGCATTAAAGTGCTGCTGCAAAAACTTAAGTCAGTCACCAGAGTTTAATTTCCCCATGTGGGTCCTGATGATGCAGGAGTTATCTGTCAGTTAGTAGAACTTCATGTTTACTCCTCTTGCTTTGTTTGCAAAAAGTCAGTTTGAACAGGAACGAACCAAAACTAAAATAAAACGATGTATCATTTTTTCCCCTCTGGTCCAGCCCAAATTAACCCAGCTACAGGTGTGTTCATGTGCCTGCGAGAAAACTGCCTGTTTGGAACAGGCAGAAAAAAAGTTTTGAGTACTTCTTCTACCATTGCCAATAGCTAACCAACATTCCCAGTTAGGAAAGAGTAAAAAGTAAAGCAAGTTAGTCTGGGGCCCCCAAATCACTAAATCCGCCCCTGAAAAACACACTCAAGTAGCCACTGCTCGTGGTCGGAATCAAAGCTGAAATAGGCCTACAATAAGCGGATGAATTAATTTCGAAATAGCCGTATTAGTCACTTGCTTTGACATAACTGCTGCAGTTATAAATTAAAGTATGAATTTAACTAGCAGAAATATTTTGCATTCAGTAACGTTAGTGTTGTAAGTTATTATGGCAAACTTACACACTTTAAGTTGCAATGCCAGAGTGGCGTTTATCCTCTTGGGTCTCCGCTTAAGCTTGTCGACTGCAGGGAGGTGAAGCAGAGGTTAGTTAGAAAATTGGTATATCCAGCATTTGAACTGGAGTCAGTGACTACATGTTGCTCACTCTGCGGAGTCCTGTGCTTCCTTGGGTCTGGGAACAAAAGTGTTCATTCCTAAATTTACATCACTGATGCTTGAAATGTTTGATTATGCTACATGTAAAATCTCTGGTCTCTTTCTTCATCTGTTGTCCAATCTACTGTAGCGAGCAACAGAGTCCCTGCTTACATAAAGACATGCTCAACTCTCTGCAGAGCCCTAAAGCCCTGCCCCCACCACTGCACTGAGACACACAGCACTGTTCCTTTGTTTATTCAAAGTTTATTAACATTGCATGTCCAAATCGCACCAAATGAGATGCTGCACATCCTTGGGTCCCCAGCAATACACCCACCAAGTGTGAAGTAGATTGGATGAACGGTTCCCGAGATATGTGAAAGACAAACGTACCTACATACATAGATTCCTTGCTTCATAGTTAGATAATATTTGCTAATGAATCTGAAACAATTTCATGTTTTACTTTTATGTGTTGTTGTGCTTATAATTTTTGCTGTAAGTCTTATGCTTCTATATGAATAAAGATCTTTGAGGAGTATTCTTTCTCTGTGTAAGAGAGTAATTATTGCTAGTGTATGGAGATAATTTGTGATAGAGTACAGCTAGTTGGAATTTTAATTAAGAAGAAATACCTTTGAAACTCAAGCAATCACTGTGGAAGTCTGTACAGTCAGCCTCCTACTTTCTGTTAGTTTCATTTCTGTCTGACGTCACAGATTATGGTCTGAAAGCAGTCTGGGATTTCTTTTAGTGTTGTTTTCTTGCCTGAGAAGACAACAATTCATTCTTTATTAAAGATGCTAAATTCTCTGCATACAATGTAGTGACTGCAATGTACACAAAGCAAAAGAAATTTGTGTACATTCTGAGAGTGAAATTCTGTAGTACTTCTAGTCTTACAGTTTTAACTATTATTGCTTATTAGTTAAGGGATGTTCTCTCTCATTATGTTTTCTTGTTTCACAAATGATGTAATTGTGCGTGCGTGCGTTTGTGACGATGGTTAAAGCTGTTATGGTACCTCTATGAGAACATGACTTGTCATAATCAGCAGTTTAACCCATCATAAAAATAATCATTAGTTAATAGTTCAAAATGAGCTCAACCAACTGCAACAGTAAAATCCTGCTTTTACATTAATGCATGAGTCATAATAATCTAATGAGTATTTTACAGAGTGGTATTAGTTACTTTTTAACTAGAGTAAAGGATTTAAATATTTCCTCTCCTGCTCTGAGGCCTCTGGTCAGGGTGAAAGACTCCACTCACATAACATACCTGCTGCTGTCAGAGAGCAGGTGAGATAATAACGCACTGTTAAAATCCCCAAACGCGGAGGAGGCCAAAAAAGTCACTGGATAAACTGTCTCATGGTGCGCATGCGCACGGCAAGTGCACATACACATACTCACAGATAGTGAAGTTATGTTGGGACAGCAGGCAGGAACAGTTGTTACACACTGACAATATCAAAACCTCGTACAAATAAGAGAGCCTGAGCATATAAAGCTAGCAGCGCTTATATCAGCTCTCACAGTGGTGACTGTGTGTGTGTAATGGCCCTCATTCATACTGAATAAGTTATTAAAAACCTAACAGATGTGTATCACGCAGATAGAACTGAATAAAACAACACCTCTGAGGAGAGCTGCGGGGCAGGAGGACAGAGCTGTGGTAGTGTGGGCACGATTATCAGCCGGCGGGTCCTCCACCGCTGTGACATGTGTGTCGTCATATTTAAAAACAAGATGTAAGTTCTCAACACCTAGAAAAATATAAGTATTATTTAAAAAATAAAAGTCAAGTCCTTTTAAGACATCTGTCTCAAGTCAAAGTAAGGCGAGTCTTTCATTGGTATCAGCCAAGCAAGTCTCAAGTCCTCAAATTTGCAATTCGAGTTGGACTCAGGTCAAGTCATGTGACTCGAGTCCCCCACCTGTGGAAAGAGATAACCAAAGATAAAACCAACTGACGTGCATGAAGAGGCGGAGCAACACTGTGAAGAGAGGAGTGTTTCACAGTTACGTCTTTTAGGCTACAGTCAATGAACCTGAAAGTAACTCAGAACAACAACACTGCTGCAGTCCACACAAGTCTCTCTGTGTCTCTCAACAAACAACTTCAGGTCAACAGTAGCCTACAGCGGAGCCTCTAAATTCAAGTGAGTACAGCTGATAATATTTATTGTTGTTGTTATTTTTGTAATGGTAAAAACAGGTATCAAGAGAAGAATGACTACTCACACTGGGACAACTATACCAAGAAGTCTGACATGCTGCTTTTTGTGAGGCCTCCTTCATTGGTTGTCTTCTAGACACAGTAGAATATTTATGTCTCACTTACTGGTATTAAAAGGTGACCTGTGGATGGGCTGCCTGCCTCTCTTGACACTCAAGTTGTCTGTTATGGTTTGACAGGTGATCTTCGGTCTCTTTCAAGACAGTGCAGGCTACAATAATACTGAATATTTGCCCTGTCAAATGTTTCAATATGATAGGCTGAAAACAGCTGTGCTTGCAGTTATATTTTTGATTGTGTTAGGTAAGGGGTTAATTTATGTTATTTCTTGGCAAAAAACAAAAGATAAAGATAATTTATCACTAGAAAACACCATTTATTTTCTCAAGATAACAGGAAAATTATGAAAAATACAAAAATGAATGACTGGTTCATTTGATTGCAATGACTTAAGCCTTTAAAATCACTTTCATGACTGTCAGGGAGGATTCATAACTGAACAACTCTCAAGGCATGTAGTTTTGTTTGCTGCAGTTGCATTATCAGAGCACAATCTTTTTTTAAGTAGTGTAATAAATCTTGTCATTGATGTGAGATGTAGAGAGCCCATACACAGAATGTTTCTAGGAAACCCAGGAGTAACAGAAAATAATCTTCATTAGCACAAATTCATGCAGCCAACAGCCTTGTGCACAGCTACAACAGACACAGACTGAGCCCTACTCTCCCCTTCAAATGTAAGGGCTCACGGCAATCTTGACCACCCTGCAGCAATTACACCCCTTTAGGACACTGCAGCAGGACACAGCACTGCTACTCACACCACAAACACATCCCCCTCAGTGCATAACACGTAATGTTGCACCTTGGGTTGAAGTGGTACGAGATTTTCATGGTACGATAACCGTTGTGGTTTCACAGTATCATGGTATTACAGAATTACTATTGTCAGTCAGAATGACCCTTAAACAAATGAAGACTGAAGGGTTATTTTGGGGTAAACAAGGCTTTATTACTATAATTGAAACTTCAAATGCATTTGGTAACACTCTCTATAAAGACCACATCTATAGTGCATTATAAGGGCATTCATAGTGAATTAATGCATTTATAATGCTCTATGACTGCACTTATAAACACACATAATGCTTCCCAAAACATAGTCGTAAAACATAGCTGTGACTTATAATGAATTATAACTCCCAAGTGTCACAGGGGTGGATGCTCTTGTCTAGTTATAAACTAAAGGTTGACTGATCAGGCTTATAATGCATTATGGATACCTATACTACACACCTCAACAATCAACTGTAGTGAGGACTCATAGTATGTTATAATAGCTTATGTAAGTTATCATTGTGTGTGTTAAGTAAAGTGAAGTGCATATTGATGCATCTATAATAATGTTTGCTTCATCATAACGTTTTATAGTTGGTGCTCAGTAAAGTGTGATGAATTTTCATGTATTTAAAGAATCTAAGCTGCATAATGAGTGATTAATGTCTATCATACACTAGAATACTTTGAAAATACTTTAAAAAGTCTCAAGTCTGACACCATCTCATATCTAAAGACAATGTGTCATGGGTCAGAGAGTTTTTAGTCACAGAATAAGATTTTGCAAAGACTGGGGATCTTGCAAGGTCACTATCTGCAAGACTGTTAGCTACCAGAAGGGGAAAAAAGTGGGCAGAAATTGTTGCTACCCCTGAAATTCCAGGAACTGCCCATTGGTCTGACAGCCCATTGGTCCGACCATATTAAACCCATTGTTCCTAAGTCCGTTCCGAAATCATCATGATGCCCTGTGGTTAAGGTCTGGTTAGGTTTAGGCACAAAAACCACTTGGTTAGGGTCAGGAAAAGATCATGGTGTGGGTTAAAATGAAAAAGAAAGTGACAAACACATAAGCTGTGAGCCTGCTTCGCCTCAAGCCTTTCCCAGCTGACCCAGACTGGTCGCGGCGCACCATCAAGGCAGAAATACGCCCGCCGGGAGCCGTTCAGCACCGCGGACCGTCGGACTAATGGGATGTCGGACCAATGATATGGACCTGAAATCCCCAGTGAATATGCTTTATGCTATAGCTAGCAAGCTAATAACCACTGTCTCCATCCCAAACAGGGGTACTTGTAAACTAACGCTAGCTATTTGAATTTTTGCGCTTAGCCAACAAGCAAAATATGCATTTCATAGTTTTTGAAGCTAGCAACCTTTAGTTGAAACATATGGTTAGTTTTGCAGGCTAATAGAAAACATTCTGCTAGCTTGCAAATAGCCTCTACGATGGTTAGCTAGCTAGCTATAGCATACAGCATACTTACAGGGGATTTCGAGGGCTGCAGCAAATTTAGTCCACTTCATTCCTTCTCTTTTCTATCATGGCACAAATGTGATGACATGTCAAAGAGGCACTCCTGTTCACTCCACAGCTCCACTTTGTCCTTCTTTCACACATAAGAGAAACGACACAGTAGCACTAGAATCATTACCCAGTTGGTATTATTTTTTTACACGAGCATGTTCCACCTGGCAGAGATGTGAAGTGGAAGAGTGCCTTTTTGACATGTTCTCACATTTGTGCAATGATAGAGAGGAGAAGGAAAGGAATGGAAAGAAACTGCAGCAGCCCATGAAATCCCTTGTAAGTATGTCATGCTATAGCTAGCTAGCTAACCACTGTAGGGGCTACTCGCAAGCTGATGTTAGCAACTACAATTTTTACTATTAGCCTATGAGCTAACTTTATACATCATGTAACCATTTATAAGAGTGAAGCTAGAAATCTTCAGCTGAGATGTAGTTAACTTGTGGCTGATTGCAAACATTCCAGTAGCTAACATTAGCTTACAAGGAGCGTTGTTTGAAATGGGGAAAGTAATTAGCTAGCTAGCTAGCTGTAGCATAAAATATACTATGGCATATTTGAAGGCTGCAGCAATTTCTGTCCACTTTTTTTTCCCTTTTTAAAGCTACTAATTTTGCAAATAAAGATTTTACAAGATACTCCCTTTATGCAAAATCTGATTATGTTAGAAAAAGCTCTCTGACTCATGAAACATTGTCTTTAGGTGTGAGACAGTGTCAGACTTTTCAAAGTCCTTTTTTTTCCAGTCTTCTGGTGTATGGGAGGTATTAATCACTTATGGTGCAGCATTTGCAGGAGCACCACAGGATTTATCTAGGCCACTTTAACTGATTCCCCCACCAGGGTACTCTGGCTCTCAGCGGCTTCTTAACATCAATAACGCTAAACATTTAATCACAAGCAACAAAAACAAAAACAGACAACTCCAAATGAATAAGTCAGTTTAAAACAGCTTAAGTTGCCCATAGTGCAAGACCCTCCCGTGGGGTCTGAGCATTGGCATTGTTGCAGTTTTAATCAGTTTCAGTCAGTATGGTGTGGGGACAACCGCCAGTCCAGCACAGTAAGGCTTCTCCAGAGGCAGCAGCAGAGCCTCGTCACAGGCTTGATAGTGAACAAAAGCACTCATATTCCCACTTACGCTCCCTTCGCCCTTCCTCACACAGGAACAGTATGAGTGAAAAATACGTCTGGTTCGGCCAGGCTTTTGCTCCATAACATTCAACAAGCACTTGGCTCCCCAGAGACACCTGTGCCCCCACAGGTGCAATCATTTTCTCTCTTCATCTCATGTGCAATCACTCACTCCACTCTCTTTCGCCTCCCTCCGCAGTACACACACATATATCTCACTACAGTAACCAGAGATGAAAGGTTGACCAAGTAACATCTCTCTGCTTCAGCCAGCAGCTGCTCAAATAAAGCCTGTGAAGGTGTAGCTTTTCTTCTGCTTAAATGACAAGGACTAATATGAATGTAACCTCTACTCAATGAAATTTCTGCCTGTGTTAGACCTTGACTGAATGACTGTCTGATACATTGATCAATAATGGGTACTCCTTGATCGGATATTTCCAGCTTACATTAGTTGCTACAGTTGTCAAGATGTCATCTATGCATAATGGCATAGCACTCCTGATCTCTGGTAAACATGATAACATAATAAGAGCAAACAATTAACCAAACAACCTTATGTTTTCTTGTAATAACAGGTTTATATTCTGGTCATCTTGAGATAAGCTTGTTTTCTCTGAATAAAATACAAACAACATAACTGCAAGCACAGCCACTCTCGACTTCCATACTGTAGTCATTTGCAACAGAACTACTTGACTCAACATGACATTTGCTGATATTTTAATATTGTCTGTTATTTAATTGTTTGTATTTCACACTGTCACTTTTATTGTTAGACATGGCAGCAGCCAGCAGTCTCCTCTCTGAAGATCAGTTTCTGTGCTCCATCTGTCTGGATGTGTTCACTGATCCAGTCACCATACCATGTGGACACAACTTCTGCAAGACCTGCATCACACATCACTGGAATATTAATGTCAAGACTCAGTGTCCTGTATGTAATAAACAGTTTGATAGAAGACCTGAACTGCATGTTAACACTTTTATATCTGAGATGGCTGCTCGATTCAGACAGTCAGTTAAAATAAAAGCCAGCAGCAGCTCACAGCAGCACCAAGCAGACACAGGAGAAGTTCTCTGTGACGTCTGCACTGAAACCCAGACGAAGGCCCTGAAGTCCTGCTTGGTGTGTCTGGCCTCCTACTGTGAGACTCACCTGGAGCCTCACCAGAGAGTCACAGGCCTGAAAATACATACGCTGATTGATCCTGTGGAGAACCTGGAGACCAGGGTGTGTAAGAAGCATGAGAGACCTCTGGAGCTGTTCTGCAAGACTGACCAGATGTGTGTGTGTCAGTTCTGCACTGAGTCAAGTCACAAGCTTCATCAAATTGTTCCTCTGATAGAAGAATATGAAGGAAAGAAAGCTAAACTTGGAAAGATAGAGGCTAAAGTTCAGCAGATGATCCAGGAGAGACGACTGAAGATTCAAGAGCTCAAGCAATCAGTGGAGCTCAGCAAGGAAACTGCAGACAGAGTGACTGCATCCAGTGTGCAGGTCTTCACTGCTCTGATCCAGTCTGTTGAGGGAAGTCTGGTGGAGCTCATTGAGACAATTACAGAGAGGCACAACACAACAGAGAAACATGTTGAAGGATTCATCAAAGAGCTTGAAGAGGAGATCTCTGAGCTGATGAAGAGAAGCACTGAGCTGAAGCAGCTCTCACATACTAAAGACCACCTCCTACTCCTCCAAAGCTTCCCATCCTTAATTCCTGCTCAACACACTAAGGACCGGACAGAGGTCAGAGTTCACTCGTCATATGAGGGGGCTGTGAGGACAGCTGTGTCTCAGCTGGAGGAGACACTCAGTAAAGAGCTTAAGAAGCTGTGTGTTGATGTTGAGGTGAAGAGCGTCCAGCAGTTTGCAGTGGATGTGACGCTTGATCCTGAAACAGCAAATCCCCATCTCATCCTGTCTGATGATGGGAAACAAGTCAGTTATGGTGACGTGAAGCAGAATCTTCCCGACAACCCAAAGAGATTTCTTTGTTATTCTGTCCTAGGAAAGCAGAGTTTCTCTTCAGGAAGATTTTACTATGAAGTCCAAGTCAAAGGGAAGACTGCCTGGACTTTAGGAGTGGCCAGAGAGTCTGTCATCAGGAAAGGGCGTATCACACTGACCCCTGAGTATGGCTGTTGGTCGATATGCATGATGAACAACATAGTGTATGCAGTTGCTTCATCACCAATCCATCTCTTTCTCAAGTCAGAGCCTCAGAGGGTGGGGGTGTTTGTGGATCATGAGGAGGGTCTGGTCTCCTTTTATGACATTGATGCTGCAGCTCTCATCTACTCCTTTACTGATTGTAAGTTCACTGAGAAGCTGTGCCCATATTTCAATCCCTGTCATAACAATAATGGTAGAAACTCCACTCCTTTAAAAATTTGTTCCATCAATCAAACTGATTAGATGAATCATAACAGAGTCACTGTCATGTAAATGTCCCAAATCACTTTACTGTTTTATTAAGATTGCTTTGGTTTGTGTCTGTGATTGTATTTTTATTTTTTCATAATAATCTGGTTTTAGCACATGGCAGTAGAATAATATCTACATGTTTTTGTTGTTGTTGTTGTTGTTGTTGTTTTTTATTTGTTTTTATAACAATTTTACACAATTTTCTGGTTGAGTATATTTACTGGTTAATAAATGTTTTTGAGCATTTATGCAAATTGAAGAGGTTTTACAAATTACTATTTTGTTTAGATGGCAAAATATAATTAAAACAATTCCAGTAAAACTTAGTATTTTGAAAGAATAATAAAATAACACTTAGTAATTGCGAGTTTAGATTTATGAATTCATTCCATTATTTTAAGCTTCCATATTTGACTTTTTTTAATTATATTCTCTATACTTCTGTGTATTTTTTGTCATAATGATGATCTAGTTTTAGCCAAGCAGCAACCTCCAAAGCTGAAAAATTAAGCCAAAACTGCAGTTCATTGAATGGCCACTTGAGGCTGGCTCTAAAACAGAGTAAATGCCTGTCGACCTCCATGTTCAAATGTCCAACGTTATAGCAGAAATAGACATGTTTACAGCCTGGTACAAAAAATGGTTTTGGTCGCTATGGCTCATTAACTTTGTGAAACTTTGTAAAAGGCACAAAGTGTAGCATCACTACAGTCTATGTGTCAGATTCATCCATCTCTCCTCCACACCTTCACCCTCTTGTTCAAATATGGTCACCTGCTCCAAAAAAACAAGATGGCAACGGACAAAATGCCAAAACATTAAAACCACTGACTGGTAAGGTGAATAGCATTGATAATTTTGTTACAGTGCAATGTTCTTGTGAGGAACCTTGGCTCCTGCCATTCATGTAGATGCCACTTTACACACCCACCCAAACCCCATTACAGACCAATAGCCCCCTGGCATGAGTGGGGATACTTGGTCTACAACAATGTTTAGATGGGTGGAGTGCGTTAAGGGAAGGGGCATTCACATGAATGCAAGGACCAAAGGTTTTCCCTGCAGAACATTGCATTGTAATGAAATGATCAATGTTATTCACTTCTGTGGTTTTAGACCACTTTGTTTCAAATAATATAAAAAAAATTGGTGTTGAAGATTTGTGTTCATAATTTATTTTTTAAATTAATTTTACACTATGCTGGTTTAGTTATATGTTTTGCTGATTTTTAATTTGGTAACAATGAGCATTTAATTCTGATGTGAAATGTTTTACTTTTTTCATGTCATTCAATAATATTTGCCAATGAATCAGAGAGAATTTATGTTTTTTTTCTTTTGAATCTTTACAATAAGAGCAGTTTTTTTTAAAAACTGTTATGAATAAAGACAAAGACTATAACTGGGCCTTTTTTATAAACATTTTCTCAGTTAGCTACTTAACAGCTAGAGATCACTGTATTACTGTAAAGTGTCAATGCACTCTCTAAATCTATTCATCATCAGTGAAGATATTTGAAGAATATTCTCTTTTTGATTGTACCTTGTTGTGTGACAGAACAATTGTTGCTAGCATATAGAGATAGTATGTAGTTAAGCACAGCTAGTTTGAATTTTAATTAAGGAGAAATGCCTTTAAAAGTCAAGCAATCACTGTGGGAGTCTGTACAGTCAGCCTCCTACTTTCTGTTAATCTGAGAAACTATTTCTGTCTGACGTCACAGATTGTAGTCTGAAACCGGTCTGGTATGTGTTTTAATGTTTTGCCTTCTTGCCTGAAAAGACAACGATTTATTAACCAAAATCTAACTCCTTATTAGAGATGCTAAATTCTCTGTATGCACTGTTAGGACTGTGATGTGCACGGAGCAAAAAAAATTTGTGTACATTTTGAGTACTGTAGTACTTTCAGTCTTAGGGCTCTAGTTTGGCAGACCAGGCGAGGCGGGGGCGCAGCGCACCTGCGCTTCGCCAACTGGGTGTGGCCAGGCGGATTTTGCAAGTTTAGCACACTACTCCTCTTTCCCACCTCCGTCCCTCCTACCTGCGCAAGTCGGAAAGAGGGAGGAGAGAAGGCGTGGAGTGGGTTTCACAAACATCACACCAATCAAATGAGCCCCTCTACTCACCCTTAAATGCGCCGCGTGAAGGCGTAATGAGAGTTTACTCAATTCGCCATGGCAGAAGAGAGCAGCAGCGTCAGACGGCCAAACTTCTCCCAGGAGGAAACTGATGTTTTGGTCCGGGAGGTCCAAGCTCATAGTGTCCGAATATACGGAACTGCAAGCAGACCTCCACGGGCTGATGATGCAAAGGTAGCCTGGGAGGAGGTCACCACAATTGTAAATCAATGTTGCGTTTCTCTCGTGCGCGCGCGCTCTCTCTTTCTCTCTCGCAGTCTCACTCTGTTTCTTTTCTTTTGACTTTTCTAAGATGACAGATGCTGAATATATACTCCCTATCTGATGCTGTGGCTGTTTGTGGTTGGCTGAGAGGGATGTGAACTCATTAGTTTGCAGCTGTGTTAATCAAATCAGGTTGGGTTTCCATTACGCGTGCCAAACGTGCCAAACGGTGCCAATCCCCTTTGATCTGACATCAGATGTGACGGGACAGTCGATATAGAGATACATTTATGTGCTGATTGCAGATAGTTGCATTGAATAGTGGTTTTTTGGTATTTACTGCATCGTTAATGTGCCTGATATTCTGGAAACCTGCCTGTGAGGTTTTGGTGACGTGTGCGCACTGTCCGCCGGTCAGCCAAACTTCGGCTTACACCGGCTGCGCTCCCCCTGCGCTGACAGTAGACCTGGTTTCAGCTGGCGAGCTTTTAGCGCACCTTCGGCGAAGCCTTTTGGCATGAAACTGTCAATGCGCCATGCTGGATCTGTCGACCCCTCCCCCTGCTGCGCCGCAACACCCATCTCAGCGCACCTCGGTCTGCCAAACTATCAAACTGAGCGCGCCTCGGCTTGCACTGCTCGAAACTAGCTCTGCGCGGGGTTCGCCACCCTGGGCCACCCTGCGCTGCCCCGGGAAACTAGAGCCCTTAGAGTTTAAACTAATATTGTGTATTAGTTATGGGAGTGGATGTTCTCTCTCATTATGTTTACTGTTTCAGGAATGATGTAATTCAAGTTCGGCATCTTAGTCAACCTGGTTTCAACAGCCATCTACTGTAGCAGTGTACAGTGTGTGTGTGTGTGTGTGTGTGTGTGTGTGTGTGTGTGTGTGTGTGTGTGTGTGTGTGACACTGCCCTTCAGATGATTTTTTTTCTGATGCTGGGAGCTGGCTTTGAATGCATCACAGATGGTGACATATGCCCTTTCAAATCAATTTTCAATTCCACAGTCACACATCTACAATAAAAAATGACTAATATGATGGTTAAAGCTGTTATGATACCTCTGACATGACATGGGTCTCTCAGTTCTCTCATCTCTCATTGTGTGTTTGTCTTGTGTTTTCTCTACAGTGTAGATCTGCATTTCTAACCATTAAACAGGACTATTGACTCAAATGTGACATTTCAGGTGGAAATTAGTCTTACTTTGTAATTTCAATGTGAAATGAAATCAGTTCATCTTTTGGTAAAGTCACCATAATAATTTACAAACCTGAAAGAGACAAAGGTGGGAGTAAGTCACACATGTACAAGTCTCAAGCAAGTTTCAAGTCACTGTGGTGAAAATCAAGCCAGTTGAGTCCTTTCTATAAGTTGAGTCAAGTCATTGCTCAGGTCAAGCAAGTCACAAGTCAAGTCATACTCACAAACTCAGGTACAGCTGGAACTATGAGTCTGTTATTGACCTGACAGAAAATAAATTTGCGTCGTTTTGTAATGCAAAAACATTTCATGGCTCCAGCTTCACAAATGTGAGGATTTTTTTGCTGCTTTTTTAAAAAATATTCTATAATTGGTTTTAATGTTGAGGTTTGAACTATTGGTGGACAAAACAAACATTATGAATGTGTCACTTTGGGCTCTGGGTAAGTGTGAAGCTATCTCTCACTATTTCCAGAATTTTTACAAACCAAACAATCAATCGATTAATGGAGAAAATAATCACCAGATAAACCCATAAAAAAAGAATCATTAGTTATTGGTTCAAAATGAGCTCCACCTCAACCAACTACAACAGTAAAATCTTGCTTTTACATTAATGCGTGTGTCATAATAATCTAATGAGATCATATATAGTAGCAGACTACAACAGTCACAGGGGACATTTTACAGTACTTTTACTTGTAATACTTTAAGTACATTTTATTGCTCATACTCACATACTTTTACTTAAATATCATATTAAATGCAGGACTTTGACTTAACAGAGTATTTATACAGTGTGGTATTAGTTACTTTTACGAGAGTAAAGGATCTAAATGCTTCCTCTCTTACTCCAAGCCCTGTGGTCAGGGTGAAAGACTCCACTCAATAACATACCTGCTGCAGTCAGAGAGCAGGTGAGATAATAACACACTGTTAAAATCCCCAAAGGCAAGCTGAGCAGGAATGGGAGGCCAAAAAAAAAAGTCTCTGGAGATACTACCTCATGGCACATGGATGCATGCACACACACACTCACAGATAGTGAAGTTATGTTGGGACAGCAGACAGGGACAGTCATTACAAACATACTGCCATTCCTCTGAGGAGGGCTGTGGGCAGGGGGACAGAGCTGTGGTAGCGTGAGCACGAATATCTGTGCGTCATCATATTTAAAAGCAAAACGAAACTTCTCAACATCTAGAAAAATGCAAGTATTTATGGGGTGCCATTTGTAAAGTGGCTCACACTGAAATTAACAGCAACATTTGCCACATTTAGCTTCAAACAACGCTTAAATAAGTGGTGTGAATTTTTTAAGGTCACTTTTTACCACAATATTTGAAATATGTTAAAATAATGTCACAGTTAAATCTAAATAATAAATGTTAAACTTAAATGTTAAATCTAAATCAAAATGTTAAATGTTAAATCTAAATGTTAAATCTAAATCAAAATGTTAAATGTTAAATCTAAATGTTAAATCTAAATCTAAATGTTTAATGTTAAATCTAAATGTTGAATCTAAATCTAAATGTTAAATATAAATGTCAAATATAAATATAAATGTTAAATCTACGTGTTAAATGTTACATCTAAACATGCTTGGTGAAACTAAATATTTAGCTAATATGCAAATGCACACTGTAGTGTGTACCAAAATAAAAGCCCGGGTGGTCAGACTGTGTTTATAGCATCAAATAACGAATTAAAACCAAACTAATTGGAGAAAATGAACACTCGAACATATATCAGCATGATAAGAACTACCTATCATGTTTGGAGAAATTCTATTTGACGTGTACTTTGAGTTTTAGTGTCATTTAACATTTAGATATGGATTTAACATTTAATATTTAGATTTAACATTTAATATTTAGATGTGACATTATATTTAACATATTTAATATATTGCTGTAAATGTACTAACTTTAAAAAATTCACACCACTTTTTTAAACATTGTTTGAAGCTAAATGTGGCAGAATCTTGCTGTTAATTTCAGTGTTAGCCACTTTGCAAACAGCACCCCATAAGTTTTACATGTTTTTTTTTAAATCAAGTCCTTTTTAGTCATCCATGTCAAGTCAAAGTCAAATTGAGTCTTTCATTGGTATCAGTCAAGCAAGTCTCAGGTCCTTAAATTTGCAATTCTAGTTGGACTCGTGTCCCCCACCTGTGGAAAGAGATAACCAAAGAAAAAACCAGCTGACCTGCATGAGGTGGAGCAATGCTGTGAAGAGAGGAGTGTTTCACAGTCAGTGACAGTTTCACTCTTTGTCTCTCTCAGCAAACAACTTCAGGTCAACAGTCGCCTACAGTGGAGCCTCTAAGTTCAAGTAAGTACAGCTGAGAGAAGAAGGAATACTCTCACAGGGACAACTATACCAAGAAGTCTGACATGCTGCTTTTTGTGAGGCCTCCTTCATTGGTTGTCTTCTAAGACACAGTAGGATATTTATGTCTCACTTGCTGGTATTAAAAGGTGAGCTGTAGATGGGCTGTCTACCTCTCTTGACACTCAAGTTGTCTGTTATGGGTTGACAGGTGATCTGTGGTCTCTTTCAAGACAATGCAGGCTACAATACTGAATTACTGCCTGGTTAAATGTTTTAGTACAGATGCTGAAAGCGGCTGCGCTTGCAATTATTTTTGTGTAATCTCAAAATCACAAGTTGTTTTTTAATCTCAAGATAACAAAGCTTGTTTTCTTGTTGTAAGGGGTTGATTTATGTCTTCATGAACAAAACTAAAGGCTGATTTCTCGAGATAACTATTATCGAGTATAAGTTAGGGGAGTGGATGTTCTCTCTCATTATGTTTACTGTTTCAGGAATGGTGTAATTCAAGTTCTGCATCTTAGTCAACCTGGTTTGACTACTGTAGCAATCTACAGTGTGTGTGTGTGTGTGTGTGTGTGTGTGTGTGTGTGTATGTGTGGGCAGAGAGGGGGAGGAGTTTAAAGTGTCACTCCCATTTAGAATCAGATCTGATGTCAGGAGCTGGCTTTGAACGCATCACAGATGGTGACATGTGCTCAAATTAACTTCCGATTTCACAGCCACACATTTGCAATAAAAACTATATTGAACTAATATGATGATGGATAAAGCTGTTATGATACCTCTATGAGAACATGACTTGAGTCTTGCAGTTTACAAGATCTCAAGATCACAAGATCACAAAAATGAATAACTAGTTGGATCATACTGATTTTAGCCTTTAAGACCACTGCCATAACTGTCTGGGTGGATTCATAACTGAACAACTGTCAAGATGTGTAGTTTTGTTTGCTGCAATATTAGAGCACAATCTTGTTTTCTAATGTTGTCATAAACCTTGCCATTGATGTGAGATGTAGAGAGCCCGTACACAGGATGTTTCTACTGTGCACCCATTAAATGAGGAGGAAACCCAGGAGTAACAGAAAATAATCTTCATTAGCACAAATTCAAGCAGCCAACAGCCTTGCACACACGTACAGCAGACACAGACTGAGCCCTACACTCCCCTTCAAGTGCATGGGCTCACGCCAATCTTGATCACCCTGGAGCAATTACACCCTTTAGGACACTGCAACAGGACTCTGCACTGCTGCTCACACCACAAACACATCCCCCTCAGTGCACAACATGCAATACTGCACTTAGGGTTGAAGTGGTATGAGATTTTCATGATACGATAACCGTTGCAGTTTCATGGTGTCATGGTATTATCATTATTATCAGTCAGAATGACCCTTAAAGAAATAAAAACTGAAGGGTCATATTGAGGTAAACAAATGTTTTATAACTAATTGAAACTTCAAGCCATTTTTGGTAACAGTTTCTGTGAAGACCACATCTATAATGCATTATAATGGCATTCATAGTGAATTAATGCATTTATAATGCTCTATGACTGCACCCATAAACACACCTACTGCTTCTTGATGCACTCTATTATTAGTCATAAAACATTATAGATGTGACTTATAATTGATCATAAGTGCCAAGTGTCTTATGGATGCTCTTATAAACTAAAGGCTGAGTGATGGGGCTTATGATGCATTATGAGTACCTATAGGCCTACTTGCCTATACACATCTCAACAATCAACTGTACTAATAGTATGTTATAATAGTCCATGTATCATAAGTTATCATTGTATGCGTTGAAGTGAAGTGATGCATCTATATGCTTCATCATAACGTTTCATAACCTTTCCCCGTCTGACTTCATTTTCAACCTACAATTGCTCATTATAAAATAAACTCAGCAACATACCTTGAAATATGTATTTAGTCATAAGGGCTGAGAATGTGTTACTGATTTACCGTACTTCCTCTAAATCATATAAAATAAATGAACGCTAAAAGTTATTTCTTTTACCACTACATTATATTATTATTACTGAAGGCTGCTGCTAAATTCTGCATCATGTTTTGCTCAGAACAATATTTAATAAATCAGAAGTTAAAAAACGTGTAAACTGTGTCGTTAATGCAGAGTTGCGGAGGATTAGCTGGGAAACATGGTGCCATAGCATTGTTCCAACCTCTCATTGTTCCGACCTCTCATTAGTCCGACATCCCGTTGTTCCGATATGTGCAAAATAATAACAAAAGTAGGTTACTGGTCGAGATACAAGTGTCATAGAGAGGAGAGAATGAAACACCATAACCTCCTGTTATTGACTCTGGTGTCCGGGTTGTGTGGGGAGCTTTCCGCGGTGCTGAACGGCTCCCGGCGGGTGTATTTCTGCCTTGATGGTGCGCCATGACCGGCTCTGGGTCAGCTGGGAAAGGCTTGTGTGTTTGCCATTTTCTTTTTCATTTTAACCCACACCATGATCTTTTCCTAACCCTAACGAAGTGGTTTTTGTGCCTAAACCTAACCAGACCTTAACCACAGGGCATCATGATGATTTCGGAACAACAGGACTTCGGAACAATGGGTTTAATATGGTCGGACCAATGGGCTGTCGGACCAATGGGCAGACCCCGGAAAGATCACATTTATTCACTTCACATGGAGCTACAGTTAATACTGAATTAAGTTAAATGTTTGCTGAATGTGTTTGTATCTCTTAATAAGTCATAAGAAATCAGAAATTATCTTTAGAAGGAGCAGATGTTTACCTTAAGCTACCTCCGGCCATGTTAAAGCAGGGTATCTGCAGGTTTCAGTAAGTTAAATTTAAGACTTTTTAAGACCTTTTTAATGCCACCTTGAATGGAATTTAAGACCGAAAAAACTATAAATATAAGCGATGGTTGGGGGATCCCGCTGTACTATAACCAGTGCTTAATTTGTAAAATTAGTACCAAAATTGGGACCCACGGTACGATACCAGTGAAAGTATCACGGTTCTGAATAGTATCATGATACCACAGCAAAAATGAGGCAGATGCACCTTTTGTCATTTATAAAAAGATAAATCACTTTTCTATAATACATCAATGATATTTCAATGGAATAAATTACTTACTGTCTTATTCATAGAAAAACAGCATCAATATGTGATTAACATAGGGGGGATTGAAATAAAATAAATAAATAAATAAAATAAAAATCAACCAGCCCCCCTCCTCCCCTGACAAGTAAAGAACAGTCCCTAAAGTGCGGTGAGGTTTGTGGGCCATTACCTGCCACAGAGAGAAATGTGAACGGCAGTCATGACGCCAACAAAAGAGGAAATTAGGCTACTGGACCTGAGGTCGGATTTCTCTGTCGCCGCCGGTAAGCCGTTATTTTGCGCCGCAGAGCCGCCGTAGGCTATTTGACCACCGTATTCCTGTCTGTGACCCCCGTTCAACCCACATGATTCGCCTTTCGTTTCTGCTGCTGGTTGAAATCTGGACTCGCACTGCGTGCTGAATAATTTATTTTGCTGGCACAAAACTATTTTTAGTCGCAAATGCGAGTAAAATGCTCGCACGTAGAACTCTGTGGAAAACAAATCACTGCCGACAAGTAAAAAGTCATAAATAATAACTTTCACTGCTCAAAGATACTCACGTCTGGAAAACAAACCACTACAGCAGCATATTGAGTGCCAGGTGGCCAGCGCGCGCCGTTAAGCCCTTTTCACACAGAGCGCGCAAAGCGCAGACCTCCGCCGACGAACCCATTCATTGTGTATGTGCTACCGCCAGCGCGCGCCGTTATTGGACGGCGCATGGACACTCACAGAAAAGTGCGCAAGAATAAAAAAAAGAAAAGAAATAAAGTCAGATTAAATATTCCTTCCACAACAAATTTAAGACCTTTGAGTAATGAATTTAAGACCAATTTAAAACATTTCTAATGAATTTAAGACATTTTCAGGCCTTACTTTTAGATACATGAATTTAAGACTTTTTAAGACTTTTCAAGGATCCGCGGGTACCCTGTAAAGTCAACAATATTTTAACGGCACAAGGCAAACTAATTGCTAGTGTGCTAGGTTAAAAAGGAAAAAAACTTTAACTTATATTTTGAAATCCCTTGTAAGTATGTTATATGCTTGCTAGCTAGCTAACTAACCACTATGGGCTACTTAACTGATGTTTGCTACTAGAATGAGTAATATTAGCGTACGAGCTAACTTTATACATCATATAACCATTTGTATAATTGAAGGTAGAAATCTTAAGATGAGATTGTACGTTAGCTTGTGGCTTATTGCAAACATTCCAGTCACTAACGTTAGCTTACAAAAAGCGTTGTTTGAAATGGGGAAAGCTGTTAGCTAGCTATAGCATAAAGCATACTTTATGGCAAATTTGAAGGCTGCAACAATCTCTGTGCACTACTTTCTCCAAAGTATTATGGTTTATGGGAGGCATTAATCAATTATGATGCAGCATTTGCAGAAGCACCACAGGATTTATCTGGGCTGCTTTAACTGCTTCCCCAAACAGTGTATTCTGTCTCTCAGCAGCTTTTCAATCACACACAATGAGAACCTCATCACTGGCTAGAGCCAACAAAGGCACTCTTGTATACCTGTTAACACTCCCTTCGCCCTTCCTCATGCAGGAACCTCCCTCCGAGCTGTCTATCTTGTGTAAGTAGCAGTAAATGATCTGCAAATGGCACCGGTATGAGTGCAAAATATGGCTGGCTGCACTTTTGCCCCATAACATTTACCAGGTGCTCCGCACCCGAGATGCACCCACACCCTCTCACTCTGCTCCATTTTACTACCCTCCCACAGGGGCAGTCACCCGATTGCACCTGATCTGATATTTTCAGCTTACATTTGTTGCTGCAGTTGTCATGATACTATCTATGCATGCAGGCATAGCACTCCTGATCTCTGATAACATGAGTAGTAAGAGGAAACAACTTAACAAACAACCTTTTGGTTTCTCGTAATGACAGGTTGATATTCTTGTTATCTTGAGATAAAGCTTGTTTTCTCTAAATAGAATTCAAATTGACTGCAAGCACAGCCATTCTCTGCTTCTGTACTTTAGTGATTTGCAACAGAACTACTTGTCTCAACGTGACATTTGCTGATATTTTAATATTGTCTGTTATTTAATTGTTTGTATTTCACACTTTCACTTTTGTTGTTAGACATGGCAGCAGCCAGCAGTCTCCTCTCTGAAGATCAGTTTCTGTGCTCCATCTGTCTGGATGTGTTCACTGATCCAGTCACCATACCATGTGGACACAACTTCTGCAAGACCTGCATCAAACATCACTGGAATATTAATGACCAGACTCAGTGTCCTGTATGTAAAAAACAGGTTGATAGAAGACCTGAACTGCATGTCAACACTTTTATATCTGAGATGGCTGCTCGATTCAGACAGTCAGTTAAAATAAAAGCCAGCAGCAGCTCACAGCAGCACCGAGCAGACACAGGAGAAGTTCTCTGTGACGTCTGCACTGAAACCCAGACGAAGGCCCTGAAGTCCTGCTTGGTGTGTCTGGCCTCCTACTGTGAGACTCACCTGGAGCCTCACCAGAGAGTCACAGGCCTGAAAATACATACACTGATTGATCCTGTGGAGAACCTGGAGAGCAGGATGTGTAAGAAGCATAATAGACCTCTGGAGCTGTTCTGCAAGACTGACCAGATGTGTGTGTGTCAGTTCTGCACTGAGTCAAGTCACAAGAGACATCATGTCATTTCTCTGAAAGATGAATATGAAGGAAAGAAAGCTATACTTGGAAAGATAGAGGCTAAAGTTCAGCAGATGATCCAGGAGAGACGACTGAAGATCAAGCAGTTCAAAAAGTCAGTGGAGCTCAGCAAGGAAGATGCAGAGAAACAGACAGCAGCGAGTGTGCAGGTCTTCACTGATCTGATCCAGTCTGTTGAGAGAAGTCTGGCTGATCTGATTGAGATGATTAAAGAGAGGCACAACACAACAGAGAAACAGGCAGAAGGCTTCATCAAAGAGCTTGAAGAAGAGATCTCTGAGCTGATGAAGAGAAGCTCTGAGCTGGAGCAGCTCTCACGCACTAAAGACCACCTCCTGCTTCTCCAAAGCCTCCTGTCCTTGAATCCGTTTCAACCCACCAAGGACTGGACAGAGGTCAGAGTTCACTCATCATGTGAGGGCGCTGTTAGGAGTACTGTGACTCAGCTGGAGGGGACACTCAGTAAAGAGGTTAAAAGGTTGTGTGCCAACCTTGAGGTGAAGAGGGTCCAGCAGTTTGCAGTGGATGTGACTCTTGATCATGAAACAGCAAATCACCATCTCATCCTGTCTGATGATGGGAAGCAAGTCAGTTATGGTGACGTGAAGCAGAATCTTCCAGACAACCCAAAGAGATTTTCTTTATATTCTGTCCTCGGAAAGCAGAGTTTCTCTTCAGGAAGATTTTACTATGAAGTCCAAGTCAAAGGGAAGACTGCCTGGACTTTAGGAGTGGCCAGAGAGTCTGTCAACAGAAAGGACACCTTCATCACTTTGTCCCCAACAAATGGCTACTGGACTGTATGCATGAGTAAAAGAAATCAGTATGAAGCCTGTGCTGGCCCTTCAATCCATCTCTCTCTCAAGTCAAAGCCTCAGAGGATGGGGGTGTTTGTGGATTATGCAGAGGGTCTGGTCTCCTTTTATGACATTGATGCTGCAGCTCTCATCTACTCTTTTACTGGCTGTAGGTTCACTGAGAAGCTCTACCCATATTTCAATCCATGGCATAATAGTGACGGTAAAAACTCCACTCCCTTAACTATTTGTTCCAGTTATCACAGTGATTAGACTAATCAGAGTCACTGTCATGTGAATGAGCTAAATCACCTCATGGGTGTTTGAGTTTCCTGTGTTTTTTGTGGGGTTTTCTATTTGTCTTTTTTATGTTTCTCAAAATCTGAAGTAAACACTGAATTATGTACAATGTAAATTTTAGACTGTAAAACTCTTCAGATGTACTACAGAATACCTAAAGAGAACGTTTGTCCATCAAGGGTTAGTGCACTGTTGGTTCTGCTCCACTGAGAGGCGCCAGAGAAATACTCAAGATCCTTGGTGGAGCCTGTGTAGTGTCACTGGTTTACTCTCTGAGGGTTTGGGAGCTGTAAAATCAGTCTCCAAAGAGTTTTAAATAAAAAAAAGTTTCATAATTTGCAGAAAAAATTAATTGGAGACAACTCTTCTCCTGATTTGAAATTGGAAACTCAACATTACATTTTGGGTAACTCAGTTTATTTGGAAGCACAACCAAATTCTGCACTGAATTCCCTGTGTGCCAAAATTACAATAGATATTTATAACTGAATTCCCTGTGTGCCAAAATTACAATAGATATTTATAATACACCACAACAATACAAACATTAATGAATACACATTGATGTGTTAGTTAACCAAGAAATTGTGAGATCACAAAAAGAAACTAATTCTATGAAACGTTATTCTATTTTTCTGATAATTGGCAATCCATGGCAATTATCCAAAACATTATGAAAAGTGACATTATCAGATTTAATTGTCTAGGGGGGAAGTGCCACTGTATGCCTGAAATTTAAAATTTTAAAGTTTTGAAAAGGGGCGTTGCACAATAAAAAAAAATAAAAAAAAGGTAAATATAAATGAAACAATTGCAATAAATCTTGGTCACCATTTTAGAAAAATGATGAAATAACACTTTGCCAGTTTATTATTTTATTCCGCTATTTCACAACTTACATATTCAATTTTGATTATATTTTCTATATTTGTGTGTTTTTTTTAGACCTGGGTTGAAAAAATCGATTTAATCGATTCGAATCTATTTTCCTTTAAATGGCACAATATCGATTCATTAATTAAAAAAATCGATCTTTTACATAACTATTTATTTTCCTCCGTGGACGTGTTGTACAGCCGGTAGCAGACTGCAGCTGCAGTACTATCAACCAAATAATCTCGCGAGATCAGCATTTAGCACCTGTGGTCATGGTGCGAGATCTCATGAGACAGCCGGACACTGAATGAAGACAGAGCAGCAAACAATGGTGGGAGCGCGTCCACTGAAGGCATGGGTCTACGGTGCATTTTTCTCACTCGCATTTTCCCCTAAAAATATAACGCTAATAATGTACGCATGTTTATTAAATGCACATTAGTTTCACAGAAAAGATTAAGAAATACCACTAAGCATCAGCACACTGCTAACTGTAGCCTCAGTTTGTACCTCATACCTGCTGGTAAAGTTAACTTAGCATTAGCAAGCGTGATAAAAGACAGCAGAGAGGCGACGCTGTGCAAATGAACCAAAGATTTATTATTTTTCTGTAGCAGTAAATACATGGGCCAATAACAAATTAACTAACTAACTTATGCTAAAGCTTTACAAGCTATTCAGGGCTGCCGACGATAACATGACAAACAGCAAGACTAATGTTACGGCTAACAAGCTAACGTACTGGCGCTCCTCAGACACTCAGACACACACACACACACATACCGGACAGCCTCTCAGTCCTTCCTTAGCCGCTAACGTTAGCTTATGTACAACACAGGTAGTTACCACACAGAAACTTTTACAAAGGGTCATAATCGGTGTTGTGTTACAGTAACGTAACTACTTTTATTGGGTAAAAAGTAGTGTAACGCGTTACTACTGAAAATATGGTGACAGAACGTAGTTACTTTGTCAGTTGGGCACAACGTTACTTTTCCCGGGGACAGATTTGACGGTGACACTGCCTGTCTGCCTCAGCTGCGCACTAGGCAGGAACTGTGACAGTTGCCATGTCAACAGTACAGACAGGAGCGCCAAAATCAAGAATTGTATGAGGAATATGGAAGATACACACGCCTCCTCGGGTTATTTT
>NC_065528.1:8862987-8916537 GCF_006386435.1 Epinephelus moara
GTTCTACCCAAAGTCAAGCACCATAAAAGTAACGTAAAAGTAACGAGTAACGTAAAAAGTTACTTTTCACAGAGGGTAACTAAGTAAAGTAAGGGATTACTTTTTTTAAGAAGTAACGAGTAACGAGCAAACACTACCTTTTAAAAAGTAACTTCCCCAACACTGGTCATAATGTGCTTCTAGTGACTGTCAAATCGTCAGCGAAGTTGTTTACACTGCGGACACAGAGCGGTTAGTGCCTGCTCTCATGGGACAAAGATCCTCTGAGAAGAAAGACGGTTCACTCTGCTCTGCCGCCAGGAACAAACTGGGGGGCAAAGATCCTCTCTGAGGAAGAGGGTTCACTTTGCTGTAGGGTTCACCTACATTGTTTCTCTTCTGATACAGTCAATGTGTGCATCACAACCACTGTAGTGTATTGCGGAAAAAGCTTTAAATGACGGTTACAGGCAGCAAACTTGTGGATGTCCTTTGTTTACATTTTTTGTAGCCACTTCATTTAAATTGTCTGCCTTGTGATTAGATTTAATTTAAAATATTTATTTTGTATGTGTTGGTCAGCACTTTAAATAAAAGTACATGATGACTAATGTACTGCTTTGGGGTCAATTCTTAATGTAAACAGTATTTTTAATAGTAATGCACCAGGTCAGAGGGTTCCTTGTTAAATATACTTTGTTAGTTCTCAGAAAATATCTTAATATCCAGGCAAGTTTTGTATCATAATTGAAATATACTTGACTGAATCGATATTAAACTGAATTAAATCGAATCAAATCGTGAATCGAATTGAACTGAGTCCTTGAAAATCGAATCAAATCGATCTGGAAAATCTGAATCGATACCCAGCCCTAGTTTTTTATTTTATTTTTTTTTTTCGTTGGCATAATGATAATTAAGTTTTAGCCCACACTGGCTTGTTTGATATCTGAATTTTTGGAGTTGGGGATTTGTTGATCATTATTTCTTAAAATCAAGTTAACAATTTGCTGGTTGATTTTTATATTTTATTGATTATTCATTTGGAAGTAATGAGCATTTAATTCTAATGTGAAAAGTTTTACATATTTGTCATGTCTCTGAATGTTAAATGATGTCACGTCATCAAATTTGTTATGGCTCAGATTCAGTGTTATGTTTTACTTTTGTGAGTTGCTGTTTTTTTATTTTTGTTGTAAGAGAAAATTTGTTTTAAACTGCTAAATAAATAAAACACAAAGACTTTTCTTGAGCCTGTTTTGATAATTGCCTACAACATTTTTCAGTCAGCTATTTAGCGATCTAGCAGTACTTGTATTGCTGTAAAGTGTCAACACACCGTAAGTGTATAACATCTGTGTCCCATTCAGTGGTGGACACAGTGCACAAATCTATTACTTGAGTCAAAGTATAGATACTCCTGGTCCAACATTACTCCAATACATTAAAAGTTGCTGAGTGACATTATTACTTGAGTTAAAGAACTGGAGTATTTGCTTAAAAAACTCAAACAAAAGTATTCAAAGTAAAAAAGGAACTCTCAACAGATTGTTGTATATTGTCACTATACATTTACTGAACCTAATGACCTGCCTTGCTTGTAGAACCTGAAAAGTTTGTACAAAATGTTGCAACACCCATACAAATACCCATAGAAAAACAAACATATATTTGAGGTGTGGCCATGGGTGATCTGGTTGGCAATCTGTCTCTGCCGCTGTGGCTATAGTGACACTGCATAACCCCATACAACTGCACTACCTATCTCTACCCATGAGATGCCAAAGCTGAGTGCTGCATGCAGGACGTAGAGGTTTGGTAATATCACTTCAGCAAACAAACCACACGCAGAACTGACTTCAAAGCAAATGTAACAAGAGCCTTCACAGAAAGGTAGTGGAGTCAAAAATACAATATTTGTCTTTTAGATTTAGTGGAGTCAAAGTCATAAGTTTAAGAAAAATACTCAAGTACAGATACTCAAAAACTGTACTTAAGTAAATGTATATTGTTACTGTCCACCACTGGTCCCATGCAACATCAGTGGAGATATTTGAGGACAGTCTCTTGTTCTTTGCTGTATGAGAGAACAATTGTTGCTAGTATTTAGAGATAGTCTGTAGTTGAGCATTCTCGGAACCCATCGGCTGTATTCGGCGTCTGACTTCCGGCAGACGGCGATACAGCCTCTGGGGGCAGACCCCCGATTTTTTGGCATTCCGGTTTGATTTGGGTGGAGGAGGCAAATTTCCGTTTCCAACTTCCGTTTATATATAAATAAATATGCTGAATCATTGCGATGGATTCAGAGTTTGCAGTGACGCCAATTATGTTCCGCCACGTTAGTTCGCCGCACGGACCGTTTAAGCTGGCAACAACTGCAGCCGGCTCAAACGTGATTGGTCAATATCACGCGGACTACAAACAGCCTACAACCCGGAATCCAGGGCTCTTCCGCTCTTCTTCCAGAGGCAAGATCTCCGGGGTTTGCCTACAGACTCTACATTCACTGAATGTAGAGTCTGTATATAGAGACTAGTAGTTGAGCACAGCTAGTTTGAATTTTGATTAAGGAGAAATGCATTTGAAATTCAAGCAAACACTGTGGGAGTCTGTACAATCAGCCTCCTACTTTCTATTAGTCTAAGAAATTCTTTCTGTCTGACGTCACAGATTATGATCTGAAACAAGTCTGGCATTTCTTTTAGTGTTTTCCTTTCCTGCCTGAGAAGACAACAGTTTATTTACCTCAATGTAACCCCCTATCAGAGATGCAAAATTCCCTGTATGCAATGTTAGGACTGTGATGTACATGGAGCAAAAAAGATTTTGTGTACATTTTGGGAGTGAAATACAGTAGTACTTGTAGTCTTACAGTTTAAACTATTATTACTTATTAGTTATGGGAGTGGATGTTCTCTCTCATTGTTTACTGTTTCAGGAATGATGTAAATCAAGTTCTGCATCTTAGTCATCCTGGTCTGAACAGCCAACTACTGTAGCAATCTACAGTGTGTGTGTGTGTGTGTGTGTGTGTGTGTGCAGAGAGAGAGGAGTTTAAAGTGTCACCCCCCTTTAGAATCAGATGAAGTTTTTTCTGATTCTGGGAGCTGGCTTTGAACGCATCAAAGATGGTGCCATGTGCTCTTTCAGATTAATTTCCAATTCCACAGCCACACATCTGCAATAAAAACTATATTGAACTAATATGATGATGGTTAAAGCTGTTATGATATCTCTACATCTCATCTCTCATTGTGTGTTTGTCTTGTGTTTTCTCTACAGTGTTTACTCTCTCAGGTCTGCATTTCTAACCACTAAACAGGACTGTTGAAAATGAGTTTTACTTTGTAATTGAATAATTTCAGTGTGAAATGAAATCAGTTCATCTTTTGGTAAAGTCACCATAACCATTTCCAAACCCGAGAGAGATAACAAAAGATAATAACCAGCTGATCTGCATGAAGAGGTGGAGCAACACTGTGAAGAGAGGAGTGTTTCACAGTCACATGCTTCACAGTGAATGAAACTGAAAGTAACTCAGAACAACAACACTGCTGCAGTCGATACTAGTCTCTCTGTCTCTTTCATTAAACAACTTCAGGTCAACAGTAGCCTACAACGGAGCCTCTAAATTCAAGTGAGTATAGCTGACAATGTTTATTGTTTTAATAAAGAGTTAAAAAAGGAATCAAGAAGAAGAAATACTCTCACAGGAACAACTATACCAAGAAGTCTGACATGCTACTTTTTTCTGTCAAGGCACTGTGAGGCCTCCTTCACTGGTTGTCTTCTAAGACACAGTAGGATATTTATGTCTCACTTGTTGGTATTAAAGGGTGAACTGTAGATGGGCTGCCTGCACCGCTTGTCACTTAAGTTGTCTGTTATGGGTTGACAGGTGATCTGTGGTCCCTTTTAAGACCATGTACAATAGTACTGAATATTTGCCCAGTCAAATGTTTCAGTACAGAAGCCGAAAAAATGGCTGTGCTTGCAATTTTTTTTTTTTTATGTTATTTTTATTATCTCAAGATAAAGTTTGTTTTCTCCTGGTAAGGGGTTAATTTTATGTAGATTCTCAGGAAAAAACAAAAGGCTGAATTCTTGAGATAATGATATAATTTCTCAAAAGAAAATTACCTTTGTTTGTCTCTATGTGTCAGCCCTGTGATAGTCTGGCGACCTGTCCAGGGTGTACCCTGCCTCTCGCCCAATGAGGCAGGGTACCTATATCAGCTGGGATAGGCTCCAGCCCCCCCGCGACCCTCAAGAGGATGAAGCGGTTAGAAGATGGATGGATGGATGGATGGAAATCACGGGATAATTATGGAGAAATCAAAAATGAGTGATTGGTTCATTTCATCACACTGAATTCAGCCTTCAAATCGCTGTCTCCCCAATTTCCTGTAATCTTTGAAAAAACAACAACAACACTGTCATGACTGTCAGGAAAATTTATAAGTGAGCAGTTGTCAAGGCATAATTGTGTAGGTATGTATGCTGCAGTTACATCAGCATTAACCTGCTAAAACTAAGCCATAGACTCCTTTCCCATTGCCAGTACACAGCTGTGTAGACAGAAGACCAATTTGCCTTTTTTTTTTTTTTTTTTTCTGGTGTGTTACGTTCATTGTCATAGACAGCCCAAATACAGGTTAATAAACAGCAGAAAGCAGTATGGAGGCAATTTTAAATGTTATGGTGGTTCATTCTTGTTTATCAGTCTTACTATTTCACTCTCTCTCAAAATTGGTGCAAACTAAATTTTTAACAATTTGCGAGTGCTGGAAGGAGATGGGCAGTATTTTGTGGCAGCATGTCAATGCATCAGCTGGCAAAGAGGTTAAAATTAGTGCCCCACCCGGGTGTAGTATTTCCATTACTACTGATCGAGACCAATCAGACCTGGAGCCGATAATTAGCTGTGACTGCTACCAAGTCATTTGTGACTGCTGATTGTAACCTTTGTCCATTAAATACAAAAGCCAGATGTTCGTGGATATTAGGGGGGGGGGGTTGCAGTGGGAAAGGGGCTTCATAGTAGCCAGAGGCTGACCAGCTCCCATCACTCTGCTTCAGCCAGCAGCTGCTCAAATAAATCCTGTAAAATTTGCAGCCAGGCAAGTCTTCTCCTTAAATGACGGGGACTGATCTGAATATTTTCTCTAACTGAAAGACACAATTCAATTTGTGCTGTGTTAGACTTTAATTGGAGCACAATCGGATGTGTCAGTTGCTCCAGTTTTTCAAGACGCCATCTATGCACAACACTGCTGATCTCTAATAAACATTATAAGTAAAAAGAGAAAATTATCTTTTGTTTTTCATGATAAAGGTTGATTATCCTGTTATCTTGAGAGAAAGCTTGTTTTTTTTTTTGAGGTAACATGATAATTAACTTGTGATCTTGAGGTAACGGCATAAAAAAAAAATCTCTTTACCATTCCATTCTCTGCCATTCTTGGCTTCCATACTTAAGTAATGTGCAACAGAACTACTTGTCTCAACATGACTTTTGCTGATATTGTGCTATGTTTGGTTATTTCATTGTTTTTATGTCACACTGTCACTTTCGTTATAGACATGGCAGCAGCCAGCAGTCTCCTCTCTGAAGATCAGTTTCTGTGCTCCATCTGTCTGGATGTGTTCACTGATCCAGTCACCATACCATGTGGACACAACTTCTGCAAGACCTGCATCACACATCACTGGAATATTAATGTCAAGACTCAGTGTCCTGTATGTAATAAACAGTTTGATAGAAGACCTGAACTGCATGTTAACACTTTTATATCTGAGATGGCTGCTCAGTTCAGACAGTCAGTTAAAATAAAAGCCAACAGCAGCTCACAGCAGCACCGAGCCAACACAGGAGAAGTTCTCTGTGACGTCTGCACTGAAACCAAGATGAAGGCCCTGAAGTCCTGCCTGGTGTGTCTGGCCTCCTACTGTGAGACTCACCTGGAGCCTCACCAGAGAGTCACAGGCCTGAAAAGACATACGCTGATTGATCCTGTGGAGAACCTGGAGAGCAGGATGTGTAAGAAGCATGAGAGACCTCTGGAGCTGTTCTGCAAGACTGACCAGATGTGTGTGTGTCAGTTCTGCACTGAGTCAAGTCACAAGAGGCACCACATCATTTCTTTAGAAGATGAATATGAAGGAAAGAAAGCTAAACTTGGAAAGACAGAGGCTGAAGTTCAGCAGATGATCCAGGAGAGACGACTGAAAATTCAGGAGTTCAAAAAGTCAGTGGAGCTCAGCAAGGAAGATGCAGAGAAACAGACAGCAGCGAGTGTGCAGGTCTTCACTGCTCTGATCCAGTCTGTTGAGAGAAGTCTGGCTGAGCTCATTGAGAAGATTAAAGAGAGGCACAACACAACAGAGAAACAGGCAGAAGGCTTCATCGAAGAGCTTGAAGAGGAGATCTCTGAGCTGATGAAGAGAAGCTCTGAGCTGGAGCAGCTCTTACGTACTGAAGACCACCTCCTGCTTCTCCAAAGCTTCCCATTCTTAATCCATGCTAAATCCTCGAGGGACTGGACAGAGGTCAGAGTTCACTCATCATGTGAGGGCGCTGTTAGGAGTACTGTGACTCAGCTGGAGGGGACACTCAGTAAAGAGGTTAAAAGGTTGTGTGCCAACCTTGAGGTGAAGAGGGTCCAGCAGTTTGCAGTGGATGTGACTCTTGATCATGAAACAGCAAATCACCATCTCATCCTGTCTGATGATGGGAAGCAAGTCAGTTATGGTGACATGAAGCAGAATCTTCCAGACAACCCAAAGAGATTTTATTTATATTCTGTCCTCGGAAAGCAGAGTTTCTCTTCAGGAAGATTTTACTATGAAGTCCAAGTTAAAGGGAAGACTGCCTGGACTTTAGGAGTGGCCAGAGAGTCTGTCAACAGAAAGGACACCTTCATCACTTTGTCCCCAACAAATGGCTACTGGACTGTATGCATGAGTAAAAGAAATCAGTATGAAGCCTGTGCTGGCCGTTCAATCCGTCTTTCCCCCAAGTCAAAGCCTCAGAGGGTGGGGGTGTTTGTGGATTATGCAGAGGGTCTGGTCTCCTTTTATGACATTGATGCTGCAGCTCTCATCTACTCTTTTACTGGCTGTAGGTTCACTGAGAAGCTCTACCCATATTTCAATCCATGGCATAATAGTGATGGTAAAAACTCCACTCCCTTAACTATTTGTTCCAGTTATCACAGTGATTAGACTAATCAGAGTCACTGTCATGTAAATGAGCTAAATCACCTCACGGGTGTTTGAGTTTCCTGTGGTTTTTGTGGGGTTTTCTATTTGTCTTTTTTATGTTTCTCATTACAGCAGAAATAAAACAATTTGCACATCTACATAACTGTTATTTCGGTGGGTTTTGCAACCATTAAAAAAAAACAAAATCTGAAGTAAACACTGAATTTATTTACAATGTAAATTTTAGTCTGTAAAACTCTTCAGATGTACTACAGAATACCTAAAGAGAACGTTTGTCCATCAAGGGTTAGTGCACTGTTGGTTCTGCTCCACTGAGAGGCGCCAGAGAAATACTCAAGATCCTTGGTGGAGCCTGTGTAGTGTCACTGGTTTACTCTCTGAGGGTTTGGGAGCTGTAAAATCAGTCTCCAAAGAGTTTTAAATAAAAAAAAGTTTAATAATTTGCAGAAAAAATTAATTGGAGACAACTCTTCCTAATTTGCAGAAAAAATTAATTGGAGACAACTCTTCCCCTGATTTGAAATTGGAAACTCAACATTACATTTTGGATAACTCAGTTTATTTGGAAGCACAACCAAATTCTGCACTGAATTCCCTGTGTGCCAAAATTACAATAGATATTTATAATACACCACAACAATACAAACATTAAGTATGGATGAATACACATTGATGTGTTAGTTAACCAAGAAATTGTGAGATCATAAAATGAAACTAATTCTGTGAAACGTTATTCTATTTTTCTGATAATTGGCAATCCATGGCAATTATCCAAAACATTATGAAAAGTGACATTATCAGATTAAAGTGCCTAGGGGGAAAAGTGCCAATGTAATTTAAAGTTGAAAAGTTTTGAAAAGGGGCGCTGCACAATAAAAACAATGGTAAAATATACATAAAACAGTTACAATAAATCTCAGTCATCATTTTAAATGAATGATGAAATAACACTTTGTCAGTTTATTATTTTATTCCGTTATTTCACAACTTACCTATTTAATTTTGTATTATATTTCCTATATTTGTGTGCTTTTTTCCTTTCATTTGCATAACGATAATCTAATTTTAGCCCACACTGGCTTGTTTAATATCTGAATTTTTGGAGTTGGGGATTTGTTGATCATTATTTCTTAAAATCAAGTTAACAATTTGCTGGTTGATTTTTATATTTTATTGATTATTCATTTGGAAGTAATGAGCATTTAATTCTAATGTGAAATGTTTTATGTACTTTTTGTGACATTGAATGATGAATGATGTCCAATGGCTAATGACTCCACAACAACCCACTGTACTTAAGTACAGTACTTAGGTACATGTTCTTTGTTACTGTCCATCACTGGTCCCATGCAACATCAGTGAAGATATTTGAGGAATATTCTCTTGTTCTTTGCTGTGTGACAGAACAATTATTGCTAGTGTATAGAGATATTTTGTAGTTGAGTACAGTGAGTTTGAATTTTAATTAAGGAGAAATGCCTTTGTAACTCAAACAAACACTGTGGGAGTCTGTACAGTCAGCCTCCTACTTTCTGTTAGTCTAAGAAATTCCTTCTGTCTGACGTCACAGATTATGGTCTGGAATCAGTCTGGGATTTATTTTAGTGTTTTGCTTTCTTGCCTGAGAAGACAACTATTCATTAACCTAGATTAAATTCTTTATCAAAGATGCAAAATTCTCTGTATGCAGTGTTAGGACTGTGATGTGCATGGAGCAAAAAAAAAAAAAAAAATCAAACAAAAAAAAAACAATGTACATTTTGAGAGTGAAACACTGTAGTACTCTTAGTCAGAGGTATTATTGTTTATTAGTTGTGGGAGTGGATGTACTCTATGTTATTATGATTACTGTTTCAGCAATGATGCAATTCAAGTGCTGCGTCATAGTCAAACTGGTTTGAACATCCATCTATTGTAGCAATCTAGGTTTAAGGTCACGGGTACTTACCTCTGTGTGTGTGTGTGTGTGTGTGTGTGTGTGTGCAGCAAAAGAGAAAGGGAGTAAACTATCATTCCCCTTCATGCTTTTAAAATCTTCAGGTATTTTTCTAATGGCAGCTGACACTGAATGCACCACAGGTGATGACGTGCCGTTTGTCGTCATCATGACGTCAAAGTTCAAGGTCAGGTTGTTGTGGAGTTGTCGGGTGCTTGCACAGGTCTTTGGCAGAATGCCAGAGTCTGAAAGCTATGAAAGCTATGTAGCATCCCAAAGTAAAGTGATGGGCCACTGAGCTAAACATCTGCACTGGGACTGTCAGAAGATTATAAATTAAAAAGGCATTTAATGATTTTTTTTTTTCATGTCTCACAGCACAAAAGGACTGCACTATATAACACTGGATCCATGTTTACTTTGATCAGCTCCTGGCATTTCAATCTACCAGGCAAAAACCTTTCCACCTGTGCTCTGGTCAAGGCAAATGTTAGTACACCAAAGCAATCAGATGAGGTACAGTTGGTCTTAAAGGTCCTAATGTGTGCCAAGTAAGTATTTCCCACACCACCATTAGCCTGTAATACAGAAATGATGGATCCATGAATTATGCTGTTTATATAAAAGCCTATGAAAATGTTCCAGCAGTGCATCTTTATATGGGAGCTGCTGAAAGTGAAAATGTTTTGTGTGACATGGTAACATTGCAATTCCCCTTTGGGATTAACAAAGCGCTCTCTCCTTGTGCTTGATTGAGCTTGCTATATGAGCCACCACACCAGGTATAACTAATGGGTGTGGTCAGAAGCGTGATCTGCTGCACCTTAATCCACACCTAACAGTAATATCACGTGTTGAATACACCCTAAGTAGAGTGTGGTGGCAACCACTGCTTTTTTTTTTTTGCCATGAGAGCTGCAGGTTAGCAGCTAAAAAACGAGACAGAAAATGAAGAAGAAAGAGAGTAAAACAGGAGAAACCTGACATATCTTCATACAACAGTTTGTATGATATCTAAAGAATTAGCGCCCTTATCAATTAGGTTTGGTTTAGGAGAAGAATCATGGTTAGACATCATCATGTTACATACTTAACATAAAGTTACATCAGCTAAGTTTAGGAAAGGTCAGTCTTGGGTTAGTTTGGAAAGTAAAGTTACAAAGATTAAGTTCAGGGAAAATGGAAGTTAAGTAGGTTAGGTTTAGGAAAGTTGGGTGTCATTATGTACCCTAACATAGACGAATGTAAAGTTATGGAAACTAGGTTTAGGAAAGCAAATGTTCGTAGATTAGGTTTAGGAAAAGAATTAGGTTTAGAAATTAATGATAATATGCGGAGAAATATGAACATTTGAAACAATGCAACAGCAGTTTATGGATATCTCTTGATGTTATGTGTTTGGACAAAATATTTGGTTGGATTTAGATCATCTGGACTACTGGCAGTGTGTGACATGAGCTGACATGGATGAACTGATAGCTGTGTCAGCAGGGTGTAAGCAGCATTGAGCCTTCTGTGGTGGTTGTATCTTGAAGTGGTCAGCATTAATGGCAGAAAGGAGCTTTCACGTGATATCGTGTATGAGTAAAGTCCGAAAGTAAACTATCCGAAACTGTGCATTGTTGTGTTTTTTACTTTTGTGTCTTTTTTTTTTACTGTATTTGGATCCAAAGGCCATGTGTGTTGGATTTTTTTTGTCTGATAAAGTCTTAACTGCTACAATTCTGTCACTTTTTAGCAAGTGTAAAAAAAACAGAATTTATCAATTAATTAATCAATAAATAAAACCATAGTTTATTTTTATTTATTTTTTCATTTTACACGTGAGAGACATTGCAAATAATCCAGTTATCCAGGCAAAGTTGTGTTACAGTAATAATCTGTGTGGGAAAAAGGCTGTGGCTGGTTATGTGTGAGACTGCACGTATGCACCTCACAGCTGGCAGACAGGGACGTGAGGAGCAGAGGCTCTTTGTGTGTGTGTGTGTGTGTGTGTGTGTGAAGCATGGAGTGGAGTCACGTTTATCATTACGTCATGGAGACTGCAGGTTAGGTGATGTCACTGCCTGCTTGAGAGGTTTACCACAAATTCGTTTCCTTTGCTCAGCCAAAATGTCTTTTCTGAAGTTTATAGACATCAACTCACACACACAGAAACATATTTTACAGCATCAGGCTGAGGATACTTTTGTGAACATTTTTCATAGAGCACAAGTCACATAAATAGTCCATAACCAACAATGAATGTATCTACCAAGTATTGTGTGTGTACATAGAGCCTGATATATCTTCTTCCTCTGTGCCATAGAGCTCCAATGTTTTGACAAAAACTATTAAAAACACATCAGTGAGACACACTGTTGCCCTGGGTGACATGTCCCTTCATTACCATGAACACACACACTGTAGCTTATTTTTATTCAATCCCACATACGCCATCCTGCGGCCCCAAATACTCACTAAAGCACCAAATATATTTTAATCCGCAGCTGAAAAAGTCCCCAACAAATACACTGTTGCCTCCTGTTTGAGTCATGTTTGATAAAAACTACAGTGTGCAGCTGTTTTTGAACATGTCTGAGCCTTTTTTTAAAATAAAACTATATATTTGTGACTCTCTTGTGACAACTCTTACTTTCAACTTGAAAGTGTAACTAAATTTGGGTGATGCACCACAAGCTGCGTGCCATCTAGTTCCATTATATTGGGAAGAAGGCAGACATCTCTACAGCCGATATCTCCAACACTTGGCAACCCACACCAAAACAATGTACAGTGATAAACAGCACTACAGATAAGAGGAAAATATGTATTTTTTATTTTGGGTGAGCTGTCCCTTTAAGCCTGTTTTTTGCTATCCAAATTTAGCATCGTGATTAATATCGCATTTAACATAAACTACAGATGCACCCTGCTAACCAAGCTAGCTAGCTAGTGCTAGTGTAAGCAGATAATTTTAGCATTTGCTATGCTAATGGTATATGGCCCCGTCAGTCTGGTAACCTGTGTTACCATAGACTGTAAGGGTGTTCACCCACGCATTGATATAATGGTAGCTATTAAGTCAAAGCATGATTAAAAGGTAAATTTAACCATCACCAATCATGTTTGTTTTGTTAAGAGCCATGCCAACAATGTGACAGCTGGTATTGTTTTCACATCATGAGTCTGTGTGTGTGTGTCATCATGACAAATTGTGGTCATGGTGACACTAATTGTAGCGGGAACTACCACAGAGGCCCTTTTGTGTATTTTGCCAGGCGTTTTTTTCCATCAGGAGAGACAGAAGAATGAAGTGAAGATTAAATTCATACAGAACTTTTTTTTTTTTTTTAATTGAACATTTTTTATTGAACATGTTGCACATCATTTACAAATGCACACAGTAGCCATCGTGCAAATTCAGAGTGCATTCATACAGAATATGAGTGTACAGATTAACAGATGATTTGGGCTGATTAAGATTTAATAGAGGTCTTTGGCGCTACGACACTAGAGGGAGATATTTTGTGATCGAGGGACATCTGAGCAGCAGCAAGATAAATCCCCCCATGGAGTCCAGGCACTGGTGGTGGCTGTGGCTACTGACTCTGAGGCTGCTGAGGCAGAAGTGGCTGATGAATCCATAAAGACTAGGTGGTAATGGGGAGGTGGAAGGTGTGCGCGACTGCAGCAAGAAAGAACTATGGCAGAGAATGAACCATATTTTAAATGAGGACCAGTAAGGTAATAGGCTGACAGAGAAGCTGTCTCACTGTGCTATTGGTTGATTGTGAAGCTGAAAAACAGCTGATGAAAGAAAACTTACAGCCTGAGCATGGAAAGTATTGTCTACCTGACTGAACTTTCACTAATGATCCCATCCCATCCCAAGGCTTACAAGATGGTCTTGAGTGTTTGATTGTTTTGATGTCCTCAGGTTTTCGGGCAGATCCACTCCTCTCTCCTCCACACCTCCACCCTCATGTCCAAATATGGTTATTTCTGGCTTCAAAAATCCAAGATAGCAATGACCAAAATGCTAAACTCAGGCTTCAAAACAGTAGTCTACAAACCAATGGGTGACATCACAGTGGCTACGTGCACTTCCTTTATACAATTAAGTGCACATTAATGATGACTACAGTGACTGGCTAGTGGCCATGGTATTAATGGTATACTAGTACACCACTCCCAGGGTGCACCTGGAACTGTGTGGAAGTTATAATCCTCACTTTGCTAAGACACAAAACACTGAAATGCTAAGCTAGGTAATTGCTTATACATTACTGAGTTTGTTTCGCCTATCATCGTATAAACGGGAAACTATAGATTTGTGACCAATGTTAAAGTCATGTGTCTTCCATGTGAACCACCGGGTGCTACAAGTAGTGTAGAAAGTCAGAAAGTATTGATAGATGAACTAACACGGTTTTGGTCTTTTCATTGAGTTTTCTGACAATACACCTATACATACAGCAGTTAGGGGACTGCCATCACATAGCTGCATACCAAAATTCTATTTTATTTCATATATTCCCTTGTCTTTCCCCCACAGTATACATCCTCTCATGGCTTCACTATTATGTGTTATGTAATATATGTATTATTACTTCATGCAATAAAGCTACTTTGGCAGCCTAAAATATACGACCTTAGAATGCTGTGAACCCTCTGACCCTGAAAACCTGTGAACCTACAGAAGGTTTAAATTTACACCGCACTATTACAGTCAATCACTGTACAGCTGCAGAGATGTGGGGCAAATGGTTACCTGCCCCAGCATCTCAAAACATGCAGACTATGTTTGACAGAACATGCGATTACAGTGTCATGTCTAGTTTTCCCCAACATGAGCTGTCTCAAATGTTCTCACAGTGGGAGTGTGGGGCTTGTATCCCCTGTTTGTTTCCACCCACACATCCAAGTAAAAACAGTAATCACTGCAGGTAAATGATGTTTGAGTGAAACTAATACAACCAAACTCATCTGCCTCCTGTGGTGGTGTACTATGGTGCAAACAGCCTGTTCTCTGTATACATTCAAAGTAAATGTAAAATGACAGCAGGAATCCTAGTGTGTTTCTGTCTGTGTGTACTTCTGCTTTCATTTTCTTCAGCATTCAAGTTGACGTTCCCTGTAGGTGTGTGAGGCTTTGCATGGATCAGAATTATTGCACTGTGGTTTCTCAAGGACACAAACCTCTTTTCAAATCCCTGCCCTCGCTCCCCTGCCAGTGTACAGTAACACGTTCTCAAGCCAGTGACTCACTGCCATATTCTTGTCTCAGCAAAAACCACCTCACACAAGGTAACTACAGACCGCAATTCTTGAAAGCAGAGTCAGAATTTAACTGGGCCAAAGGGCAAAAATTTTCCTGATAGCTGATTAAATAGAATTACATTCAGGCATGCCCATTTGGCTACCTCTGTTCACACTGTTATTATTTAGTATGCAAACTGATACAGCAGAAAATATTTTCATCACAATGTAGTGTTCCACATGAACCGCTCTAGCAAAATGAATTCAACAAATGATAAAAAAAAAAGTGGAACAATGGACTTGTTGGGGACATATTAAAAAAATAGCACTGGACAGTGGGACTGGGACAGTGCCTATGCCATTCGCCATGCTCATACTTAGCCACATAGCCTCCCTCACTGTAAAGACCTTCTGACTATTCATCAAGTTTTATTCACAGTTTTGAAATTTACAGCATGTAAGTAAATATTTGGCTCTTTTGATATTTTCCTTCAAACCAAGCTCTTTTAGTTATGTCACATACAAAAACACATTATTGGAAAGCTTATTTTCTGGCCTATCAGCAGATGCTAGTGCTAGCTGTCTAAATTATTGTTGGTAGATAGCAACAATCAAAAGTCAAAAGTGGGCCTGCTTTCCCTGAAACATTAACATATTTCACTTTAAATCATGTTTTTGGCCAGATCTAAGTGTCTCAACTGAAAGTACCTTTCATATTTGGGTTGGGCTCTAAAAAAACTTTTTAGATTAGCAGACACCTGTAATTGCTCAGCGATCAAATTGTTTTTATTACTGTTGAAGCAGTCTGTGAGTAATTTAAGGTTATTTCATGTTGATGCAAAAGTGCACAACTGACCCCACTCTTCCCTACTATTCTATTTCCTGTAGCTTACCAACATTTTGGAGAATTGCACTTTTTTCTGTCTTAGCAAGAGATGAGAAGATTAATACCATTTTTATTTCTGTACGCTAAGTAGCAGCTAGGCTAATTGCTGGTTAGCAACTGGTGATTAGCTTAACTTGCCTGTGTTTAGTGTACAGAATGGAAGCTGGTGAAAGTATGTAGCCTGGCTTACTCCAAAGTTAAAAAAGATCCACCTACTAGCACCTCTAAATGCTTGTCTAGTTCATTAAATTGGTATGAATTAGCATATTTCTCAAAATGTCAGCTTCTTCAAGCGATATAAACTAAGGAACTTCTAGCCATTTGTTATCGTCATTTCCATTTAACAAAATAACCTTAACTTCTGAAACTGCTTAAAGGTTTGCTTCTCCTTCATTACAAGAAAACATATTTCCTACCTACAATTGAAGAAGTAGTATTTCTTCTACACATGTTAGTGTATTTATCCGGAGCGAGCTCATGCAAATTCAACTGACTACTGCTTAAAGGTCCAGTGTGTAGGATGTAGTGACATCCAGTGGTGAGATTGCAGAACTGAAACTTCTCCTGTGTGCCAGGTGTTTAGGAAAACTATAGTGGCTGACATGAACACACGAAAACACAAATGGCCTTATCTAAAGCCAGTGTTTTATTTGTCCATTCTGGGCTACTGTAGAACAACATGGTGGATTCTGTGGAACTGGACCCGCTCTATATGTAGATATACTGGTAACAACTCATTCTAAGGTAATGAAAACAACAATTCTTGTTTTCAGGTGATTATACACTAATGAAAACGAAGGTATGGATATTATATACCATTTCTGCCAATAGATGCCCCTAAATGCTACACACTGGACCTTGAAGGCAATTAGCTTAGCATTATGACTGAGAGCCAAGGGTAACAGCTCACCTGGCTCTGCCCTGAGATTATAGATAAGCAGACCATCAATTTACACAATGTATCCCTTTAATTTAATCAACACAGGAACAAAAATGTAAGCATGGAGACAAATATCTAATAGATCAAGATCTCCAGTCTGTGCAACTTGCTACTTTTCATAATATGAAAATATGTATTTGTAATTAAAGTGAAGCCCTGAAAATATATTCTTGCTACTCTGACTGAGTCCCATGGTGAGGGAAAAAGATCTATTGGCAATGTAATGTTTGGGTTTCTTGACTCGTTTTGTGGACCTTTCTGTATCTCAGCAGAGAAATGGTGTAGTGTAGACAAGTGACGTCGATAAATGGGGAAGTGCAGACAAAGTTACGTCACACTTAAACATTTTCCACACCACTACAATGGAGTCAGATAGCAGACATTTTTAGCTATCCAAAGTTGTTCGTGTAAACACTGTCAGCCCTTAAGGGTCAGACAGCCAAAGTTTTGGTTTGACTCAGCTGTGATTCTCTGATCCACTGCAGAAATGGTAGATACCCCCAATGTAGCAGGAAATAGACCAGAATGCAATGCAGTCACACTCATTTTTATTGCTCTATTCACCTACTAGCTTTCACAAGGAATTCTGGAGAATGTAGGAAACCAAATGGAGTGGAAGTACATAAGGAAGGTTGAGAGAAAGTAGGAGAGAAAGTAGATCCTGGGTTGGATGCTCATCATAAAGACATTGTAAAATACATGATGATAGCATTTTCCTTGAAACATTGATTGATTGTTAAATTAGATATAGTATAACCATAGAAGCTAAACAGATTGCTTTATAACCACAGTATATCAATCATGGGAACAGCTATGAGCAAGGACCCAAACTACCCAGTCACTGTTGGTTTGGATCCAATGAAACATAAACTGGAAAATGAGAAGGAGCAGAGCAACCCAGAAGCCTTGAAACCAATCTCTAGTTCTTCATTATCTAGTTCTTTGTTATCTCAGTGTTACAGCCCAAACTGTTGTCAGTTTACAGATAAGCCCCTCCACACACTGTTCTGGGTATCTACACTGGGCAAGTTACAGATATTTTGTACAAAGTATCAAACCATACAAGCTACAGTCTTGTACGTGATCATTCAACCATAGTCAAAACATCCCGCTGTTAGCTGTTTATTCAACCACCTATCCAAGTTGGCCCGCTGATATAGATATTGTAGAAGTCTTGCACTGTACTGTGCTGAATTCACCATACTCAATAAATTCTGTTCTCTTTTCAGTTTTTTGAAATCACAATAAATCAATTTTGCTGTAGCAAGAGCTACTGTACTATATAGGGTACAATAATCAGTGTAAAGTTAGAAAGAAGCTACATTTTCAACAATGTTGGTTTTATTCATTTATTTATTCATTATCTGTAACCACATATCCTGGACAGGGGCTGGAGCCTATCCCAGCTGACATTGGGCGAGAGGCAGGATACACCCCGGAGTGGTCACCAGACTATCACAGGGCTGACACATAGAGACAGACGACCATTCATGCTCACATTCACACCTACGGCCAACTTAGAGTCACCAGTTAACCTACCTTGCATGTCTTTGGACTGTGGGAGGAAGCCAGAGAACCCGCAGAAAGCCCACACTGACATGGGGAGAAAACTCCATACTGAAGGGCCCCAGCCAACTGGTGAGTTCAAGCTCTGAACCTGATTGCTAACCACTGTACCGCCATGGCGTCCAAATCAATTTTCAACAATGCTGGTTTTAGTCTTTTTAAAATGTAAATTTGACAAACCAATTGGAATCTGTTACAAAGGATACTGCACAAATTATTTAGGCAATATATTAGAAAAATTGACATAAAATGTCTTTTGAGCATCTAATTGTAATCAGGGGTGGACTGGCCATCTGGAGGTTCTGGAGAATCACAGAACGGCCGGTACTCCAGGAAGGTTCTGGAGAATCACAGAACGGCCGGTACTCCAGGACGGCCGGCGGCCACCACGCAGTCATCACCGTTTTTTTTTTTTTGTTTTTTGTTTATTCCTTTTTCTCCCTGATAATCTACTGTTCCACGTCCAGTCCGCTAGGTGGCTGCCTTTAAATTGGATGCCAGCCGGCCCATAGATATCTATGAGCCGGCCGGCCGCCAATCAAATTGAAGAAGAAGGAAGCGCATACCGTATGCGCACCGGTTGTTGTGGGCTGGACCGAGTCAAAGTCCAGGGCTGTTTTATTCCTAGTCCGCCCCTGATTGTAATAGGTCTTGAAGTTAGTCGCTAATCTGGTGTGATCATATTACATAAGCTACTGTATGAACAAAGCCAACATGGACAGATCCTACATTTTTGGGATTTGTCAATATTAATTTTTAATTTAATTTTTTTTAAATTTTATATACTTTATTAATCCCCCTGAGGGGAAATTCAATTTTTTCACTCCGTTGTCATTAACACACATTAACACACATTAACACACATTAAAACATTAAAACTGTAAAGGAGTTCTCTACCCATAATTTATTGCTTGACAATCAAATTCTCTCTTTCTTTAGTTTAGAAAGGTGTCTCTAAAAAGTTTGTAGCTTTTGGTTAGCAAACATTTGTGGCAATTATACTGGATTCCAATGACAAAAAATGTGCCAGTGTGCATAGAAATGTGTCTGTTGATCTCTATGTGCAGCATGTTCCAAACAAGCTGTTGCTTGTTAATAAATGACTTAACAGTTTTTAGCTGTGGTGAGGTGATAGTTCAACCTGGAACTGATGTATTTATCTTCTGTTATGTTGAAACTATTAGTTTGAAAACATGATGTATTGATCAAAAGAAGATAAATATATCTGTGACATTTGTGAAAGCCACGTGAAAAGATCAATTTCGTCTTTAGCACAGAGATTGATTGGTAGCAGCGGGAGTAAGTCATACACATGCAAGTCACAAGTAAGTCTTAAGTTTTAATCTTTGAGTCTTAAACAAGTCCCACGTTATGGTGGTGAGAATCAAGCAAATCAAGCAGAGTCCCTGCTATAGGCTAATTCAAAGAATACAAGTCAAGTCATAGCTACGGTCAAGCAACTCACAAGTCAGGTCATATTAAATTCTGATCTACCTTAGTGTCCACATTTAAATTGGGGGGCGGCANGTGTGTCTTTCGGACCTGTGTGTAATTGACAACAGAGTGAAAAATTGAATTTCCCCTCGGGGATTAATAAAGTATATAAAACTAAAAAAAAAATAAAAAAAACTGTTGCAGCCTGCTTTTGTAAGCTAGCTAACGTTTGACCAGCCCATGAGCTATTAAGTTAGCTAAAAAGAGTGACGAATGAAGTTGGATATTGTGGTGGTCACGTCACAAATTTTTGAGCTGCAGACCTTGTGTACCATTGTTCTCTTCTTACTACTATCATAGGCTAACATAATCCTTGAATCCATTTTTTTTTTTTTTTGGACTAGCCTTCTCTATGGTAGCTGCCTTGTGCGAGGTTTGCGCACAATGCCCTACAATAACCCCAATCATATTTCAGAAGCAAAGGGAAATTTCTCAATATCTAGAAAATGCTAATATTTAATAAGATAAAAGTCAAGTCCTTTCAAGTCATCTGTCTCAAGTCTCAAGTCAAGTCTCAAGTCATGAATTCCAAGTCCAAGTCTTTTATCAGTGTTATTAGAATAAGGCTCAAGTCCTCCTCTTCGCAACTTGAGTCTGACTCGAGTCCAGTCATGTGACTGGATTCCCCTAGCTCTGTTGATTGAATATGCTTTTAGCCAAGCTTAGTACAAAGATTTGAAGCAGGAGAAAGCTACTAGCTTAGCTTTGTCCAAAAATACTTCCTCCTCTTCCTCAGTTGTCATTTTCCACATAGCTACTACAGCCATTCTTGGCTTCTGTACATTGGTTGCGTGGTGCATGCTTGGTGTAGCTGGCAAAGCATTCAGCTGTTTCACTTCTTGCGAGTCACTCTCAATATGAATATCAGCTGCATTCCTACAATGTCAAATGTACATACATGAGCATCTGACCTTAACAGGTGTTTCTGTCCAAACTATGTGCCTGGGTGTGTGTGGGAGATACAGTATATCAGCGTCAGTTACATAAAGGTTGGCCCTGAGTCGTGTCGTGTGTTGGAATGTAAATGTTATGACAGTGAAAGGGGGGTCAGTGTGAATCCAGAGGCCTCTGGGGACAGGTGCCTGAGGTTAGGACACTGTCTGCCTTCTGTTTACCAAACTCACATGAATGCACATGGTTGTCTTTTCCATTAATAAAAAACAGCTATTCATGGCTGATTAGCCTTTTTAGAAAGGAGGGGATAACTAGGTCAGCCGTGACCAAATGGAAGAATTTCATTAAACAAAGTGACATCATCCGGTCTCCCCTGAGTTCTCCAAGAACCTTGGTGGAGCCACTGAGCATTATCACCTAACTATAAAGCTTGTTATATGCTCTTGTTGCTAACTGTTTTGCTCACGTGGCCCACAAATTATACTCTCATCAACACTCGTTTCCAGCATAAACCCACTGTAGCCGCCTGGCCAACACCAAATGACAGACTAAGTTACACACATCTAACTGCTAAGGACACAAATATTTTTCCTATGATTTGGGACCAAACCAAAACTCAGAGGATACATGTGAAACTTTTACATTTCCCCTCTCCTAAAACTAAAGAAATCATTAAATGGACAAATACAGTAGCAACAATGGGGCAGTTCAGTCCATAGGGACTTGGGTTGGGAACTGGAGGGTCACGGGCTCAAATATAGAGTGTGCACTGGAAGCTGGAGAGGTGCCAGTTCACTCCCTGGGCACTGCCGGGGCGCCACTAAGCAAAGCACCGAACACCCAACTGCTCAGGGCACCTGTCCATTGGCAGTTTCCTTGCTCTGACATATCTCTATTTGATGCATGTGTGTGTATTTGGGGCCTGTGTGTATGTCAACAGAGTAAAATAAATCACTTAGATCACTTAAATCAATAATCACTTAGGGATTAATAAAGTATATCTTCTTCTTCTGCTTCTTTTTCAAATACAGGACTCTAAAATCAATGATATTCCTGCTGAATGTATAAAAGTAAACAATTGCTTGCTAATGTAGGCCTATTTGCTATAAAAACTTTATCATGTAATGCCAGTAGTCAGTGTTTTTCAAGTTATTGTCCATGGTAAAAGTCAAAAAGTCTCTCTCCTTTCAGCTCTGTTTTTGGTCTCCACCCCAACTTCTGAGAAAAAATATCTGTCTCTTTAGCTGCTAATTATTCACTACGTTCACCAGCTAGTCGTGAACTGTATCTGTTTGCTGTTACACTGCTGGGCAGGTAGTGTGCAGTGGGTTAATCAGAGCTTTTTCTCTGAAAACAGCTGCCTGTTGCAGCTGGAAACAACACACTGATAAGAGTGGTGAGTGAACCAAACTCTAAAGTTTTGGCCAGTAAAGCCAAAACAGTAATGACTGAAAACATCAGCTGTTTAAATAATTCTTTTGAGCAAAAAACGCCAAACATCTCATTGTTCCAGGTTCTCACGTCTGAAAATTCACTTCTCTTCTTGGTCTTATTTAACAGGAAATTAAAAATTCTGAGGCTTTGGACTGTTGATCACACAAAATAAGTCATCTGGTGGCATCACTTTGTGCTCTTGGATGTTGGTAAGCATGTTTTCACTGTTTGCTGATGTTTTATTGATCAAAAGACAAAACTCAGCAGATTAATCAGCAATGGAAATGATCATTAGTTGCAGACCTACATCTATTGTAACTTGTTCTGTTAATTCAAAATGGCACAGTACATTCACTTCTTCTATACTGGCTAAAAATTTACAATATAAAATACAGTATTCTTTGTGTACAACATGTAGTTCAAACTAGGACAGCACACAACCTGCCATTTTGAAAGGGGCACACAATGACCTAGATGGATTTCCTCTGTCTTATCCATCTACAGGAAAATCTCTTTTCAGAGAGATAAAGACCTCCCAGCTTGCATCGCTGAGGTGTCTCTGAAGAAGAGGCCACAGAGCTTAGACTTATCCCTCTCTGTAAATCTCTTTTTCCTCTTCTCCCTCTCTCCTGTTAATGTCACACCTCTGATTTACACTGAGAGTCTGCAGGATTGCATTCCACTGAATGCTGTGGAACGTTTTGCTTCTCCCAAGTTAGTGCAGATCTGTCACATGTGAAATGTTGAGGAGTACTTCTCTTTTTTCTGTCAGGCAACATGAACCAGATCTGTGAGTTTCCACAGAGTTAGTAATCACTGCAATAAGTCACCTATCTCCAGTCACTTGGCCTGATCAACGCTTCAGTTAGTGGTTAGTGGAGACACGATGTGCTTTTAATAGTCAAGATGATTTATCTTTTTTTTTAATCACCACTTGGAGGATGTTAGTTATTTTGCTGACATGAATACTCTCATTACATGTGACTCCAGGACTATGAGCTCAAACTAAAAGCCTAAACTGTAGATGCAAGGGGAGATTGTTCACTGGTATGTGACACAGTTTCTGTTGGCTGATATCCATCAGCTGCAGACAGGACGATATGACATAATTCCTGCTGCTGGACTTTTTGGTATTTGTTATTTACATAGTGATAAAACGTAAGAGCAAAGTGATAAAGGAAAGGCACGGGGACCAAATATTTTTTTTTAGGCTTTTTTTCTGGTTTTAAAAAGCGGAGAAGAGCCATATAAAAACATTATGAGGTTGCCCTTTAGATAAAAGTCCCCTGTCCCCTCTAGTGATTTAGAATTGCACTTCATTAAAGTTGGCGGAGTCACAAGACTCAAAAGAATTTTTGGTCCCTACCATCTCCTGAGGGAGATATCTGAGTCTTTAGCTGCTAGATGCTGCAGCTAGTCTCTGCGTCTGTCTTGTGTTTAGTATGGAGAGAGGGAATTTTTACACTAAAAATGTATATGTGCCTCAGCATACATTTCTGGTGTATTTTGTAAGCTAACTAAAAGCAACTGTTTTAAGTAATGAGTACTGTAAGGGCTTGAATTTGAAATTCAGTGCATTAAAGTTACTTAGAATATATTAGGGTCCAGTTTGTTTGCTGTCTCATACCTGTAGCCCTTTTCCATGCACATGTGCTGGCTTGGTTTGACAGGTATTTGCATCTTCATACAAGAGGTCTACCCGCTTGAAGGCATGTCTTTAACTGTTGAGTCTTTCTTGAGCTAGTGGCATTGAGAAGCAATGCCATCTTTAGCCCTGATTACTATTGCACTATGCACTGGGTTTTTGTAGCCAGATGCTTATCATCATGGAGTTTCATGTTGTTGTTCTGATTTTTACTTGACATCTACAGGCTCTTGAGAAGTGTGCCAGGCTTTGAAGCCAATTTTTGTAGTGGTCAAACTGTGTGATTACATCCATCACATGATGCCCTGTGGTCCAAAAACAAATTTTTCCCATTGACTTACGGCGGAAGAGATGTCTGTAAATCAGCGGACACATACTTTGAGCATCAAAACCCCCCACTGAATGACTGGTTTTACTATCAGGATTCGGTCCATTAAGTCTGATAACATTTGGAATGTCTAGAAGAGCAACACAATTAAATCATTTTATCCCAATTCAAGTTAGCGGAGCACTAAATCCAAAGTAGCTGGCTAAGCATCTCAGGCACAGCTTGCCACAACTCAACAATGCATTAAACGCAAATTAACGTGGCGTGTTTTGACTCGGCGTAGCCAAAAGTGCTAATGAAAAAGCCCATGATGAAGGATTGACATCAGGGTGGAGGAGGAGGATGGGTGGAGGCAGTGTCACAGAGAAGAAATACAACCCAAAAGTTCTCTTATTAACATGGTGTGTGTTCTAAGATGGCTTGCCAACACTCACCTCCAGTAAACCTCCATTGACCCCTGGTTTGTTTCAGAGTAAGAGAAGATTTGTGAGGATCGAAGTCAACGATCTAGCACTTCCAACACATAGGATGACTGTTAAACCCTATCTTCTTCACCCATCCACCACCCAAATCTGCCTCTTTCTGCATACTTTCAGTCTTTATACTACTTACTTATTTACTCCTGTCAGCGCATTGGCCACGTGAATGCAACCTTCCAGGTTACGTGTGTTATGTGCAAATTGCTAGCTCATGATTACGTGGGTTGTATGGAAATTGTGGTGCAATACAATTCATAGGTAGGTTATATGTACAAACTAGTGCATGAGAACAGCCTGCATTGTTAGCACTGTTCGCACTGTTAGCACCTGAATAAATATTTAATAAAGTAACTGATTTGTGATTTTTTAAAAATGTGATCAAAATTCTATTTGCTATTCATTTAGGTTGTCAAACTGAGCAAGTGGAAATACAGGAATTTTTAAATCCTCCTGTCCTCGCTTTCCTCTCCATTTGGAATGAACCAATGGCTCATCTGCTGTTGACCAAACCTTCTGTCATTCATTAACTCTGTCCAGTCATACGACCTTCACTGCTAACGTGGCTGGTGACGCTACGATCATATGTTTCCCATTCACATCGTCCCCCACTAGATTTGTTAGTTTTCTCGTGGAGTGACTTGTAATGATTGACTTCTCTGGGGATTATTGGGTCAGAACAGTTTGGCCAAGGACACAGTAACACGGAGGAGGGTGGAAATGATTAGAAAGAGTCTTTGAAAATAAAAATTCCCTGGATCACAGATTTTGGATTTTTTGTGTGTGACTATTGAGAACCTTTTGGTGCATTAAGGCTGGGTTGCACCAACCAGGATTAATTTTTAAATGTGATTAAATCATAATTAACTTTAAATCATTTTTGCAATAAACTTAAAAAAAAAATCTTTTTTCTCACTCTAAAACTAGATTAAATATAATTATGTTGCACCAAAACTTTAAACTTCAATTTAAAATCTGGTCCAGTTTTAACTTTAAACTTACACTTGAGGAGGTTTAGCTCAAAATCATCAAGATCCATGAAGAACATTAAAGGACAGTCTCAAAAAAATAGAATGCTCCCTCATTTTCCATTAAATTTGACAGCCAGTTTCTGACAGGAAGTCCCCTTTGTCCTTACTGTGTTTCTATTGTTATCTATTTTTTGGCTATATACCTCATTGTTTGGTCAAGTTTTTGTCAAGGGACGAGGAGATATTAGAGTTTCTCTGCCAAGCCTTCATGAGTAACTTCCAGCTAACTGACTTTTAAGCTACCTAGCAAATTAAAACCTTGAAATGAATTAGCATTTTAGCACTGCCAGTGCCCTCATGTCGAAGTTACTGGTTTTCGTTAGATGCCTTAAATAAAGTCAGTGACATAAAATGTTCCTGTCTTTTGGCTGCTCCCTTCAGGGGTCACCACAGCGGATCATCTGCCTCACTTTATGGTCTTCGACCAACAGTCGTCCAATTTCCACCGCCACCCCACTGGTCAACAGCACCGGAGGCGATTGTTGTTCCTGATGCAACCCTCGTCATTTATCCGGGCTTGGGACCGGCATCAGGAGTAGCCAGAAAGTGCCCCCCCCCCAATGGCTGGTTTGTTTTATGACAGAAGATTATCTTGCTGAATCATCAAGTATCATAAAATTTTGTTTGCCACAGAGCTTATTTTCTGCAATAATTCAAACTCCAATAAAAATGCCATTGGCTTTTTGACAAGAGAACCCCATCTTTTATAGCCTGCTTGGGCCTACTAGCTCCCTACAACACACACATTTATTTACTTACTTATTTAAATTTAGGTAAGCAAGCATTTCCATATTGATTAAACTCCATTTAATTTTGTTTTACATCAATAGGAATTACTAAACAGAGATTAACTTTTAATTGTGAAACAGAGTTCTGCTTTTTTTAACCCTAGTTTTGTTAAGCTCTGATTAAAACTAATCTTAGGTTAAATTCATTCTTAATGGTGTAGCCCAGCCTTTTTTATTGCATGATTTTATGTCTCATAGGAATACACACAAACACACACACTCTTTAGTCGTACTCATCTTATTACAGTATAATTCTTTATTTTACAGAGACATTGTCAAACAGTAACATTTTAACTACAGTTAAGACTTTGTTTCCTACCAAAAGGTCATGTTTAAGGAGCAGTGGAAAAGAGATAAATAGTCTTTGGTGACATACAGATATTAACATACAAAGATAACTTAAATACATAACTTTCTTTAAATAGTTTGACTAAATATATATTTCTATAGATATATTCACAGGTGCACACGACGTTCACAGTCATCCCAACTCCACATGGAGTGCACTGACGTCTTCAAACACATTCGCAGATAATCCCAAATGCAACATTTACAGGAGGAATCTTGTCCAACTTTCACGAGTTCATTACAATGAGTTAGATTCACACGTGTTTGCGTTAAAGTGCTTTCCTGTGACCCTAAAGGACATCATGTGACTTTCAAATGGAAAATCAGCAAAAAGAAACCTACTAACAACGACCTGGATCTACACCATCTTACAAAAGTAACATTTACACTCTGCACTCATTCCTCTTTGCAACAAAGAGCCATGAAAGGTGTTTCTGTGGGGAGGTATTGACGGTCGCGCACAGTTTGCTAACACAACTTGACATGACGCAACTCCTGACGTCACAAAAACATACTGCGCAAAAAAAAAAAAGAAAAAAAGGATGGGAGCACAATGGTCCAGAGCACAGATCAAACACAGGAGATAAGAGTCCTGATAGGCTACATACAGCAGCTCAACACATACCCACACACACGTCACGTGTGTCTGAAGTAGTACATTTTAAAAAGCAGAGAGATCCACCAGGATTTTTCAGCATTTGAAAAGCCTTTTAATGATCTGTCACGAGACATTGATTAGCTCCATTACAGCAGAGAGAATGGCATATTTCACCTCAGCAAGCCTTTGAACAGATTAGATTTAAGACTAAGACACCACTGATTATTACCCTGTGACCTCCATGATTACAGACAGAAGAAAAAAGAGAGCCAAGATGAGGCTGAGACACTGAATGTAAAAAAAAGAGTAAAGACACATAGTAAAATCAGAAGACACAGATTAAGATAAAAAAGAATACATTATTATATGATGCAGATCACATGTAAAGTCATTCGATTTGTCAAGTATTGCCAGGTATTTGGTGAGTTTAAACTAATGCTCTCAGGAATACCAAATGTTCATGTTTGTGAAATTATATGCAAAATAAAAAGAGGCTAAAATACTAGATAAGATCATCTAAATAACTGTGTACATAAATCAGAAAGAGGGCCAACAGTTCGGCTACTATTCCCGCTTTGAAACATTCAACCACTCCCTGCAGGTTAAGATCAGGCTGCCAGATAGTAAAGTCCTGGAATAGAAGTTTAGAAGTATGTCAATAATATGTAATAAAATGATGTTTCTCAGCAAAAATGTGGGTTTTATATACAAGGTTGCATTTTTGGAAAGTCTCAGGCCAAATTTTAGCTTGCTTGATGAGTAGAGCGTGACCTAAATTATTCCAAGTCTGTCGCCCGCCCACCATTTCAGAGACGGACAAATATAGAGAGGAAATGTCAGGGCATGTATTTTTGATGGTGCTTTGCTATTTTTTGTACATATTTGAAATCGGGCACACCTAACATTTTGGTCACTGTGGTCTCTCATGAGAAACCCATAATGTAGCAGTAGAGCTTCTAGCCGCCGCCTCAGGACGAGCCTAAACCCATTTTACATACTACATGTTAACAACCAGGGTGCCTTTTACTGACAATAGGATTGTTTATATTGTATACCACTAGGCTTGGGCAATATTACCGTGTTAGTGTATGCCAGGGTATTGAGAAGTCTGACCAGTATTATTTTCAATACCGTCTAAAATACAGACACTCATCTTCCTATTAAACTCATATGGAGGTGCTGTATTGAGGATGTGGTGTATGTAGTGCACATCCCGCGCCACCATAGGTCAGTCTTTACTGGTGGAAGCTACGAAACATGGCGACTGCGAGTGGTGAGGTTGTTACAGGACTGTAAACAACAGCTTAGCTAGCAACAGCAGTGAAAGAAAGTGAGGAAAAACAACATATTTTCACATCTAACTCGGTAAATCAGGGGTTTTTTTCAACCAAACCAAGCAAAGTTGGTGATTTTTGGAACAGTGGACAAACTAACTTAATGACTAACAAGACTAATATGATTTTAATGAGTTTTATTTTGTTTCACTGAGTTTGAAAATAGGGTGTTTTATGATGAGTTAGCAAGACTATTAAGCTAACGTTAGTCTTCGTTTGGTGACAGACAAAGTTGAATTCAGAATTTGCACAGTAAAAATATTACCTTTCTTGACAATTTGTGAGGTTAAAATGTTCATTTATTAGCCTGAAAAAGCTAAGAGAGCTTGTGGAACATAGCCAACTCACCAGACAGACGAGGGGGGCACCATACACACAAATGCTGTCATATATCGTTTACTCCCATGAAGTTTCAGAAAGGTATGAAAATATAAAAAAAATAGATATCGCCCAAGCCTAAAGTCTATACTTCAAAGTTGCCAAGCACTGCCTTTTGGAAATGTAAGGAACTTTTGTCCTTTATCTCTCCATTCATTTGCAACATTACTGTTTGAATTACTATTGGTGTATTTGCCAACTTTTAGAGATTTCTACCTCCACCTCAATACAATAGGGATAAATGAAATTGTGTCCGTGCTTCTAACAGCACAAGAAAATGGCATTAAAACATTTAACAGCAGCATTTCTCTCCAGAATAAGAATCCATGTTACTCTGGAAAATCCCCCAAATATGCTGCAAAGTGAGGGAATTTTTTTAAATGTATTCTTGGCGAGCCTACCCTAATATCTGCAAACTTCAAGGCTGCACGTGTGCATATGTGTGGGAGCCACATGCTTTGTTCTTTATATTTATGTATTGGCATTAAGTGTGCAGACCAAAGGAGGCTGAGCCCCCTGTCCTGCTGTGGCGGCACATATGCCTGAAGTGATTAGGTCAGGTTTAATAAACTGCTGTCAACCCAAAGTCCTGACTTGCAAGGGGAACTTATGAATCATGTGAAAAGGCTAATATTTCAGACTTGGCCTCTGGTGGGGAAAGTGCCAGCAGTGGTGCGACAGAGCCCTGATCCATGGCTCCAAGGTTACTTTGCCACCTCCTGTGTTAGTCCAACAGGCTACTATATGCAACATTGAAATGGATCCTTTGGGGAGTGAGTTTCTGTATAGAGTCTTCCCAAGGCACTGGATGATGACCCTATTCTTTTTCATTTCAGCATGGACTTTATGCGGTTGAGTTCTGAGTCAGAATGCTCTTAAACTCGGGTGTAACCTAAGTGCTGTGGCTGGTTTCAAATCTAAATTGTGGTTCTGAAACACAAAGTCCTGCTGAGTGAAGAGTTCCCAGCTGAGAGCTTGTGGAATATTCCAGGGATGTTAGTGTTCACATGCAGTTGTGAAATAGTCTGGGAGTTTTCAAAATTGGCAAAAGGGGGGCACAAAAAAGAGGTAAAAGGGTTCACTGGGTCATTTACGGGGTCTTTGGGAATTCATTGGTTTTGACAGGGCTCCAGCTTTATGTGCAGGTTGAAATCCACATTAGGGGCTTAGGTGTTTGATCAATGAGTTGTGGTATAAGCACCGCTGGGGAGTTCAGTTGGCAGACAGGACCAGGCCACTGGATGGTGTTGAGGACAAGCCTTCATTCTTATATTAACAGGATTAAGACGTCAAACTGAGGCCTCATGGCTTTATGTGAGCATTCAGGGGGGAGTACCAAAAAGACAAGAACGTCCTTCAAAAGGCAAATGTTCTCTGGATGGTGGGAGAACTCAAATTGTGGGTGGAAGAATGATTCAGTCACAATCTTGAATTTGAATCTTCAAATTCTGAGGCACAACAGTCCTTTATGGGGAGTATAATTGTCTATTTGAGATAGAAAAACAAAAGTTATGGACTACATCAAACTCTAATGCAAAGACTACCAGTAATACATTAAGAGATAAATAACTGGAGATATAGATAGACTTGCTGTGGGTGTTTGGGGGTATCAGCTAACTCATCCATAACTATGGGGGCTCCTGGGGTTTATGGGGGATGAGTCTTCTCTGCCACTCTGACCGATGAGCTGATAGAGCCGGTGGCTGAGGTTCTGCACTTGGCAGGTTCCCAAGACGCAGCCCACTCTCATCAGCTGGGCATGGTGGGGGTAGTGGTGACCACCCCGCAATCCTGAGTGGGCATGGCGACGAGCTCTCAGGGGCCTCCTCTCAATCTGCTGCGCCTTAGTGGGCCGTGCCCATGCCAGGTTTGGTGAGGCTGTTCTCGCTCCTGAAGCTGGACGGTGCCTGAGGAAACCAGGCAGCCAATTTGGGAATCGCCTGAGGGCTGAAGACGGGACGTCAGTGTAAGTCTGGCTTTCTGATGCCAAGGCTTTATCCTCCGTTTGGTCGATGAGCTTGTTGAGGAGGTCCGACCTGAGGAGAAAACAGAAATCAGGTGAAAACTTGTCCTGGAGGTGTGTGACTGTCATTCATACAGTATCACAATATGTTGCAATATGGAGAAGAATGGTAGTTCCTGGAAAAATGAAGAGACCCAATTCCTAATGTTTACAACCACGCCAACAGCTGTGTATTTAGGCACAGCAGTGAGCTAAAATGTCGCCTGACCAACATTACCATTCCCAGCTAGCGTGGTTTATAAAAATACAATAGAAACTCTATGTCTAAATCTTTGCTGCAGCTATGGATAGAACAGGATAGAATGAGAGTGCAGAAGATTTCTAAATAGAAAAGACCTTTAGTCTTGCATGCACCTGCCAGTATTGTTACTATAGCAACTAATGTTGTAAGGGCACAGGTAATTCTGCAGAAATCCGATTAGCCGTACAAAGCAGCTTTGATAAACAAATCATTTTTGCCTGCTGTGTGAACACAGCATGGCTCTCTGCACAGTCACCCATCCATGTGGACACCATGCTCATCTCTTAATGTACAACATAGAAGTTAATGGCTTTTCACATGTGGCCTAAAACAGCAGGTGCCTGAGTCTGCCTCACGTCTTACATTATACAATCAAAGCCTGCGCCACACTGCATTTTAATGCCCAGTTGGGTTTCAGCAAATGGTAACTATGGGAAACTTAGCCGGCCATGTCTCAGCTGTGCTGAGGGGCTCGAGAGGAGAACATTCTCAGTAATAAAACAGACTGGTGCAGTTAGATTAGTTAGATTATTTCATATCTAATGTCAGTTTGTCTTAGTATTTCATGAACCTTGCTCTGCCTTGTTCCAATACATAAGTTAAACTGTAGGCATGTCTTGCCCAATAGACACAGATTTTTACTTTTTTGAAGGTCAGTTCAATCAAATTACAAAATGACATATTTTCTCTCTAATTTCCCAGCAGTGGTAGAAGTAGTTTTGGTTTTATGCGCCCAAGTTTTGAAACTTCGATCACTATTCTAATACAAAAGAGCTGAATAGAATTTGAATTGTGTTGCGCAAAATACATAAAAGTTACGTTGGTAAAAGTCATCAGCAATGTGTCTTTCACAAAAACAGTTTTCATAAAAAATCCAGAATTTTTTCAGTAGAAAGTAGTTCCACTAAAACAGCTTAGAGTAAGGTGGACTGTCCAGAGCAACTAGGATGTTGTTTTCTGAAAGATAAGTGGCTTATGAATTGTGCAAATGTCACTTTTTAGTGCTGTAGCAGGAAATTCCATTTAAATCTCAAAGGCTTCTCAAAGAATCTAAAAACCAGGCAAAATGAAACCAAAGCTAGAGACTATCCTGCGATGGGTCACTCAAGCTGCAATACAGCGATCCGTGATTTAAAACAAACTGGGGAAGCAATGGCCCCTTCCCTACCTTCTACCCCCTACTTTCAGGCCCCTTGCTCGGACCAAGCCCATCTTTCAATTCGGCCTTCATCTTGATCTCAGCTACACACCTGTAAAGTTTCGTGACTGTATCTTGCATGATTGTGATGCTATTGCAGTGTCAAAAGGTGTCAACAGTTAGGCAGATCTTTTAGAGCCAGCCTCAAGTGGCCATTTGAGAAACTGCAGTTTTTAGCACTACCGCGTTGGCTTCATTTTTCAGCCTTTGACCTAGACTCACAATGTGAAAACAATACCAGGAGTTATGGTGTTGTCGTGCCAAGTAACCATCACTTAACTAGAGTTAAATGGAACGACATGTTTTTTGTACTTTGTGTAGTGAGACCCTTTACAAAAAACGGCAGGTACAGGCCGTTCAACAAACAGCGCAACCATCTGTTCATTGTTTGACAAAGACACTCACTTCTTGTAACTTGACCCTTCAGCTCCTCACTGAACTGTCCCTGCTGTGTTTGTACAGCTCAGTGTGACTCCTCTGTCTGAGTGTTAACCCATCACCACTGCTAAAGGTCAGCAAGAAGTAAATAGAAAAGAGCTTTTGAACCTGGCAGCCAATGGAGGAATAGGCTGAAACTGTTAAAAGTTAGCAGTAGATTCTTCTTTTATAAAGAGGTTTAAAAACAGCATCAGGGTAAATATATCTGCCGTTTGCTTTTCTGAGTCAAAGGATAAAATCTTCCACTGCATCAGGTTTGGCACTGGATTCCCATGTTCGGAGAGCCAGAAGCCACGGCTGATCTAATTATAAAAAGTGTGTTCCACTTGTGAAATGCTGACTCCTGTTATTTTACCATGGATGCTCAGTCTTTACTCATAGTGAGAGGTTTAGATGTGAGACATGACAGTCGATGGCTCCTCTTACAGTCAGTGCTGTGGTGGGTTTGGGATTCCTCTGTGAAATGTGAATCTTCTGGTTTATTCAGCCGGTTTAGCTGCTGGCACACTGCTGGCAGGTTTAGTACCCTGGAGGTGACCTGCTGTACAACAGTGGCTGAATAAATAGTTGCATAACGCCAGGCCACAGACAGAGGCAAGCACTATTTCCAGGATAGGCTTGGTGTGCCATGGTGCCACATCACCAAGTTACACCCACCTGGTGTGCACAGTGAAAGTCGCATTTGACTGCACAGGGAAGCTATTTACAAGGCAGCAGTGGTGGCTCTGCACCAAATTCTTATTCTGACTTTATTCTGTAATCTTCTTTTATGTATTTTGGATCCTGGAAGTCAAAAGTTAAATTAAAAGAAAAGAAACTCATCATAAGTAGAAACACTTTTAACCCAGGGCCGGATTAACCCACCAGGGGGCCGCAATGTTTAAAGTTACCTGTGGGCCCCTGTTGAGCTGTCCCCCAATAGGTAACAATGCAGGTGTCTCCTTAAAGAGAACAGAATTTTGTTCTTGTCCAGCTGGCCATCACTCACGGCTTAAGGTGATGCTTAGTTGCCCTAAGAACTTCAACAATCTAACACAAATCCTTTAACGCTCACACAGGATTGGACTTTGCAGGTCTGCAACTTAACCAACTCCAATTCACTAGAAACCAGCTGGCCAGTTAGAGCACCTCAAGTAGCTGGCAGATGGCCACCAGGACCCCATGACTGTGCTTCAACAACTATTACAAAGGAGAATACTTCCTGGGAGCTTAAGGCTTTAAGAAAGCAGATCAGTTTTGCTCTTTATATGAGGTTAAATGTGTTTGTGTTTCTTAAGTGTTTATTCCTTAGACGTTTTGTTTGGTTTTCAAGATTTCCAATGCAGCAATTTTCTTGCTTATCTCACTTGAAGCCTGATATCTTTTGGTCTATTACATAAGTACTTTTAAAGTAGTTCACAAATAGTGTACAGGCAAATTTAAATATAATATTTTTATATTAATGGCTAATGGAGGGCAAATCCATAGCCAAGCTCCTTTCAAGGAGACTTTAGACTCCTGTGCTTTTTCTTCCATAAGTTAAAAGAATCTTCCAGTAGAGAACTCTTTCACTATGTCACATCTGATTTCACGAGACAGGCTAATTTGGTTATTAGGAGCCTAATCCCACACTTCCACAGTTATGGAGGTCTCTGTGATTGGCAGACGATCAAAGATATCTGAGCTACTTTGCCTTTAATTGTTCACTCCTCTGTGGATCACGACACCTTGCACGGTCTTCTTTGAAGGGCTTTAAACTTAAATTCCTTTTGACTGAGGATGATTTCTCAGGATTTTGAAGTTTGATAAAAAGGCTACGCTGATCCCTTTGTGCTACCTTGTTTGGTTTTTCTTCTGTATTAACCTCCCAGCATTGCTGCCTTCAGCTACCAAGCCCTCCCTACCCCTGACCCCAAATCCTGGTGTTGTCTGACTACGTCGCTAGTGTTCCAAACACCCACAGTTGAAGGCAAGGTAAAAACAGTCTCTCCTGGAAGCCTTTCACAAGCCGTTTTCTCATATGAACTCCGGACAATGTCTGGAGAATCAGATCCAGACATTTTCCAAAGATTCTCATCCACACACGAAGAACACAACAGGAGACTGTCTCTGTCAGAGGGGTTCTGACCAACTGGAATTACTCTATTTCATTTAGGCAAGGGGTGGTGCCTGGGCAGAGCGTGCAGGACAAAGGGCATAACACAGATTACATCGAGGTCCTGTAGCCAGTTCGTAATTTGGGCATTAAAAGACGGAGTCTTTTGCTGATACTTGAATTTGTCTGACGATTACAGCTTTGGCGTTTAACAACAGGCGTGCCTAAATCTGGTCATCTCTCCGGGTAGACATTTTCGTTTGACATCTTCGTGTAAATGACCCTTCCTCTTCATCCTCGGATGTTTGTTTTCCTCCAGTTTCGGGCAAGCCTTGTGATAGAAATGTCACCAACACGCCCACACACTCACCATGAATTCTCCAGGCAATTACCTGCACTACTCACACATGGGCTCAATCGGACATTACACAGACTTTTCACCAGGGAGCTTGAAGGATCTGTTTAATGTCAAATCTGACTGATTCGGACATTTGCGTTCTCACACACAGCTCCTTCGGGTAATGTCTACATAATTTCAGTGACAAAAAATAGTTGGCCAACCACTGCGTGAAATGAATGTCGAATTGTTGTCAAAGGGTTGTGAAGGGTTTCCAAAAGCATGTGACCACTGGCATCTTAACCATGTCTCCAAACCAAAACCTAACCCTAACCCTGCAGAGGGAATGCCCTCCTTCACCCTAACCCCAGTGCCATGCTGGTGAGGCGCGAAAGCTTACCAATGGCAGCCTTAATCAGCAGTAAATATGGCACATTCATTTGTAATCTTCCAATAGGTAACAGTAAGGAGATTGTTGTTAGCAAAGAGCAGGACAAAAATAAATAAAAGGTGATTTATTTCACAGGCTTCCACTGGTCCTGTTTGTTCGGGAGCAGGTCTGCTTTCATAACCTCCTCAGTGGGATGTGATTTACTGTCTGCAAGCAAAACTGGACACTGAGTGTACTTAGTACAGCCAGTAAATTACATGGAAAGGACGCCAAGTTAAAAACTATACGTCAGCTCTGAAACAACATCATAGACATGCGAGTAGACAAAACACTCACAATCACAAGATCAGGCAACAGCAGGTTTCCTCTCCATTCCTTTGTTTCTTAAGCCTTTTGATCCACTCTTTCACTATAAGCTACTCTTATTATATACCTATATACCATAACATGCGCATTCATGCCTCCACAACGGTGTGACTCTCTGTGTGGAGCGGAAACCTGCTCTTTAAGGATGTGGAGGGTGGAATTTAGGTCTTAGCCATTAATCCACACTGGAATTCTCTGCCTGCTTGGTTACAGCTTTCACCCTCCTCAACTTAGCTTGGGTTTGGTGAGATTGACCCCTGCGGAGCCAGCTGTTTATAACGTACATATATCTCAGCAGTCCAAGCCAAAATTCACGTTTACAAGACACACGAGAAGAGGCCTTTCTTGAGATGATTTACAGCAGAGGCAATTCTGGTTTCACTCATTCTGCAAACATAAAAGTGGTTTTCTGAGAATGTATACACAATAAAGAGAGAGTAATGTTCTTGTTGTTCCTTGATAAGGTGTAAACATGTCAGAATATAGATAGCAAATCAAGAGGGTGGACCCAAAGCCAACTGTATGTGCAGAGTGTCTCAACAAACACCAACAAGGCAGGAAGTGACCCTGTGTGAGATGAATTCAGTCTGTTTCTCAGGTAAATATTATGTTAAGAGTATCTACATTGGAGCCCACGCTGTTCACTTCCACGCTATAAGGATGAGTTAATGATTTAGCAAATTGTTTGTTGAAACACGTGACTTTATTTGGCCTTTACAAACTTTGAACAAACTCATGGCCACAACACATATACACAGACTGATTTGTCATGTCATCGTACCCTGGTCCAAATGGAACAGAGTAGGTCTACATAGCAAAAACTTGACCACAAATCAGCTTTCCATGTCCTTCGCCTTTAAGCAATGAGCCGCTTCCCACTTCTGGAATCTGTATTGCAAAGCTGCTTCGCTGCTAAAGCCATATTTAACTTGTTTGGCTGCGGACCCCGGCTATTTTCCCTTACAAAGAAAACCTCGAGACATTATGTAAAACTACAATGAAGGGTATGCGCTGCATGCGATCCCAGGAACATGCAATTTCTCCTTGTTTGGGAAGCGCCCGTCAGGCATTGTTACAGCGTCCTAGTGGATTTTGCCGTGTCCTTATCAGGACACACAGGGACAACATGGACACAAACGCAGAACAGGGAAGGAATGACAGACATGTGAGCTCAGACACAGTGTCGGTGTCCAACGGCAGAGAAAAATGTAGAGTAGTTATGTCTGTTATAATCATACTGTCAGCATGTGATGGTAACAGGACAGGATGTGCTCTATGGAGTCAAGAATTTACTGTCCTAATAAAAAGCAGACTGGACATTTATGAGAGATGTGCAAAGTGAGAAATGTGGAGGCTTGTGAAGCAGGAAATGTGAAGGGGGGTGTTGTTGGAGTGAAATATATTTGTATAGACTGTGATCAGTTACATTACTGAAGGTCTATAAAACTGACACTACCCAACCACAGGCCCTCGTTTAATGTACATGTTCAACAACACTGAATCAACTTCAGGCACATAATTTGAAGTAATGAGATTCCCTAATGGGATTTTTGATTTATCAGCCGATAAGAAGTCCGATCTAAGGGCCTGTGTCCACCCAGATTTTTTTTCTGACCGGCAGCATCTTTTTTCAACTGCTCATTATGAGGTATGCGGCTGCCAAGAGAAAGGGCGCTGCAGACATCTTTTTTCAGAGCACAGCTGCTGAACACTTCTAATTTAAAATCTTTGAACTTTTCAGAAGTCTTCACTGTCGCTTCTTTAGCTACTATCTGTCCCGAGCTGCATGACATGTCAGTCAGGAACTATCAGAACAAAGACAGATAAACCAATCTGTGGAGGCAGATTGGCCAGACACTGAATGTTACTGATGGGTGTTGTGTTTTCATCGCCATACGTGTTGTAAGCTTGTTGTCAACTGTGAAGTCAACCTTCTATTAACACAGCATTACATTAATGTCAAGATACATGACATGCAACGCATTATTAAAAATAGCTCTGGGAGCGCTTTTTATAAAGTGTTGGGATAAGGTGCTCCCTGGCACCCTGCCACTGCTTTTTTGCCAAACAAAAATGCTATGTGGACACGTGCCTTGAAGAAGGTGAAAGAAGTATTTACCCATGACCACAAATATCGGAGTCCAATGGAATTTGGTGTTCATGGTGGGAAGCCAGTGAGTGATTGTGATCTTGTCGCTATATTAGTGATTTCTGAAGCCTGCTTACATCTAGTATTAATGTGCGTTTCAGTGATCCAAACACAAACCGGACACCCAAGACACATCGCCATTTACACTTGTGTCTATCATGCGTCTCCAGCTAACCACTTGTGTTCAGATACTGCCTACATCGGGGCGTCGGTGGCATAGTGGTAGAGCAGGCGCCCCATGTACAAGGCTGTTGCCGCAGCGGCCCGGGCTCGAGTCCAGCCTGTGGCCCTTTGCTGCATGTCACTCCCTCTCTCTCTTTCCCCCTTCACGCTCTTCTGTCCTGTCAATTAAAGGTAAAAAATATCTTTAAAAAAAAAAAAGATACTGCCTACGTCACTTGCGCCAGAGGGTCAGACGGGCTTGCACACAGTTATTACATCCACGTTCTAGCTAGCTGCATACTAGCATGCTTGCTACTCATGTTAGCGGTTGTGTCAGTACAGCTGGAGATATCGGTGTCAGCAGAATTAAACAAGTCTCCTTCCATAAAGCAAATTGGTGGCTGGACACACAAGACTACATCAAGCTTGTTGTAAAACAGTCAAGTTACAGAACCTTAGCACGCTGTCACCAAAACAACCACCGGAGATGCATTAGGATGCATTAGCGGTTACGGAAAAAAAATCCAAGGTCAAATGCATCCCAGACTACCTTGGCAAGTGGTTTAAGTGATCGGGTCACAACACGTCTTGGCGGTCATTTACACTAACAAGGCACTTGTTAATAGCAGGTATAAACAGACTCCTGCTGGCTGTTCAGGTTTTAGTTAAGGTTATACCCTCCTGGTGAGGCTGCGACATGTGCACGTGTAAGGGAGACATATCAACAACCTCCCCAGAGTCAACAGTGACAAGAATAGCAGTGAGCAGGGATATACCATCCAAAGTGGGTAAAATACTTAAAGGATCAAATTAGCCTCCTCTGATAAAGATGGGCAGGAAAAGGTGTTGCAATTTCAGTCATATGAGCATCACCTTACTTTGGTTTAAATCACATTTTCAGTGTATTTTTAATGTGAAAATAAGAAAAAAATCCCCCAAAAAGCACAACTAATGAAAAAGGCTGTTAGGTGTGCACAAAGCAACTGCCCAAAATTGTAAAACAAAGATTAAATATAAATGACCAATGAAAGACAAATTAAAAACGCAGTGACACAGATAGAATTTTATGGGACATTACTGAATGTTCTGGTAAGCTATGGGGCAGTCTAATTACACAACTAACACGTTTGTTACTCAAAAATCCCACTCAGCTGCTGCATCAATTTCTCTCAGAGTGAGCGATATCAAACAGCAGTGATGACCCACGCTGGTAATGACACTTTTAGACAAAGATGGGAATGATGGGGGATTACAGCGCAGGGCAGGTGCAGTGAAAGAGGCCAGGCAACACAAACATGAGCATCGCTTCCATTTACTTCGGTAAGGTTTCAGCAGCAGGTGTTTGAACACACACACACACACACACACACACGCAAGAGATGGCCACCTGGAGGAAAATTCCACTCGCAGATCTTCTTACACTTTGACATTATCACTATTAGATGTTAAGAGCTTTCTTTCATCGCTCCTGCCCTGTAGGATCTGACTCTTTGAATGTGGATCATTTTTATGTATAACAATCAGTTTTTAATATACAGTCTTTTTGAGAAACCTTTCCTCCAGCCACATCACTTTAAATCATATTCATTTCTTTAACTGATATTATTTCATTTTTTTCCATTAAAAGCACCTACAAGGGAACGCCCCAGTGCATACCACCTAACAACAACCAAGGGGACCCTTGTTGCATGTCATAGCCTTTTCTCTCCCCTTGTTTCTTGTGTCTTTCTCTACACACTGTTGAATAAAGGCAAAATGTTGATCAGTGTCTTTGTGGGCCAACAAAAAGGTCAGTGTAGGCCTTTAGGGGCCCCATGCTTGCCTTTATCCAGCCCCCCCCACAACACATCACACCACTAACTTTGTCTCCCTCCTGCTGGGCCATCAGCTGTGGTTCCAAAATATACCAGAAGGGGGCGTTCACACACCAACTCATCCTCCACATTCCTGTCTGCTCCTCCACAGTGCAACTCCACCAGCATATTGCATCGCTGGCAGGCCTCCCTCACATATTAAAACAGGTAGACTGTACTGAATGAGTGTCGGACTGCCACTTAAGGGGTGGAAAAGTACAGGTGCCACTCATTGCCTAACGAGATCCTTTACAAAAGTCCATGCTGGTATTTCTGGCTGGGCTTTGGGACAAACCGGTTTTCCCACCTCGGAAATAACAGTTTTCCATTGAGAATCACAGAGAGATTAAACCAAACAAAACCTCTATAAACAGTTACTCATGTGACAGCTGATGGGATCGAGAGGCGGAAGAGGATGAAAAGAGAATAATCATATAAAGTTTGGAAAATGAATGCAGATTACAATGCCAACAAGCTCATGATAATGCCCTCATGATCAGTTAGTTTAAACTTTCGCCTACTTTGTGGTTCACTAATAGAAACAAGACTATATATACAATAAGGTCATTGTGAACTTTGAACTGTTACACTGTTAGACTACAGAATTTAAAAAAGATATTACAGAAATAACATGGATTTTATTTGATTTGGTCTTTATAAATGTTTAGATAGTTACAATGGTTTATTTGAATATAAAATGGCAACGCCCGACACTATCACTTATTCCACAGCTGATGTGCTCTCCAGCAGGGCTTATCTCAAGGAGAGAAAAAGTGTTTTATTGTATCATGGCAAAGCTTCTGACCTTGTAGTCTACATTATCTGTCCGACACAACACTTTCACTTTTACACACAGTAACCCTGATGTGATTTATTACACAGGCTACAGGCTAAATTCCACCTTTTAGTGGCTGGTGTACTGAATAAAGTGAACAAAAATGAACGTTAAACAATAAGTTAGAGAAGAGTGAGAGTTTTAGGAATGCTAATGTTTGTGATTAACCCTAATGTCCACATAGCCTACATAGGTGCACATTTCGAGAGGGGCGGAGGGACACACAATATTTGTGCATTTGTTCCCCCCTATAAAAACATTTAAGCAGAAGAGGACTTGCTTTTGTCAAAAATGAAGACATCTCCATCAAAAACTGGTGCATAAAAATTCACCAGAGGACCCCAAGTGCCCCCCTACATTGAAACTAAACCTATGCCCTTGTATTTAAACAAAGGTCCACTGAAAACTTGCTTGATAAAAAATGGATGTTAGCTTAAATTAGCATCAGCTTTGAAGCTAACTTGTGTAACTTTTTACACATTACTTTCATTTTTAAAAGGCATGTTCAATACATAATTTAATACCTAATACTGCCGCTATGGCTAATTAACATTAAATAATGGATATAGTTCTCCGCTTTAACCTCTAACCACACAGTTCAAAGTGGACAGTAAGTGGCTATTAATAACAGCTGGCGCAAGAATATTTAAATTAACTGTACTGCGGCTCCACGCGCGTTTGTCACATATGTTAAAGAGCATTGAGCCAATCAGAAGCGCGGAGCGGGTCTTTATACATATAAAGTAGTAACTCAATAAACCGGGTCTCCTACCTGTTCCTGTCGGGACGCTCCTCCGCCGGCAGAGCCAGCAGCTGCTGGAGGGAAACCAGGCTGATGCAATACACAGCAAGCGGGAGAAGGGACTGCATCTCCGGGCCAACTTTAACTTTACACCCTCTCTGAGGCGGGAAGGAGGGGGGCGACCACACGGACTGGGCGAGGGTTTAATCCCAAGAGTGGGATTGAAAAAAAATAAAGAGAAAAAAAATGTTTTGAAAATGAGGAAACAAAAACTAAATAAATAAATAAAGTTCCCAGAAGATTGATGTGGGGTCCAGATATCCAAGTTTGGCAGTGGATGAAACCTTTGGAGAAAGCAGGAGAAATAAGTGGTCAGTGAACCTGCTGCTCATTAGACTACAGCAACAAAAAATAGAGCCGGTGAAAATGCGCCTCATGAATTTACCCTCATTGCATTCATTTAGAATCTAAATGAAAAACTTTAAAACACACTATCTGCACTGAAATACCCACAATATATTCTTAATCACAGTTTCTGCTTCATAACCTCTTTTTCCATAACAGCCATTTAACTTTTGCACCAGATGAACATTTTACATTCTTCTGAAAATGCCCATAAATGCAGCCTCCCTGCATTATGCAAATACCTTAAACGGTTACAGGTTTTGAATAAACCTACACACATCATAAGTAAAGAGAAGTCTTACCTTCTTGGTAGTTATAACTCAGTAGGCTATATAGGTTTAATTGTAGGCTTTTTTCCCCTATGAATCCAAACGTGTTGGTCAAGATCAAGTTCTCCAGTGTGAAGCTGAAGTGAAGTGACATTGTGGGTTTAAATACCAAGTGGGCGGTGCTTCAAATGCCGGTGGGCAATTTCAGAGGCAAAGGTGCTGTCATTATCTGTCCTGCTAGGAATATCCTGCATTGATGTGGTCGGCAGAGATAAACCATTAAAAGCACTGTATGACAATTAGGGCTCTACATACCCTTGGGAAAAAGGTCTGAGGTATTCCTCTGATATATTTTGGGGGGGTTCATTTTGTTAATAAACTATATCACAGAAAAATGACAATGTAAAACTGCCTCTAAGGTGAAGTTACAGAATGTGACACCCCTTATGAAAACCACCTAAAATTCTGAATAATACCTTAAGTTTTCCCTTTACCTATGTATCTCTGCTATAGTTCTACAGTGAAAATATGTTGCTAAGTAAAATATTTCTGAAACTTTAGACCTTTAAACACATCAAGAACCCCTGCCTCACTCTGATATGTTCGAGTGAAATGGGACAGGTAGGACAAAAGGAGACCGTCATGTTTGTTTATTAAATGGTTATATCCCTTTATCAATGCAGTCATTAATTCATTAAATCATTAATGTAACCTAACTACTCATTAAAAATGCTTTCCCTTGTCGTCTGCTATGTCCTTACTGCCATACTGTTTAAAATGGACTTGGGTCTTAACAGTGATGACTAATTCTTGACTGTTGTGGCTCACGTGGACTCACTGCATTGTCTTTAATATTTTTTGAAATACTAAAAATGTCTGTAATATAACAATATGGGAGACAATAACATAAGTCATGGTTTATGGCACCTGGTAGCCTAACAACATGCTGGTTTCATGTCAGACTAAAATGTCCCATTTTACCTGAATGCATAAAGAACTCACTCAAAACCTTTTCCCATAAAAACTAAAGTGTATTAAAAGTCAAACACTTGATAAATGCAACACCATGCAACCATTTTTGTTGGTATAACCTCATTGTGTTAGCTAGAGCACTCTAATTGCCAAAAAGAGAAAATCAACATGCCACATGGCTTTTCTTAAAAGTTCTGGCACCAGTCATTTTTTGACTCTTTGCTCTGCCCATCCTAGTTATCTCAGACTAATCAAGCACATTTGTATACATTTGTAGTAACAATGCAGTAACATGTTTGGTGATAGGTTGGTAATATGTAAAGAGCCTAAGATGTAAAACATTTTTGTCACACTTACCTGACTTCACCTTGTGGACCAAAAAGACAGGTTACTAAACTTGCTTTGTCTGGGGGCCACTTTTGCAAAGGGACAGGAGATCAGGGGCCACTTAATAAACAAACATTATTAATATTTATCAGTATGCACAATAAATGAATGGCCCGTTTTTAACCTTTAGACATTTGCTGTCCACACTCATCTTTATCAGATCTAGTCACAGCAGCCCTGCATCGATCAGATGTACACAGGGGCGTTTAGGTTATGAGGACATTCGGGGCTTAGCCTGGACCTCTGACAGGGTCCAGGGGATCCTCCCTGGCAACTTTTTTTTTTAACAAACAAACTCAATTTTTATGTTTTTTATGCACTGTGGCACCTTTTTTTTTTTTTTTTTTTTAATAAAAGAACCTGTGTCCACAGAGCATTTTTCTTCAGTAGAAAAGCAGTGGCCGGGCGCTTCATCCCTGGGCTTCATGAAAAAGTACTCCTAGCACTTTTTTTTTTTCATGACACGCTGCATGTGGTTTCTGTTTCTATGACAACAATGTCTTTTTTTTTTTTAAAGATTATTTTTTGTGGGCTTTTGCCTTTAATGGATAGGACAGTGTGTGAAATGGGGAGACAGAGAGAGAGAGAGAGAGCGTGGACTGACATGCAGCAAGGGGTCGCAGACCACTGCAGTGAGGTAATGCCTCTGTACTTCAGGCGCCGGCACTATCCACTACGCTACTGACGCCCCATGACAACAATGTTTGACATTAATGTTAGCTAGGTTGCTAATGCAATGCTATGTTAAGAGAGGGTTTACTACACAGTTAACAACAAACAGTACGGTGATGAAAGTACAAAACTTCCGAGCAACATCTAGTGTTCGCTAGCTGATCTGCTTGCACAGACATCTTCTATGTTGTGACAGCAGCCTAGCTAAAGGAGTGGTAGGGATATCACCAGCATCTTTTTGAAAAGTTGAGAGATTGTCAACTGGGAGCATTCGGAGCGGACGCACAAAAAAGGTGGAGCGCTCTGAAAAAAGACACTGAACACCGCTTTTTCTCTGGGCAGCCACATCCGGCTGCATACACTCTATCTTCAATGGGAATAATTGACAAAAATAAGCCGGCGTTGAGAAAAAATGCTATGTGGACACAGGCCCTAAAGTACCAAAAAAATATGTTTTCATTGTGAATTAGAATATGGTTAGTGGGCCCCATGGCACACTGTCATGGGCCCAATTTGGCCCACAGTCTAAAAGTTGAGTATTACTGCCATAATGTATGTCAAGTTTACCATAAAATTAGTACTGAGCAGCATAAACTCACTGTAAAGACAATATTACAGAAAAGTTGTAGATAAATATTAGGTGCAAAAGATCACTGAGTAACACAACACAATGGGTCCAATTAGGAATATTATAATATATTGTAATGATACAGTATTCTAAAATGTCCTCAAATATGTAAAAGGTCGCTGTGAGGTTGCAGTACCACAGAAACATGATAGTAAGTCTACAGGAATATGGCTGATAGCTAATACTGCATATACGTGCCGTTCAGCACAAAATACTTTATGCTATCATAATCGCCCATGTACATTCTCAGGAAAATAGCCTCAATTTGCATGTATTTCTTGAGCAGTTTGTCTCACTGACCAAACCCTCCTCCTATCTCTTATCACTGCTCTCAGCCAAGTGTGTGAGATAGATAGAAAGACTTAATCCTCGCAGAATCCCCAGAACCTTTCGTCAAGTCACTGTCCCATCATGAAGCATCATTGATACATTTTCTGAGCTGAACAGTTCCTTCATACAGTTTATTGCTGCTGTTCTCAGAACTGCCTCAGTAGTTCCTGGTAGGAAACACACTATTGTATCAGTGCCATCAGCCAACTGTAAATCAAGCAGAAATTTCCCTTGAAGAAGCCTGCATGCTTTCTTACCAAACCATGACTATCACTTGCAGTTGTGTTTTGAAGTGTGTTATGACAGATGGGAGGCAGATATGTCACAGGTCTGAACATGCACCTCACAATTCAGTTTAATGACTCAGATGATTCCTATGCAGCTTATTTCATCTCATTAGTGAGGATTTTTGTACTGCGTCCAAGCTCCCTCCTTTCTTTCTAACTCGACTGACTGATGTAGCGACACACTAGTACATACATACACCTGATCTGCCTCAAATGCAGTTACGCAACATTCATTTCCCAGAGAGCGTGTCGAGCAGGTTGTCAACAGTTGAGTGGATGCCTTTAATAGTACTGCAAAGAAGCTGCGCATCCATGTGCAAGAGAAACAAAAACAGAGCCAGAGACTCCAAGAGGAATGTAAGGATGCCATGTTTGTTATTTGTCTTCTTGCTGTTGAAAAAACAGCTCAGGCTCCTGTAAATAAACATCAGCATGCCTACCACAGAAAACTACACACATATTGGACGTAAAGGCATGTTTTTCAATTTAGAATAGACCGACATAGCCATGACCACTGGGATGAAATTATATCCCCTCTGTTACATGATAAAAAAAAGATTTTTTTAAGCAATGTCAAGTTTATGTGAAATTACATACCATATGTTCTTGCTCAGGGGCGTAGCCTATAAACACTGGAGGTTCAGCCCAAACCTAGTGGGGTTCGCAGGCATGCTTCCCTGAGGAGATTTTCCCCATTCATAGCAGCTATATTCCCCCTTTTTTCAACCTATATGAGATAACAGAATGCCTAAAAACCTGTACATCATTTTGGAAAACATGATAGGTGCCAAGGTGCCAAAAAAATATCCTGCAGAGCCTCCTATTCTAATTGTTCCTCAACTGTTTTCATCATTTTGAAAGCATAACACAACAAAGTTTTCACTCCCGAACAGGGCCGTCATGGAGAGAGGAAAAGTATCTTATTACCCAGGGCCCCAATTGACCTATGGCTAAGCCCCGCCCTCAAACACGATGAACCAATCACAGTGCGTATAGCCATTCCCATACACTTGGACATTCTCTGCCTGGACGTCCATTGAAAGGCATTACAGAAAGTCAGTTTCATTCGGTTTTATGAGCTTTTTTTGAGATTTGTTTAAAAATGGCCAAACGGTTTGCATGGGGTACATGCAACTACACAAGGTATGCTGAGAGGCTGGACGACAGGGTGTTTTTTTCCCCTTTCCTGAACCACATCTCAACCGGGAAAAGTGTGACAGTAAGTTGGATAAAGTTGTGCGGTAGACCACAACATCAACTCAACGTGAATAAGATTAACAATGATGTCTACATCTGTTTTAAGGTAAGTCAACATCGTGTCTGAGGCAACATATTGTCACTGTGCTGGAAAGAAATATAAAGTTATCTTTGACATCTCTAGCTAACGTTAGCTAAAGTTAGCCTAACGTTAGCTCGTAGCTGCGTTGTTCATCATGTCACCTTGTTTGCTGGGAGTTCATTAGCCTATTTTGTTCTAGTTTTGTACTTTGGTGATCGTACATCATTGTTAGCTGTTGTCCAAAGGGCTCTAGTTAAGCTAACGTTAACTTCTGGTGCTTAGCTTCATAAACTTATCTGTAATCGCAGAGATAACAAAGGTTGGCAAATGTTATACTGAATGATTCAATGTAAATACTGTAGTGCCAAACTAACAGAGAGACACTCTTGGAAAAGATGGTAAAAAGGCCGTTATCCTTTTCTCATATTCTGAGCCAAAAACCTTGACTTCAGTGGCACTTTGATGCACCAAAATTTGATTGTTATGTCTCCAAAAATCATCAATTGCCTCCTGCAAAATGTCGTGTACTGTGACACCTGCCATAGCGCCGGTCACTGAATGTTGATATTTTGTCCGAGTGAGTGGAGGGGGGCGTGGCTTAGCCACAGGTCTATTGGAGGGGGGCATCAAAAAGCATGGGATGAAAAGTTTGGTTTTGTATGCAGTTTTTATTTGTAAGTAATTAGTTCCATAATTAAATTGAAATTGGCTGAATAAATTGTTTGGAATACCGAACTTTCTATAAAACAAAATAGTGGAAGCTCTCTGAGACCCCTCTCTACCCTTAAAGGTGCAAAATGGTTTAGTCTGCCGCTGCACTGGGATTCCTCTCTCGACACAGCTAGAGCTGAGTGAGAGATTGCTTATGCTGCTCGAGCACCAACTAAAGGGTCATGCTTTAACCCAAAAAAAGAATATCTGGGTTCCAACAAAGCAAAGAAAGAAAGAAGGCTATAGGGAAGGAGAGCAAACTGACTTTGTAAAGAGAAAAATTTAGAAGGCGCTTGACAGAGACATGAATCAAGAGAGGAAAAGCAGGGGTTCCACAGACACTGCTTATGCATAGGCCCAGAGTTCGGTGCTACACACTGCTCCGGACTCCTAAAAATAGGCAAAACTTTTATGATGTTATGCTATTTTTAAGTTACATATCACAAGTACGGTAGGGTAGGTTAGGAATTTGGCATAAACAGCATTACTAACCTTGAAACCTATTTTTGTTATACTACTATATGTTGAAGTAAAGTTAATAGAATTAATGTTTAACTGACAGATATTCTAAATTTGATTCTATGCCACAATAATCTGGACTGCTCCACCTGCAAATCAAGAATCCCCAACAGTGCCAAGTAAATATGATCCTTAACACTCTGACTGGAATATTAGGTCAACAGAAGAAGAAGAACATTCACTCATATTAAACGAGGGAACAATATAGACCAAATCACAATGTTAATTTACAGTAACTTCGGGGTAGGAAACTCCCACATCCAGTACATAAAATCAGACAGCGCTGAACAAACTTTGCCTCAATTAGTTAGTTTTTGGCCACCCTAAAAAAGACCCACCAGAAAAAAAATCACTTTAAGTGTACGCTATATGTAGAATATTTTCACCATGTCACCCTGCCATCAGACAAGCTTTTACAATGGGGAATTGAAGCTGTTATATCAAAGCCACCAGACTCTTTACTTTTCATTTTACTTAACACGAGACTGAGTTGCTGGTCCATTACGGTGTTGATTGGTTAATGTGTAAGGTAAAGCAGAGCAAATATTCAAATATAACGTACACTCACAATGATACCGATTTTTTTAGGTGGCTAAAATATGTTTTGCTGTGGCCCTTTTTTTAGGTGGCTAAAATATGTTTTGCTGTGGCCCCATCCACAGCAGTACATTGTTTAGCATCTGTGTCCAGTAGTTTTGAATTACCAAAAACGATAGCAAAGCAGCAATACTGAATAGGTCTAACCACAGTGTTTAACTATATATCTTTAAAGGGAACATTAATGGTTTAAAATGGCAACAAAAATCAACAAGTTTCCCAAATTTATCTGTCTCCGCAATTGTTATCAGCTGCCAGTTGTCTACCGGAGAGTGGTTTTTGTTGTTAGCGTGATGTCACAGTGATTCCGGCTATAGTAGAATAAATTACATGGAAATATATTTTTAGCTTACAATTTTAAGGCTATTTCAAACAACCTAAATATTTAAGGCTCTTGAGAAACACTCAGGACTGGAGCCCCCGAAACCACCCCCTGCTCCGCCTCTGTCCTTCCTTACAATTTTAACACATTCTTTTGTATGAAATTATGTCATAGGACAGCAACATTCACGAATATATCTGATAATAATATGTTTAATTTTGCTTCACACTGTAAGCCCTAAATCCTGCAAAGACAAACATCATTTCCAGGGGCCATCTTTGTTTGGACTAGAAAATACAATAATCTTGGGGCGTCAATTTGTATAACATGAACTACAATAAATGTTTTCTTGTGTTTTCAGTATATTTTGATTTAATATTTCAAAACAAACAAACAAAAAATAATAAGAAAAATGAATAATGGGTCAATATTTTGTTTGTCTACCTGGATATTTTTTTTCATTACCATGGTTAGAAAAGTCTTTGAGGATTCTGGAAACTAACGTTCAACAAGAGGAAATCAGTCAAAGCAAAGGCAGTTTCCAGCTAAGGAGGTAAAACCAAAAATCATTTAACTCCTCGATTAAACGTGATTTATACCAGTGAGAAGAGGTTAGAAGTGTCATGAAGTCCTCACAGTTCTGTGTCATGCTGTGTTGTTGCCAGCCCAGGACTTTAGCCTTAATGTGCTACGTGATCTCTGCCTTGCGTGTAACGTGAAGAGCTGCACGAGTGATATTTGCTCAGACAGATTCGTCAGTGATAGTTGCCAACTTCTCACCCCTACTGCTATCATCTCACAGCGCGGCTCAGGCCTTTCTTTGATCGTCTCATGTAGTTTCTCAGTAGTTATAATACCATTAGAGTTAGTGCCACAGCATGACCTGCCTGTGACACACTAATCCAGGTCTTGGTTTCCATTTTCACAAGCTAATTTGGTCATGTTTCCAATTCATTACCTGAAACATCATGATATTCACTGCAGTGTTGTCAGGTGAGTGGTGTTCAGACGGTTGACTTTCCTCCTAGGGTTAGGGTATACAAATTGAATATTTCATATTGACCTTCATCCACAGACCACAGTGGCACCTACTGATTTGGCTGTGCTGACACAGTACTCCATGATATATTTCCCAACACAGCCAGCTGATAGTAACTCATTCATCACTCAGACTTGGCTGTGGAACCAGGTCACTTCTTCACTGATTCTGTACTGTTTATGTAAGAGTTCTCTGCCATGTGACAGCAGCAAGTGAATCAGTACCCACTGGGCCCTGAACACAGGCTTCGCGCCGGGTTTGATCGCTCAGTCGTGGACTGGTTTTACTTTTGTTTTAGGCGGCAATTAGCAAACATGTACATGTACTCTGTGGAGCCAGCCAACGCGGCACAGGACCATTTTCAAAGAGCCTCAATCTGTGACTTTGAATCTCATCCGAAAAATAAAGGTTGGGGGACGTAGTTTACTGATCAAAGAGCATAAGGACCTCTGCTTGATTGTGCAGTGTTCTCTGTCTTTGTTATGTTGTTGTGAATCTTTGAATGGGTGAGATGGGGACATAGCCTGCTTTAAAAGTTGCGTAAACCGTGCAAATAAGCAGTTGTCTCATTAGGCGGGATAAAGGCAAACATTGACCACAGTGAAGTGAACTCACATGCATTCAGTTCACTTCAAGGCAGAGAGTATGTTGTTGCTGTTCATGCCATTGGTCAAGTTTCTTCTCCAGCACAATTATCAAGCGGCAACCTCCACAGCTGAAAAATGAAGCCAGTGCTGAATTGCAAAAAACTGCAGTTCCTCTAAAGGCCACTTGAGGCTGGCTCCAAGATTGAGCCAGTCCCCGTAGACCCCCGTGTTAAAATAACCAACTGTACAACAGAAATAAACATGCTTACAGCCTGATACAAGTGCAAATTTGATCTCTAGCTAATTTCATTACAACTGCACAGAGAGGTGAATTTTCATGTAATTCACCTGTTAAAGTGTTACAGAGGCTTAAATTTTTGCATAATTTAAAGCAGTGCCGCTTTGAATGACAGTTGGGTGCTGTCCTCTTACAATTAGCTACCATGGTAACAACGTTGGTTAGGTAATGTAGCTATGGCATAACCCCAGATTCACAGATTAAGGCATAAGTGTAGCTGTCGCTATTTCAATGTGTTTTCAGTTCATAGTCGCTGAAAAGAGTCTTGTTCAGCATTTGGCTGTAAAGATCCTCTAAGGAGACAGATGTTCTGTTTTTTTGGTTAGTACATTTTGTTTTAATGGTTTTAAGCCTGTTTTTCCCAAGCTAAAATTAGCATTAGCATTATTACAATTAACCAAAGCTGTAAATGTACATCTAAATATGGTCATTTCAGGCAACAAAAACCAAGATGACGATAGCCTCAATGCTGAAGTCCACTGGAATCCACAAACCGATGGGTTGACGTCACATAGTCTATGACAATGTGCTGTTGGCTCTGACTCAGTTTCTCGCCTGACATAACATTTATGAAGCCAATAAATCAAATCATGACCACAACAATTTGCAAGAAATGCTAAACATTGTCTTTTGTATCTTACTACTGTCTTTGTTGATTAAAGTGTGAATTTTCTGCACTGTGGCCACCAGTCTCACCTTGGTAGCCTCAACCAGTGCCCACCTAAACCTGAAATATTTTTTTTCTAAACCTAACCAAGTAGTTCTGTTGCCAACCATTTCACAACATTTACCATGTGTTACAATGTGTTTCAGCTGTGTGTCACATAGATACACTTAAGGGTGCCCTTCGCGTTGCTATGAGATGCAGAGGGGCTTTACAAAGTGTCAGTATCTGATGTCAAAATGAGATACCACAACTTTTATAATTTGAGTGAACCAACCCTTTAATTTTTGTGGTAAAGAGCATCAGCATGTGTGGAAAGTTGTGCTGTGATGTGTTTTGGAAAGGCTGACGTCAAAAAGGCACATAAGCAGCAGCTTGATGCTAAAGTGTGTTGACCCTGAGTTAAGTTGGTTTAAGACACAAAACAAATCAATCATCCGAGCAGAGGAAATGTGACCTGAAGTGGCTGAGCTGAAGGACACCATATACAAACACAAAACACCTGCAGGTTTGAGGAGGACTCGTGGCTGCTTTGAGAAAATGTCTGGTTTCTCCTGTTTTCGAGGAAACTACCAGCTCATGAATCTAAAAAACACTTTATCCAAAATGTGTGTATTTCCTCCCCACAGCATCTGATCTGGCTGAAAACCGAATGTTTTCTCAGGTCTCCACTTTAGCAGCACGTGAGCAGTGACAGTGGTGTTATATCCCCTGCATCATAACAGATCTGTCTGTCCTGTACTGTTTCTTACTCTCTGCTGATTATTGAAAACCACATTTTACAACAATAATTCTTAGTTTCAGCAAGATTTCCTGATTATTATTGGTTTATTTAGTGGTGATTCAAGCAAAATAAACCAAGCCTCAGAAGCACACCCTGCACTTCTTTCTCCCTCCTTACGTAAATAAAGGATAAAGTCAGACAAAGTGGACATAAATTGGAGCTTTTCTAAAGTGACTGTAATGTCTGTGTTAATATCTGTGATGTGCTTGCAGTTATGGGTATTTTGGACTGAGCTGAGAACTCACTGGGTTCGGTTTATTCCAACAGGAGGATGGTAGTCTAATGATTGCTGCCCCCTAGTGAACCTCGTGTCACATCAACAGAATACACTGAAAAGCAGCTCCAGCTTAGAGTGACTCTGTTAAGATGCTTCCCATGAGGACCAGACTGAGTTAACTTCCAAAATACAAAACCAGTATTACTCATCAGTATATTTGGACAACAAAAACAAACTTATCAAGGCGTCTCCTTGGATTCTGAAGTAATTGTTGTGCAAGTCACCGTTAAGTTCCTATGAAGAATCAATTTGGAGGCATTTTCCCACTGTCGTGCTATTAGCATCCTCTTGGCTGCCACAGTAATCTTTATTTACATTTCTTGTTTGAGATGGTGTACAAGCGAGTTTGTTGCCTCTGTCCAAGCCCTCTCAGTCAAGTTTGTTTGGCATGGCTGCTCACCAGTGCAGTGGTGTGTGGGAGGAGGGTGGACCTGGGAGGAGGGAGCTAACGGGACAGTGTTCTGCCAGTTTTGTGGACAAATGAAAGATTGGATTTCAGTGTGGGAAAGATGATGGCCAAGGACAGAAGTGGCTGATAACAGCTGAGCTCCCAGAAATCACAGTGCCTTGTGAAGAAAAGTGAGCTTCCACATTCGTGGCAGTAGTTTGGGGGTGGGGGACCCTTTCCTTTACAACATGACAATGCTTGCGTGCACAAAGCTAGCTCAGTAAAGGAAAGAGTTTCCCAGTTTGGTGGTGAAGAACTTGAGTGACCTGCACAGAGCCCTGATGGCAACCCCATCCAGCACATTACTAATGCTCCTGTGGTTGAATAAGAGCAAATCCCTGCAGCTAGGTTCGAAAATCTGGTGTTACAGCAGCACATAAATGCCCGTAGTTGATAAAATATTCCACAATCACACGAGTGTAGTTTTCAGGTGTCCATATACTTTTGGCAATGTAGTGGGATTTAGTGCATTGCTGAAGAACTTCGGCAGGGTGGATGCCTGTCCACAAGTATTGATATTATACTATAAAATGGCCTGGGTTTGAATCCAGCCAGTGGCCCTTTGCTGCATGTCATCCCCCATCTCTCTCTCCCCCCTTCATTTGCTGCATGTCATCCCCCATCTCTCTCTCCCCCCTTCACGCTTACCTGTCCTGTCCATTAAAGGTAAAAATGCCCAAAAAAAACCTTTAAAAAAATAAATTATATATATATATATATATATATATATATAATATATATAA
>NC_065528.1:8916602-8927563 GCF_006386435.1 Epinephelus moara
TATATATATATATATATATATATATATATATATATATATATATATATATATATATATATATATATATTGTACTGTAATAGGTGGTGTTGACCCCAAATGCAGCACACAGACATTCTTGGAACCCATCGGCTGTATTCGGCAGATGGCGATACAGCCTCTGGGGGCAGACCCCTGATTTTTTGGCATTCCAGTTTGATTTGGGTGGAGGAGGCGAATTTCCGTTTCTGACTTCTGTTTATATATAAGTAAATATGCTGAACCATTGCGATGGATTCAGAGTTTGCAGTGACGCCAATCATGTTCCACCTCGTTAGTTCACCGCACGGACCGTTTAAGCTGGCAATAACTGCAGCCGGCTCACATGTGATTGATCAATATCACGCTGACTACAAACAGCCTACAACCAGAAACCAGGGCTCTTCTGCTCTTCTTCCGGAGGCAAGATCTCCGGGGTTTGCCTACAAACTCTACATTCACTGAATGTAGAGTCTGTATATAGAGACTAGCACACAGATAACCAGGAACAGCTTGTAAAGGCGTTTTCTGAGACAGCTCAGCAGGTACAGAGCAGGGCGAGTTAACAGCACATAAAACAGTTCAACACTCCAGCAAAGTCTCTCCACAAAGTCTTTGGCAGCCCGGCTGGTTTAGCAGGCCGAACCGGACCGAGGGGCAGGCAAGTGAGCAGGGGCACTAGCCCAACAACAAACACAGTTCAGTTAAACAGCTGGCAGTGGTACTGTAGGGAAGCAGGCAGGGGACGTAGTCGAGGAAGCAGTCAAAATCCACAGTTGAAATAGACGAACCAGCAGGGAGCAGGCAGATGGCAGGTCAAGGCCAGGCAGAGGGTTGAGAGGCTAACAGGTGAGTGCTCACAGGATGCACACACAATGGTGAGCGTGATGACATGGTTAACATCTCTGGACCACAGGAAAGCAGAGGTAAGCTGACTGAAACACTCACACTGTGGCGTCAGATGAAAACGCTAAGCAGCCACAGACAAACAGGAACCAAGGATGCAGAGGCAGGTCTTGTAGTCAGGGACAGAAGGCTGAGGCGTTTACTGGGAGTCGGACAAAATAAGCAGGTCAGAAGCAGGCAGGGTCGGAACAGGAAATCAGACCAGAATTAAGCACCGGTGAGTCTTGCATGAGTGATGAAGAACAATCTGGCAACAAGTGACTGAGAAGCTGGGTTATATGTACTAGCTGAGGATAATGAGGAACAGGTGAACTGAGTTGGCTTGATGAGGTGGGCGTGGTGGACAGGCAGGAGCAGGAAAAGAATAGCAGGTGATTGCTTGGCAGGTCGGAGTGGTGGAGGGATGAGAGGAAAATTACTGACTGAGGGCTGAGTGACTGTTCATTCAGAAAAGAGCAGGGGTCTCATTTATAGACATTGCGTAAGCACAATGCGAAGCCTGAATGAGGCGGACATTACTTCCCACAAAAAAGTTGTAATGTATAAAAACAGACGTAATGGGAGAAACTTACCTTGGAGACGGGAAATTGGCAATGGAGATGGTGAGGTGGAAGCCTGATTGTAGATATTGTCAAATATTTTTTGGCGCACACCATTTTTGGCTTTTGTTTGTATGTACATTTTTAGTATGGATCCTATGCATTGTTTTATAAATGAGACCCCAGGTCACCAGGGATGCATAACTGTGACAAGTACTGTATAATTGTACCGTATTAGTCTATGCACATCAGGTAATCTGTAAAATACGAAACCAAAGTGCATCAGTAAGCGATTCCTTACCTCTTCCTCTTCCTCCCATTTGGCCACTCCTATGAAAAAAATCTGGGGGTGCTACTGGCTATCTTGGCTTGGAGAGACAAACTGTATAACAGAAGCCTGTGCTACAGACTGGTGGTGTGATGCTTTCAAGACGAGGGCATTTACTTTGTAGGTTGCATTATGGAATGTGTAGGATCCAAAGTTTCACCAAAACAACCATGAAGGGGACAGAAGAGCCTGTGCTGCTTTGAGCATTCTTTTTAAATTGGTCTATCACAAGTCCCACAACTTATATGAAAGTGAAATACTAAATTCCTGGGCTACCCCGTAAATGATGTTCACCTGGATCGGTTATATGAAATGCTCTTTCAATTAAACTCGCAATGCGTACAATACCCGTTATTGAATTGCATAGGAGACATAGCACATTAATTACACTGTCATATTTTCCTATCTGTGACCATCTTCCTTGGTTGTTATGGGTAAAACACATGAGTTACAAATCAGGATTAACAGCAGTTTACTGTACACACAGTCTTTTGCCACATTGCATAAAGAGAGGAGCTCCAATTACAGCAGTGAGACACATGACAAGGGGAAGTGAGTGTTTGTGGTTTATCATTTAAAATATTACCTGCATGAGTGTAACTTACAGTGGCAGTATAAAATTAGAACATTGCTGTGACTGTAAGCATCTGCTTGTCTCACCTCTGGGGAATTAAACTGATGGGTGCAAGGCCTGCTTAATGAAGCGTTTTTTCATAGGCTATGCTTCACCTGAGCTGAACAGAAGTCGACTGCTGGAATAGCCCCATGAAGAGCAGTGATGTGCAAGAGGCCTTCAAACCACTTCCTGTGTGTTGGTTAGTCTGCAGGAAGTCACATGTTTGTTGCATCCTGCAGAGAGTGACTCTGCGCTCTGATTGGGCTGCTTGTATGAATAACACAGAATCAGTGACAGGACGGGTACCTCGTCTGCTGTCTTCTTCTTCATTCCTAGAAATAAAAGGTGACAAAAAAGAAAAAATGTGAGATGATGACAGAATACTAAAATAGCAAAGCTCTTACATACATTCACTGATGAAAGTCTACAGTGTAGACAGTGTAGCTCTGTACTTGCAAGGTTATCTTACACTCCTTCCTACCCGTGCTGCTCTCATATAAAAACTGAAAACAGGGAAAGACATTATCTTTTTGTGCCTTTTATATCATTTGTTTAATCTGTGCAAAACAAAACTTAAAGGGGATCTGCTGGACCATTTCTTAGCCTGGCACATTAACTACCAGGAGTCTTCCTGTCACAGTGCGGTTGCAAGGCAACCAGTAGAAATATAGATGATATTAGTGAGCTTTTAGTCTGACTCACCGGATGTAGTGCTGACGCAGTACTGTGCAGATAGGTAGGCTAAGCTTTAAACTTAATGTAGCCTATACTTTCTGCATCCTCACATCTGCAAGGGCTCGCACATTAATTTCATCATTTCAACATGTCTGCACAGACTGTTTGAGCATAGGCCAAAGAATATGACAGTGCAGATGAAAATGTTAATGTTTGCAGACACCCACTGTGGAACACACAAAACATCATGCAAGTTCATTTTTGGACTATATCCACACCTTTAGCTGTGCTAATAGGCAGACTGTGTTGGCTTCTGTCAGAGCCAAGCTAGCCATCTCCTCCTGTTTCCAGCCTTTATGCTAGGCTAAGCTAACCAGCTGCAGGCTGGTACCTCTATCTTCTTATCTAACTCTCAGCAAGAAAGTAAATAAGCAACATTTCTATCCATTACTTTAAACATGTTTTTCTGTTGTTAGAATTCTTTATCTAAGTGAAAGTTGCAATACTGCAACACGAAAATGCTCAATACAGGTAAAAGTCATTCATTCCTCCAGTATATTTGACTAAATATAACTTGCTGCAGAGATGCAAAGTATCTCTGTGCATCACTTCTGCTGATAAAAAAGGAACACATGTTTCCACCAGAATACACAACATATCTGTTTAACTCAAAAGCAACAATAGTGGTAACTCAAGACATGGACGTCTGCAGAGTTCAAATTTGTCTAGCAAAGACAACTTCACCACTCAGAGACCTTGTTCTGAGCAGAGCGTCTGCTTTCATCTTCATCTGTTTCACCTGCTGTGTGTCTCTCTGGCAACCTGTTAAGTGCGGTTCAAGGTTTAGATATAGTCAGTATTAACTGTAAGAATCAAAACCAAAGCAGTGACCTCAGTGTGACTCCCTGAAAATAGTACCCACAAACCGTCTTGAGTTGAACTCTATCTCCTGCTAACATTACTTTGGTTGTCAGAGGCCATGTTTATCACAGAGCAGTGTTGTCCTCTGCTCACTCAGACCTGAGTCTCAGATAACTGTGTGAGAAAAAAAAAGGAGACAAGTTGTTACTGAGTGTTGGGAAAACAAGGCTCTTAAAGAAAAATGTGACATCTCATGCTCAGGATTGTTTTCAACCAAAGAGTGATAAGCGCTTTAGGTCAAAGGTCAGAGCGCAGGAAGTGTCGGAATCCTCTCAAGGCTGTTACAGCGCTGACAGCCAAGGACAGGACACACGGATGTGGGCTGTCAGGCCTTCCTCACATCCCACTGACATGTTATCTGTTTATTCAAAGTGACACTACAGCATCATGCCAAGGTTTTCTTCAGCCTTACTTAGCATAACTCAAGTGTTTCAAGTTCAACATTTTTCTGGTCATCCACTATGCCATCCTGCCTGCTATTAAAGGTTTCAACCAGAATGAGGACTGTCAGTGGGAAAATATGTGACATAAAAAAGATGAATATTGGAGTTTGGGAAATTGTTTGGCAACAGAGACATGCATTAATGCTGCAAAAACAGTTTTGTGAAATCTATCTTATTGACATTTTATGTTTCCCAAGGCTGTAAAAGGATGTTCCATTAACTAAATTGGTTTGGCACCATGGCCATGTGTTTGGACGTCTATAAAACTTAAGACTGAGTACTCAATTAATGGCTGAATTTCAATTTTGGACTGAACTATGCCTTTAAATGACGACATGTTTCCAACGCAGTCTCCTAATTCCCAAGCAAAACTTAAGCTGAGCTACATGAGCCACATTAGAGCTGGATCTTTCATCAAAGGTCTGGCTACAACACAAACGGAATATATTACAGTTAAACTTTAAAGACTTACACCCAATGAAGGAGAGATAGATAAAGTCTGCTTTCTGAAACATGCAGAAGTCTTTTATGCTGCTATCACTGATTTTATTTTATCTTTTTTATTTGAGAGAAGCCTTGCCAAATTTAATTGCACCTAAATATAATGATGATAAGATCATACATTCATTCATACAAACATACCACCCCCCAACAAAATCAGGACTCTCAGCCAAACACCTACCCACTAAGCAACCAGTACAAACTGTGGGACTGGGAGTCACCTTTCTAAAGCACAATTGGCAAACATATTATTCATCCCATCCAGTTTGTTGTAGGTCAGACAGCCCTTTTGGGTCAACAGAATTCTGACATTAATTATGCATCTTTACGTAGAGGATAAGAAGTAAAAATAGATTTAAAAGGCACCAGATTTAACTCAGCAGACTACCAAATATCTGACTTCTGACAAGCAATATCTCTGTGGGATAACTGGCCACATCATTTACTGTGGGTCCTCTTCAGTTTAGAGCACTTACACTCTGTGGGCCAAATCTGATCCGCAACAGGTTGCAGGGTGGCTCACTGACCATTTTCTAATTCACAATGAAAATAAATTGATTCAAACTGGGATTTTTTACTTTGGATGTAAATAAGGTAAAATAGTGCACAAAACACTAAAAAAATAGTGTTTTTTTTTTTGTAAGTGCTGGGGAAAGATTCCTGCACCCCACGCAGAGGTCCAGGCTAAGCCCCCCAGTGTCTTAAAATCCTAGCAACGCCTCTGCATACACCTATCCTGTGCGGGGCTGCTGCGACTGGATTTGCCTCATTTATTACTTTTATCTAATAAATAGCCTATTATTAATGTTTTAATGAACAAGCCCCTAGCCTGCTGTCATTTTGCAAAAGTGCCTCCTGGGGAAAAGCAAGTCGATTATGCCTGGGTTAGGGCCACTAAAATCGCCACCACCTCTCACCCCTGTAGCGACGGTCACGGTTCTGTTGGGTTTATTATAGGTTTTGGTCAGACTTTTGGCCCCTGAGCTGGTTTGGCTCCTCACATGGGACATTCCTGCCGAGCAGCCCCTCCCTGGAAGTCCCTCAGTGCGCAGACTCGCGGCTCTCCGCTGTCAGGGCAAGGCAGACTTGACAGTATGGCGGCGGGGTACAGCTGGAAGGATGCTACTGTTGCCCGTGATGTGTCTATCGCCGGTAGGACGTAAATGGACAGTTGACGGGAAAAAGAGAAGAGGATTTAGCGAGAAAGGCTTGTCGCCGTGAGCTCCAAAGATGGCCAGGCTCGCCGACTACTACGTAGTGGTCGGCTACGACCTCGACAAGCGAGGTGGGTACTTGAGTTAGCCTGTCCTGCTAGCTTTAACGGCGTATTATTAGCTGTCGGTAAACAGGAGGCGGGGAGGGAGGCGGGGACGGGCCGGGCCGCCACTCACAACTGGCCGACGCTAAGTGCTGTCAGCTGGCAGTTAGCCTTCAACTGTGGGCCGAGGACGCGCAGGCCTCACGGGATTAGTGTACTTAAATGCTAGCCTGTCAGCTGCTGTCCCGCATTTCTGACAGGGGGACACATTGAATGCACGACTCCATTGCAGTGCTTAACTTCAAGGCGTGTTTTAACTTAAGCAAAACAAATGGAACCACTCTGTTGACAGCAAACTTAGGCTAACTTTATTTGCTAAAAGCTAACCGGGCTAGCTGTGAGGGGGGCTGGCTGGCCGCTTGGTCGGCTGTGACCTAAGACGGATTTATTCACCCGTTTCACAGTTTCAGCTGCATCCTCCCCAGTTGTCTCATTTACAAATTGTACCAGTGCAACCGTTGTCATTTAAAAGTGGCATTTCAAGGCTTCACACAGAATCTGCCGGGTAGCGAGTTGTCAGTGTTGTGGCTGCAGGGTCCTGAGTAGTTACTTAGGACAGCCAGACCACGAAAGCACTGCTTATTTCCGCTTGGACTTTATTTTATGCGTGATTTTAAAAGTGGAAATCGATGCTTCTCCTCGGCGGAGTTGCAGATTGTTTGCTTTGTCTGTGTTTTGTGTGGATTAACCCAGATGGCTTTGCTCCTCCCTGAGCCCCCTCGGACCGGAGCTGTGTTCCCTTGTGTTGTTGGGACGGGGTTTGGACCGTTATCTGAGCCCCCCTCCCTTCAGCCGGAGCCTTGGCCTAGATCTCCGCAGTATAATGGCCCGTTTAATCATGAAATATTCAACCCGCCTATCCAATTGAAGCATGCAGCTTGTAACGTGGTAGAGTCTTTTATATAGAGTGGATTTTTGCCTATGACTTATTCAGAAGAGGCAAATTGTAACATGACAAGCCCTCTGCGGCTAAAAGCAGGCAGAGAACTGGCTTTTATCTTAATGATGTTGGAGCAACCTACATCACTTTCTGATTGCATGAACGCACTTACTGCATCTTGTAGTTTTTTCAGTGGTTGGGGGGTGAATACAGGATGTTATAACGTGGACACTGCAAACGCTGCAGAAACTCTCCTTCCTGTTCTACCCTGCCTGGATGCGATGCAGAGCAGAACAAGCCTGTAAAAAGCATCTGGGAACCAGACATTAAAGCCACAGTGGCTTTAATGGATCAAGGCTCCCATGCCTTGTAAAACCAAACACTTAAGAGTGATGATGATTGTTGGCGTTGCCCCACTACTGCAGCTTCAGTGTTTACAATAAGTTTCTAGGTGGAGGCATTGTGTTAAACATCTCTGATAGCTTTACTGAGAGCTTTCCCATCATTATCATCATTGGATGCGCTGGCAGCCATCATTAACTTCCTAAGTACATCCTTTGCAGTTAGATCAATATATATCTGCACAGTCTTTACTTAAAATGCTGTGTTATGCTATGGCTGTTTGGTCTGACTCGTCACATGTCATTGCAACTCTCCAAAATAAGATGGAGAGCGATTTTGATATTGTATAAGTGGGTATGTTCCCCTTGAAAGCACGCTCACCAATCAACTATCTGTGTCTGCTACAGCATCAGTTGTAGATGTCAGGGGGTGGGGTTGACTTTAGAGCCTGATGCCCCAGATTTCCCCATTTTTGTGCATGTGTTTGATAGTTCTTGCTTGTATTTAAATTTTTCCCAGCTGTGGTGCTGCTTGCAGTAAAAACATTTGGCTATTACTCGAGAATGAATGGTCCTCGATCATAAGAATACCAGGAATTCTGAAGCACGGTGGAGTTTCCTCTTGTGTTTAAATATTTCATACATCCTGTCTACGTGTGTGTGTGTGTGTGTGTGTGTGTGTGAGTGGTTGCTGGTTGTCACTCAGTCAGTGGAATGTTTCGCAAGCGTGGGCACTGACAGGTTTTCAGGGCTGACATCATCACTACTCATCTGCCTCTCAGATTGCCGTCACCAGCAGAAACCCTGTGGGTGTTTACAAACAGAACATGCTGCAGGCAGGACTGTTTCTTGCCTACGTCTCTGTAATTTTTAGACAAGCTCTTGTTCCTTGTTAAGGACCGAGTGAAAGTTTTGCTTGGCTAAAGGAGGGTAACCTGGAGGCAGAGTCTTGAATCTTCCATTCACCCTCTACATTTGTCTCCACGGTGTCAGGTTGCTCACATTGTGCTCAACCTAGATGCTAAGTTATACTATCAGTGGAGCTGTCTTAGAGCCAAGATGGCTGCTCTTTGGTCGGGAAGAGTCCATAGTTGCCGGGGTGTGGTCCCTTTAGCAAGGGTCTCTTGAGAAACTCCACAGCATGTCACTGTGTTTTGACAGCGGTTCCTCCACTGTGCAGAGTCCCCAGCAACTAAATGGATATGCAGTCCGAGGCCCAAACAGGAAACTGGCAAGAGGACCTGAGGGAGACTTGTGTTTAGAGCGAGAATCCAGATTGTCTCTCTCTGCGTGTCTGAAAACCAGGAAAGGGGCGTTGTGTTTATGTGTGCGACTGTGCGAGGCGGTCTCATTCAAGACAGTGAAGAGACACACTCACTTGCATTCACACAAACACACACACAGACGCTAACATACAGGCTCTATTGTAGCTCCATCTGTGTGCCTCCGGCGGTGCAGTTTGAGAGTGTTGGTCATTGCAGCGGTGGCTCTAAACAGAATGCAGAATGGTTGTTTTCAGGCTGGAGTGACAGCCCTGGCACACAGATCCTCCACTGAGGCCCTGCCTCTTCTACACACACATTCACACACCCCTACAGCTTGCAGTCAAGCTAGCACCATTCACAACATCAGAGGCCGGCGAGGACACAGAGAGGAGCACCCAGGGCGGACCGAGCATGCATGCGGGCTGTTGTGTTTGTTTACAAATCTCAGGTTGTCTCTGTTGCTGCCAAACAGTGCTGTCATGATTGGAGCATTGTGACACATTGCTAACAATGTGTACAGTTTAAGGGTGCTGTGATACCAAACAAAAGCCATCAAACAGTGTGCTGTTATTGTTGACCGGGACAGATTTGTAACAGTGATTGGTGTCAGTTGGTTGTCAGCTCTTTAAGCACAACGGTTTCATATTTTACTTCTGGCACCAGTTTTATCACCAGATTTGTTCAGATTACTACGATACTAAGATTTAAGTTAATGAAGTGATGCCAGAGGCCAGACTGACTGACAGTGATGTTTCATCTTAAGAGCTGGATATCTAACCTCAGTACTGTAAAGTACTGAAAACTAGCTTTTATATTATATTCACATTCGTTCTTATTGTACGTAAGTGTTTTTGCTGGTCCCTGAATGCAGCTTAGGCTGAACTCTTTGTGAGTTCTGTTTTTCCTCAGCAGCAGTTCGTGGAGTTTTGAGTCGCTGGGGGGATAGTTGATCAAGTGGTTCCGATCAAAGCTGATTAGTTCAGAACAAAGGATGAGAAGAGCAGCTGCTGCAGAGGCAAACTTTTAGACCCAGTGCAATGAACGGTTAAAATTCGCTTTTACTGCACCTGATGTTCTGCTGCTCTGTCTGCTCTGTGTCTGTACTGCAACTCAGGTTTTATATTGGCTCTAGTATTGAAACATTTCAAATTATTTTTCCAGAAAAAGTAGCCTACATCACATCATATGTATAACCTGAACCCTAACCAGAAACACCCTCTTCTAATACATACACTCACCTTGGCAATTAGGGGAGATTTTTTTTCTTTTTACAAGGATACTTAATCACATTTGTCAACAATAGAGAGATGACAGAAGTTCTTTTTAACACACAGATTGCACTATAGGGCTGCCGTAAAGTCCCTTCTGTATGCCCCTTTTTTCATTTTTACACAGAACTACACAACGGCGGCATCGTGCCACTCCTGTGTGTGACTTTAGATTGTGTGCTGGCATTGCAGTAGCAAAAGATGTGCGAGTTTGACGGGTGTGACATGTAATGAATCCAGGTACAAAAATGATTGAATGAAGGAGTTGTTTTACTGGAGCAATTTTGATACCTGGTACAGGGTTATTTTGGTCAATACCTTAAAGCAGAGCTGGCAAACATACAGCCCATGGGCCAGAACTGGCACGCCAAAGGGTCCAATCCGGCCCACTAGATGACTAGATTAAGAGGTGCCAGGTTTCAGGAGCAAGATTAACAGTGCGTTGCCTACTTCATATAACATTCTGCTTCAGAGGCTTTTCCACCCTGACCAGAATACAATTCTGTGATATAACAATGAATACTTACTGTGACCATGTTTAAAGATATTGAACATTGTGCAAAATATTTTATATCAGCAGCTTCAATTCAAAAGAATCTGTATCAGGAAATGTGTGGATAAATGCACATGTAAGGCGAGTGACTGAATGTAGAAAAACTAACTGTAACTGTTGAAATTGCACTTATTCTTCTTGAGACATCTCAGGCTGTGCGATGGTTTTATTGGTCCGGCCCATCTTAGATCAAATTGGGCTGTATCAATCAATCAATCAATTTTATTTATAAAGCCCAATATCACAAATCACAATTTGCCTCACAGGGCTTTACAGCATATGACATCCCTCTGTCCTTATGACCCTCGCAGCGGATAAGGAAAAACTCCCCCAAAAAAACCCTTTAACAGGGAAAAAAACGGTAGAAACCTCAGGAAGAGCAACTGAGGAGG
>NC_065528.1:8928112-8936676 GCF_006386435.1 Epinephelus moara
AATTCAATTCTGGATTTTACAGGGAGCCAGTGCAGAGAAGCTAAAACAGGAGAAATATGATCTTGTTTCTTAGTTCCTGTTAGTACACGTGCTGCTGCATTCTGAATTAGCTGGAGAGTTTTTAAGGACTTACTAGAGCTACCTGATAATAGAGAGTTACAGTAATCCAGCCTAGAGGTAACAAAAGCGTGGACCAATTTTTCTGCATCTTTTCAGGTCAGGATAGGCCTAATTTTCGCACACAGATGAAAATATGCAGTCCGTGAGGTTTGTTTTAAATGAGAATTAAAAGACAAATCTTGATCAAATGTTACTCCGAGGTTTCTTACGGTAGTGGTAGAGGCCAGAGCAATGCCATCTAGAGAAACTATGTCATCAGATGTGGCCCATGAACCAAAATAAGTTTGACACCCCTGCCTTAAAGGTATTGAGTACCAATACCCAGCCCTAGGTGTTGCTTTAAACCCTGAGTCAGGATAAATCTGGCAAAACTATTGAACATTCATAAAATATTTAATTCAGACACTGTAGTACTGAAGTAGGGATTTCCGTTATCGTGTCAAAGCTGTGACTAATTCATGCTGTGCTCACAGGTGCACTCAGTAGAGTGTGAATGCAAGCGTGGTCTGCATGAGGCTGCACAAAGCTCAGAGGGGAAATAGAAGCCTCTTAGATTGAAGGCAAGATGGAGTGTGTGGAGGAGAGAGGAGAGTGTGTGATGCTGCCAGCAGAGCCTGCCTGCGGGCAGCCACTTCCTCCAGTGCTCCAGAGCAGGGCCGCAGCCTTTCAGGCCCTCCAGAAATAGCCCTCACAATCTGCCTTTCATAGGGGGACAGAGTGACGCTGGGTCGCGGCTGCGGTGCACTGACGCTTGTGTGTGTGTGTGTGTGTGTGTTGGCGCGGGCTTCTCTCCCGTCTGTCGTTCAGATGGCTGCCTGAATGTTTGTGGCTGTCTCTGTGTGTTTGCTGCGTTGCCACGGCAATGTTTACCCCCCTGTGGGCTGTGGGATATTGACCAGTTTGTGACAAATCATGAATGCTAATATTTTTGGTGTGAAGGTAGCAGTGGCATTTTTGTGCTGATATGCTTTAATCTTGAGCAGTTCTCTACCAAAACAAAGTTTATTGTTTATTTCAGTTTTTTAAGCCAGCATTTAGACCACCACAGGACACCAAAACTCTCCACTGGCACCAAATTCAGGAAGTAATTTTGGTGTTAGCAGCTCATAAAGGCAGGTACACATCAGCTTTATTATGGCAGTAAAGCTAAAAAAATGATTTTTATAAATCATAATTACTCAATTAAATGAACAGGAATCATGTTTGCAGCCTTTATAGACAACTGTTATAATGCTGTGGTCAGGGGGAGCCTCCAACATATCACTGTTGTGATGTTGCCCTCGTCCTTGTGTGTGTGTGTGTGTGTGTGTGTGTATGTGTATGTTTCTGTATTACAGCAGTCTGTCTGCTGTGCTGAATGCTTGTTATTCATGAAGAAGACGGTGGCCCCAGGGCCCCAACGCTGCCCTCATTCCCTCATTCCCACTACACAGATACAGACGAGAGTGTGTGTCTATGTGTGTGTGTGTGTGTGTGTGTGTGTGTGTGTGTGTGTGTGTGGGGCTGGTGGTAGGGATGCGCACACACACACACACACACACACGCTTTACTTTGCTCACACACGGCCTTTAGACCACTTCTGTCGGCAGACGCGTATTCTTCTGTCATACCCTTTATACTCAAATTGTAATCCAAGGTGTTTTCTGTGTATGTGTGTGTGTGTATGCGTGTATGTGAGTGTGAGTGTCTGTTGCTAAGTAAATGTGATCTGCCGCCTGTGGGGCAAAAGAGGGCTTGGTCTTTTACCCTAGCTTTAGATAAAGAGATACACGGTTTAAGTAGGTTGTATGCACATTTAGGATTCATTGCAATTAGAATCATATTTCCTGTTCTTAAGGTCCTCAACAAAGGTGTCTATTAATATCCACAGCCACACAGATCCACTTTTATGCAGATATACATTTTCAACATATTTGATATAGGACTGTTAACACTTTTTATGTTGAAATTAGATAAGGAAAAGACACCAAAAAATATGATCTAAACATGGTGGTGATAGTTGTTTTGTATGTGTGTAGGGGGGCATTAGGGATGCCCTGCTCCTTGGTGCTTTGATGGTTTCCCTGGAATTCAGAGAATTTCTCTGTCCCCTCTCAGGACAAAGGCTGAGTCAGTGCTGTTCACAGTCAGCCTGTTGGTGCTCGAGGGAGCAATCGTTCAAATCCCCGAGGGGTGATTCCAGCGTGTCCGGAGCAGTTTCGATTTGAAGATAGGGGGTTGTTAGGATTAGAAGAGTCGGTTGTGTAAGGCTGGTCAGTTGGTGTTGTAACCACATCACTGCAACACCTTGTTTGTGTCATTCGGCAGGCTATGAATAGGCATTTGAAAAACACTTGCACATGTAACATAATTACCCTTTTCTCTTACTAATTAGAGATAATGTTGTTAGATGTGTGGTTAATACAGTATAAAATCAATCAACAAACATTTTAAGTATTTGTTTCATAAATTATGTGATTGTGCATTTTTTTTTTTTAAGTGCAACATGACTCAAAATCTTAGAGGCAAATTTTTTACCTCCATCATTTCGGCACTGGGAAACACTAGTCCTTTTTACACAGAGATCACGCTATACTTCTGCTACGAAGTCCCTTCTTTATGCCACCTTTGCATTTTTACATAGAGCCAAACAACAGTGGTATCATGCTGCTTCTGTGTGTGATTTTAGACAGCATGCTGGCATTGTGGAAGCAAAAGAGGCGTGATGGGCGTCACATGTATAACAACAGCGTTGGCCTCTACTCTAACTATAACATATGTGTTGGCAGCACTTTAGAAACAATAACAATGGCATACCATGTCAGTAACAATCGTTTACAGTCTCTGTTATATGCTGGCTTATGTCAACCTGCTCAGAGGGTAAGGAGTTCCCGGGCCCATTTTGCAGACATTTTCGGCTGCTGTTCTTCTTTGAGTTAGCGGCTAACTGCTATCAGTGGCTTTTTAAATCTTCCAGTGGTGGGTTGCACTAGTAACATGTGGTCAAAATGTCACACCCACCGTGTACATGGCCCCGTCCTGCTGGCTGTCCCTTTCACACAAGACATTGATTCAGTGCTGTTAGTACCTCAGCTGCTGGCTTAAAGGCACGACAACTCTGTCCTCCGACTCTGTGATTGCACCTTTTATGAAGAATGGCAAGAAGGAGTAACGGTGCTCAATTCCCACCTTGAACAGCCAGTGTAAAAGTAGCTACTGACAGATACACAGTCGTTAACCCCTATCCCAATGTACAAAAAAACTCACTAACATCTGGCTTTTGTATTTAATGCTGGGGAAGGTTACAGTGGGCATTCACTCCCTGAACAGCAACTCTGCAGTCGTCACAGGTATTTATCGACTCTAGCTCTGATCAGCTTTGATTGGCAGTGATGGAAATACAACACCCAGGTGAACAAATCAAACATTTTGTGCCCTAATATAATGGTTGGGGAAACACTGCATTTCTATAGCATATGGGAAAATACCGCTTAACATAAATGTTGAATTTACAACAATACAAGATAGTTTTTCAAAAGAAAATACTGTCCTCATCTAAAAATATCCAAAGCTGGATTTTTACATATTGGCGTAGTTGCAAATCCCTCATTTTTCAGTAACTATCTCCGCAGTGACTAAATAAATGCGCCAGTAACACCAAGTGAGTGACTGGTGGTGGAAGATTAAGCCTTATCTTTATGAGGACGGCCTCCAAATCAAATCTGTTCTTCAGGAAAAAAAAAAGGAAATCTGCCTTCCAGACAACCACTGTGCTTGCTGTAATCTTGCCTGTGATTAGATTAAATATACAGATTAAAGGACTGTTATGGGTCCAGAGTGGGTTTGATGTCTATGTCACTGTACTGTATTTATGGCACGTCTTTGCTGCTCTTCCCTCCCCCCTCAAAGAGGTCTGTGCTGTTTAAAGGTTACTCAGATTATAGTTGAAGCCCAGGCCTTTAGATTTGTCGTAAACTCAGAGTTGCTAAAACTGGGAGATATGACCAAATTATTACATCACGCTGTTAGTAGGTCTCTGCATGACTGTGCAGCTTTAAACCTGTACATTAAGCTTTTCTTTTGTAACAAACATATTCAGCTTTTCTGAAAAATAATAAAAAGTGCTTAAAATTGCAGACTTTGTTGTACATACAGTATATTTTTTATCATCTCAACAGCCAAATGCAGCTCTACATGCAACACTAAAGCCCCTTCAGACCTGTGTGTATATGTAAATTTAATGGCACTTTTACATGTTGGTCTCATGTCTGAAAAAGCGCCAGATTCTGTTTAACAGTATGTAAATGTCACAAATTCAGTCTTACTAGTTCAGAACGAGTAAGATCTCTGTAAATCCTTCAACACTACACATGTCTGAACATGCTGCCATTATTAACATAAAGGCTGTTGCAGCACAAGGTTAAATACACAGGGAGAGAGATAAAATGTACATCGTGTTCTGCCTTATTAAGAGAACAGGACATTTTATCTCTCAATCATCGTCTCATGTGCGTAAAGAAAAGAAGATTTGATGAGTTTAATGAAACCACCAAACACTGAATGAGGCTAAATGAGCCACTGTCATCAGTCACATCTGTTTTTAAAAATGATTTCATTCCCATGGCTGTGCAGGGCAAATGGGGTAAAAAAGAAATAGCATTGTAAAATCACAATGTTTATCAACCAGCACTGTTTTAATAGATATAACAATATAGATATAGTATAATAAATGTACATCTAGCAAAACACATCCCATACAGCATGTGAGCAATGAGGAATTACCTGAGAGTCTGGATTTTTGTATGGGCTGACTGTCTAGTGAGTGAATGAAGGGTAGCGAGAAGGCTATTTTGGGGCTGTGGAAAACTGGTATAAGAAATGATGAAACTGATAAGAAATTGTATCAGGACATTCACTGTGAAAAGTGGTGCAAGCATCTGTAGTGCACATAATGATCATTAGTTAAGACTAACACAAATACTATAAAATAAAAAATTTTAGAACAAAAACAATCTCCGTACACAAGCGCGTAACAGCACAGTTTCAGAAATACTACTTACTAACAGGCCTGAAAAGGCATATCACCTGACAATTCAAGTACTCTGGGCATGCTCCTGCTGGTGTAAACAGTAGGCAGGTTGTCTACTCTGTAGTTGGTTGCTTAGTTAAAGAAAATAGTGCGGAAATTAAGACTGGAGATTTCTTTGCTTGAGTCGATAAAGAGGTGGAACAAATGAGTATAAGGTGGTCAACGTTGCGGATCACAGATCGGGAGTTGTTACAAAGCATGGGGAAGTAGTGCTCACGCAAAAATGCTAATATCACAAAATGTATGTAGACCTAGCTGTAATGTTTTAGCTTGATACGTGGTGACTGATAAGACCCAATTGGGAAGCAAACTTTGGCGTCTGCATCATTGTTTTCACAACGCAACCCACGAGTTTTCAAAATAAAACAAGCTCAGCAGCATTTTCAAAGGTCTCCGTTTTAGGGGTTCCAAACACCAGAGTTGTGTAGATGCTAGACATAAATGTAGCAATAGTTTCATGTTTTTAGAAGAAAATGTAATTGTGTGGATGTGGCCTAAAACTCTTAACAATCATTTATGTATAGGACACCTACTGTAGGTCTGAATTACAAAAACATGACAATTAATAGATGAAGCCATGTCTGAAAAGGGCATGAGTGTCATGTCTACAAAACTGCAGTGCACCATTGGTGTTGTCTCAAAGGGAACATAAGACTCAAGTGTTGTCTCTTGAAAATCTTTATTTATAAAGCCCAATATCACACATCCCTCTGTCCTTGGACCCTCACAGCAGATAAGGAAACTCCCCCCAAAAACCCCTTTAACGGTGCTGTGTAAGACATTGTGCAGACCCATTGTTTGGTCGGTATAAGTGAAGGAAGCCAGTGTTGCCAATAATTTCAGCAACCACAGATAGCACGCACATTGTGCTTTTAGGGGTTAATTATGTGTTTCGCATTTTGCTTTAGTGTTGAGGAGAAATTAGGAGAAATATTTAAGCATTCATTTTTGGGATTCAAATAAGTAAGGTAAAGACAGTCAGCTACAGAACCTAGCTGTCTGCCCCTGTCGTTTTATAGTCTCTTGGTCTGGTTCCTGTTTGGTTATGAGACCTCATGCACTGCCTGTTTTTTGGCTATTGGTTGCCCAAGTAACCAGATGTAATTTCCGGGCCACGTGCGTGGGTGCTGTGGTAGGAGAAAGAGTTTTGGGGTTAATTTGCAACTGAATACAATCTGGCACTAAAATAGTAGAAGTGATAAGGGAGAAAAGAAGATTGTTTGGTTGGAATGATTATAGAGGGATATAATGTATGGCTGCTGAGTAAAGACAAAGGCTGAAGATAAGTTGTGATTGAGTGCATTAGCCCACAGCTGTCGTGTTTCCTGTTGCAGTATTCTGGGGTAGCTCACGGAAGTCTTGTTTGCATCTTGTTCTTGAGGAGCTGCTTGCATTAAGACCATATTTCCTGTATGTCATTGTCTCTGTGGTGAATTCCCGGGTTTATGAAGACAACTGATATCCTCCCTCAAACTGTTACTGTCCTCCCCTGAATCCTCCCCTGCTCTTGCCTTTACAAACGTTTACAAATGCGGGCTGTATGTTATAATTACAGAGCATGATTGAATAATGTCTTCTCAACATCTTGAAGCTGTTTGTCCACAGTTAATTATCTTGTTTACCAAATTTACCATTTAACAAACACATTTTTCTCGAGTCCCTCACCACGCTGGCAGCCTCCTTATCCCCCTGTCCACTTTAAGCTCCCTTAGAGCCACAAGACTGAACTTCATCTGTGACAGCATCATGTCAGCATGCAGGCCATGTGCCTTCCTTATCATGTGACAGTCATCCACTGATGAGTCCTAAATTCTGTCCCTGATTTATGTCACTCTTGTCTTGTCACACCAGCCTCAGTGTTATTTTTTGACCACAGGACACTCTTTGCGTACTGGCAGACATGCCTGCCTTATATAAGATGACCTGCAACATTTCCCTGACCTCTTCTTGACCTTTTTCATGACTTCTTAGATTTTTCTCTGGGCAACACTGATTTTAATAACTAAGAGATGTGACTCCTTCATTGCTGTCCACCAAAATATGACAAAGCCTGGTAGAAGTTGTTACGTCTTGGCAAATTACACATATAATCATTGCACTAGTTGACCCCAATGATTCATAAAATATCTTACTGCTGTATTCTAAAATGTAGTTTATGCAGCCTGTATGTAAATATAAACAGATGACCTTATCTCACTGTTAAATCCATTCTGCTCAGAATGTTGAGGCTCATAATGCAGTGGAGCAGTGAGCTGCTAGGATTCCCCCTCACACTAAGTTGTTGTTAACTTTACGAGATGATAACATTTGAATATTTTGCAGTAGGTGATTGCTGATCAAATCAATGCAAATCAGTGGCTCTCAGTGTCACAAGTGGCCACACTGCTATACACAAAACCATAGTGTCAAAGCCCAATCACCGTTCACACTAGCAAGTGGAACAGCAAAATTAATCTGCACAAAACAGGCTGTGCTAGGGGCTCGTTGACATGGGGACTACTCACAGGGCTAGTTGGTATGCAGAGCTTACTGCTAACACGCTATGGAAATGTGAACATGCTAGTGCTAGTCAGCCACAGTAGTTCCCTGAGATTCTTTTTATTTTCTCTTTACTGTTCAGTCTGCCTCCACCTGACATATTTTTCACAGGGTTTTACATCATTTTATACAGTCAAATGTTACTTGAGAGGTGAAAATGCTTTCTGGCTTACAGGTTGCTATCAATTAGCACCGCGACTTAACTTTGTCCTATGACATATTTTAACTAAGAATATTGCCTAATGTCTGGAACACACTACATGAGAATCAAGCCAGTTTTGGGCCTGATTCCCCCCACCTGACAAAGGTCAGCAGAGCCCCGATTTTTTTGATGGTTCTTAAGATCATCTTGCCAAATTTTCCTTTGGTATTAGGTATGTTAAGAGTGTTTTTAACATCCTCTGCTTTGCTCAGAAGTCTATCCTGGCTGCGTCGATTTCAAACCCAGATGTTAAACACGTTAAATATTCAGGATGTTGTGAGGGGGGGGGCCCTGAGGACAACCCAGGATCGCCAGCAGTCCCGCAGGTGTCTGAGAGTTTTAATGCAGTGTCAAATGGGATTCAGCTTAGAAGTTACTCACCTCCAGCTTGTGCTGTAACATGTATAGCCCATGTTCATGCTGCCTCCATGACTTCAACTATACAGTGGTGTGAAAAAGTGTTTGCCCCCTTCCTGATTTCTTACTTTTTTGCATGTTTTCCCCACTTAAATGTTTCAGATCATCAAACAAATTTAAACATTAGTCAAAGATAACACAAGTAAACACAAAATGCAGTTTTTAAATGAAGGGTTTTATTAATGAGGAAGAAAAAAATCCAAAGCTACATGGCCCTGT
>NC_065528.1:8937583-9018318 GCF_006386435.1 Epinephelus moara
CACACAGGGCCATGTAGCTTTGGATTTTTTTCTTCCTCATTAATAAAACCCTTCATTTAAAAACTGCATTTTGTGTTTACTTGTGTTATCTTTAACTAATGTTTAAATTTGTTTGATGATCTGAAACATTTAAGTGTGGAAAACATGCAAAAAAGTAAGAAATCAGGAAGGGGGCAAACACTTTTTCACACCACTGTATATTAAAATATTTTTCTTAGTGAATTTTCTGTAAAAAGTTGTACAAAAACAACAAGTTCTTCCTGCTTTGTTAACTCTAAAGTCACATTTGATTGCAAGAGATTTGTGAGATTTCCAGTTTTGAGAGTCGGGACTTGTTGTTAGTGAATGGAATCTGTTACTGTGTGGTGTGCTGTTTTGGCCAAATCTTTTCTCTTCACACACTATAGGAACAGAACTGTTTATCATTACATGTTGTTATGTGTGGGGTCTCTTAAATTTTCAACATCTGTTTTGAAAAGTCTTAAACTGTGGGAGAGTCTTAAAGTTCTGTGTTAGCAACAGTTGCTGCAGACACTGGCTCAGGCATTGTAGTTAAATTCACATCATCATTATTATTATTATTATATTGCCACAATCTTGTCAGAATTATTCCATCTTTCATCTCACTTCATCTGACTTGGCGAGTGAAATCAAATATTGCAATGTGCGTTGTGCCTGCAATTTAAAAACATTTTCAACTGGCATGCTGATCTGTCTTTTAGGAGCAGAATGTGAATGGCTGAAGTTTTATCCTGGATGCACTTTGGTCTAAAACACTGCCCAGAGTGACTGGAAAGTAGATGGCCAGTGTTTTGTGAGCATTGGCAGATTTCCCTACTCTACTGAGTCAGTTTGGTGGCTCAAACTGAAGCAGAGCACACATGCAGACAGCCACCTGTAGTTGCTGAAGCGAAATGAGAAGTGAGAGAAATAAAACTTATGTTATTAATCATCAGACTGTGACAACCATCTGAAGCAGCCTTCCACCTAAAGCTGAAAGAAGTGTAGTCACTCTAGCTGCTGTGTCCCTCTCTGAGGCCTTTTCCCCTCCTGGAAAGCCTGCGTTTTTGTTTTGGGGGTTCGGGCGGTGGAGAGCATTAGATTTGCAGGAAGGATGTGAGTTTGCTGAAGAGCTTTTGCACAAAGAAAACGTCCCACATTGTCTCCAGGGCGACGGCACTTGCCAGATAGAGCAGAGTTTTTTTTTTCACCCTCTATTTGGTTCCTAAATGGCAGCTTTACTCAGTTGGTTTTCAACATGGACTGGCTCATTTATTTATGCAGGATTATCATCTTCGCCGTCATCTGACACCAAATTTAGACAGCTCTAAATGTCAAGTCTTACTTATTGATGTGCTGATCCGCATGTTGCCTCCGACCCCATAAGGGGCCTCATTCTGGAGGTGTAGTGCTGCTTTTAATCAGAGAGTGACTCACACTTCTTCATATTACTCAACAAGACTGTCCTGCATTTGTGTGTATCAGAAAGTGCATAAATGAGTGCCTGTGTATTTATGTGTAAACGATGTGTGTGTAATAGCACACTGGGTGGACACTAGCTATGTCAGAGGGTGCGGTATGCAGAGTGGATATACTGATGTCATAGTTTTTTATGTTTTCACCCCAAGACTTCATCTCTGAATGTGGAGATGTTATCTTAACACAGTGCAGATAGTGTTCTTCTAAAAAGTATTGAAATGATGGCGGCTCACCACATGTACACTCTGGTACCACGTAACTTGCAATGTACGGTATTTATGTTGCAGCAAACTGTGCATGAGATTGAACAATGATACATGGACATTAAGTTATATTTTATGTTAGCATATTAATGGCAGTATTATGAAGCACATTGTTGTTGCAGTATTACTTACAAAAGTATTCACAATAAAATGGGTCACAGAGCTGTTGAATAAACTGAAGTAGGAAGAGTGTAATACCAACAACACAGCGCATCAATAAAACATTGTGTCATTAGTAATAAGTCAGCTTCCTCTCTCAAAACCTTGTGCAGGAGGGAGCTTGCTTTAGACCAAATTTCCTCGTTTTGTACTTTGTTGCAAATCTGCACACACAGACACATTAAAAGACACAAGGCTCAGAGCTCTTTTGTCCCGACGGCTGCAGTCGCCGTGGAAACCGCCTGATGTCGTGTCACTGTGGTTTGGAAGCCTGCAGACGAGAAGCTGTGGTCTGGTTCAGCATCAAGAGCATGACACACACACACACACACACACACACACACACACACACTGATCTACACAGTCATTTCAACTCTGACTGCCATCATTCAGTGATCACATGATCCAGGCAGTCGCTTTCCATCCTGTGTCACAGAGTATCACTGCTTGTAGTCATCTGTGTAAGGAGTCATCGCCAGCTCTGACACACATGCACACACAGACACACACGCAGACACGCAACCACTATGTGTGACCCACATTTTCTTCCCTGTTCTCTCCTTTCATCCTCAGGCCTGCCTCTATCTCTCTCTCGAAGTGTTTTTTTTTTTTTGGTAACCATTATCTTTGTACAGGTTATCTTAGCATGTGTATTATGTCTAAAAAGCAGACTGCTTCAGGTTCAGACTTTGAACCACCTGGTTGATCTGTAGCTCTGTTTGGGTTGATAATGGCTGGCATGAGGCTCTGATAGTATCTGGTATTGGTCTGCAGATAGATAGATTTAAATAAAACATCACATTTTTTTGCTCATCTTTAATAATTATTACAGTTTACAGCAGCCCAACATCTGAATATGAAGCTTTTTTGCTTTTAACATATTGTTTCTTGTTTTGCTAAAGTGATGCGTCAGCAGTTAGAGCCATTTTACTAGCTTGCAAAATCCTTTTCAAAGCTAATTAATCACAGACTCCACTTTTTTCTCTGGTAACTGCAAGAGATGTTAATTTTGCTTTTGATAGCCAGACACTCATTAGGCGATAACTAACTGGTGAATTTTTAAAGGAAAAAAAGCGCAAAATGACATTTCAAAGCTCTGTCCATGGAGAGGTGATGAAAGTTTTAGGTTTTGTGATGTAATATCTTGCCTTTTATTTTATTTTTGCTGGCTTTGCTGACAGAGAGCTGGCTAGCCGCATAAACATGCAGAATAGTAGTACCCACTGCCCACCCTCTGGTCTCCACTGGTTAGCTAATGTTAGCCTTTTGCCGCTCTGCGCGCTACACCATCTGGTTGGGGTGGAAGATGGCTAGCAACATTACTCAGTAGTGATTACTGCTGCTAACGGCTGCAGAAAGATGTTGGCCACCCTCTGGTCTCCTTCCAGGTAGCCTAGGTGAGTGAGCGCCCTTATTGACTGTGCTAGCACCACTCGCCATGTTGACACTGCTAATGGTGCTAACAAAGCTAACAGTTAGCAATGTTAAACGGGGGCAACATGAGGTGAAACCAGAGGATGGGCACAATGTTTTCACAGCAACACTGTTGGGTCGAGACGGTGTTACTAGTGGTAATCGTTGAATGAGTGGCATTGCTAGTTAGCTTCCACCATACCCAGTTGGTGTGCAGTGCACCAAACAGAAAAGTTGCAAAATTTACTTATACACTGTCATATGTAACTGGTCAAAAATATTCTCTGCATTTAACAGATTAACATTCAACCGTTGACATCCCGGATATCTGCTCATGTTGTAATAGTGATAATGTTCTCAGGGAAACAGTGTTTTTTGTCATGGGATGACACTGCCACATCATCAGTTGTATTCCTGTATCAGGAGAACTATTGTGTATATTGTTTATTTAATGCTTCTTTTACAAACAAGTTGTCTTTGCATAAACAGTAAGTTTTAGTAGTATCAACTGCTTCTCTCTGTAAAGTCGCTAAACCTAGGCTAACTGTATGCTATCAAACGCAGCCTCATTGTTGAAAGACTGACATCAGGCTCTATGTACTGTATTTAGCATAAATTAAAAAGTGAAAAGATCCCTTTTCACTGACCTAACAAATGGACTTTCCAGATTCAAACCACTTTGAATGCCCACAATCAACTTCTAAACCATTTTAAAATAGCCAGGCTGAACTATTGTGTATGAAACAAAATGACTATGGTTGGCAAAGCAGGAAGCACGGAGGCCTGATTTGGCTGTTAGTGGCTGCTTAGAGAGAGTTCAGTGGTGGCCCAAAAGCCTGTTCACAGTCCGCACATTGATTGGGTCCCTTTGGTTGCTCAGCACTGTAAGAACTGAATGCTCTGATTGTGACTTGCTGATTGTGTTGCTCACGCTGTGAACACACAGCTGCTGTTACACTCCTTCCAATTCATGAGGTGGAAAAAAAAAATAACAAACACAGAACAGTACAGTGCAGAAGCCTTACAGCAGAGGTGATTTTTTTAGGCTGTAGTTTGTTTAGTTTGTAGTTCTGTCAGGCAGCGTGACTTGTGGTCTCTGTTCTTTGTTAATGCTGTTTTTAGATATTTGTTATGCTTTTATCCTTGTTGTAAATGAGATGTTATTACGTGTGTGGTGTCTATTGTGTTTGTATAAGCTTTTATAAGGAGGAAACAGACATGCATGTCAATCTACGCAGTTCTGTCAGAAAGGACAGTCAGTAGGACTTCATTTTTGTGGTTGCAGCAAGACATGGATAGATAGGCTGTCCAGGAAGAATAGACACAGGTGATGAACTGATGGAAACCTCTATGTAGAGTCCATGGTCATATTCTTTGTCTGAGATTCGAGGATATGCTGAAGGAGGAAATTATCTAAATCCGAAAGAGAGGAGGCAAAAACCATCTGGTGCCACAATGATACTGTCCAAAAACTAGGACTGTGGTGTATAAGATGCAACAGCATAGTTCAAGAGATAATGATCATGCTTCAAAATGAAACTGATAGCCCTTCAGTCAGTTATCTGTTGCTGTTAGAAAACAGGTCCAGCTGCTGGTCCAATGTCACATACCTGCAAGGCCACTCCACTGGTTAACATTCCTCTCACACTGTGGACTGATAGTGAACCTTTGTCTTACATCAGCAGCACAGTTATGTCTGCAGACTGCCCACTACTGCCTAAACTGCAGCACTCTTTGCTGAGCTCTAACTTTTTTCACCTGCTGCTTGAACACGCCCAGAATGGACGTTTGCCAGTTCTGTGTGTGCCTTCAACCCGGGCTGTGTGATTGTGGTTAAAGGGAAATTACTTTAATTGTGATTTAATTTCTGTAGTTCTGGCTTTGAATATCAACATCATAATTATGTTCTACCAAAAAGGGAGGTCTAAGTGAAATGAAGTGTTTGAAGATGATTTTTGTGTGACCTCTTTAGCTTGTACTACAAGTGCTTAATTAGATATGAGGGGCTCGGTTTGCTGAATAAAACATGAGTCAAAAAGTCACACAGCTAGTTGGAACTAAAAGCACAATCATTTAGTATGATACATCTGTGCATCTCTGCTGTATGTGGCGACTCCTTTGTACACTGCCTGCTGGAGCTTTGCCAAGTCTGGAGCCATTCAGCTGGATCTTACCGTAAAGCAGTGGGTGTGACATGGAGAGCACCCATATCAAGAGAGATCTTAGACTGATTCTGCTGCTGTCATTGTGGTTCAGGTGTGGTTACTTTCAGGCCTGACTCACTGTCAAATTGAATGTCCCTTGCTTTGAAACACCTGACCTCTTTGGAGTGATTAAGATGGTGAATTTGCAATTTTTCATGAGGTTTCATGAGGCCCGGGGAACCGGGCTCGCTGCTACGAGCCATCCGGTCCTTGTATGACCAAAGTGAGAGCTGTGTCTGCATACTTGGCGTAAAGTCAAACACATTCTCGGTGGGTGTTGGCCTGTACCAGGGTTGTCCCTTGTCACCGATCCTGTTTGTGATATTCATGGACAGGATCTCGTGGCACAGCCGGGCGGAGGAAGGGGCCCGGTTTGGGGACCTCAGAATTGCATCTCTGCTTTTCGCAGATGATGTGGTTCTGTTGACTTCATCACACCGTGACCTCCAGCATGGACTGGGGCAGTTTGCTGCCGAGTGTTAAGAGGTTTGGATGAGAGTCATCACCTCCAAACCTGTCGCCATGTTTCGGGCATCTGATTAGGATGCCTCCTGGGAGCCTCCTGCCGGAGGTGTTTCGAGCACGTCCCACTGGTAGGAGGCCCTGGGGCAGACCCAGGACACGCTGGAGGGATTACATATCTCACCTGGCCTGGAGAACACCTTGGGGTCCCCCAGGAGGAGCTGGAAAGCGTTGCTGGGGAGAGGTATATCTGGGGTGCTTTGCTCGGCTTGCTGTCCCCGGGACCCAGCCTCAGATAAGCATTTCTCCAGTGGAAATTACAGTTTAAAATACCTCCAGTATTGCTGAAATTTTGCTAACACCTAATGTCAAACTGTTTACCAGAATTCAGTTCCTTTTTGCCGCTCTAAAACAGTAGCTGGCAGTGACTGCACAGAGCAACTTTCTATCTGGGCAGGTTTTTTAAAGTGGCAAAAAAGAATTGATTTCTGGAAAACTGCCTTTTTATCCAGGTGTGAAACCTCTTTTAAGTCTATTAATGAATTGTCACTGGATCAGTGCTTTGACTAGCATACTCGCCGATACCCGATCCAGCATTTTTGGCTGTATCGGATGCATTTCTAATACTGGTCCCAGTATCAGAACAGCTCTATGTATAACTACATCTTCTGGGTCCATCATGTGATGCCATTGGGCCCACAAAGAACCACAAAGTTTCCCCCTAGACTTTTATTGGGAAAGAGACGTCACAACCCCTGCAAAAGGACTCATGTAACTATCGGGATTTGATATTGGTCCAATACCAATTTGAACATCTAGAAGAGTCGCACGATTACATTTTTTTAAATCTCCATTCAACTAACTTGAACTGAGTTTGCAACTTGTTGGCTGGCATTTCAGGAACAGTTAAGTTAGACAGTCCTCGTCAAACCTATCAGAGAGTCGTGAGAGGTACAATAATAACCGACTTGTTACAAAACAAAATTAATTACCAATGTAACATTTTGTGTTATCACATTATCATTACATGATACAGTATCATTTTCTGATAACAGATATCTGAGTGATTTCCCATCATCCTCCACTTTGAATGGCTGCCCTGTGACCTTGATATCTAAGCATTGTGTTGAGAAATTATGCAAATCTGAAGGTGCAGGTGGACATATTGCATAGTACCTCAGTGGAATGCAGCTTGTCCTTTCATATGGTGTTGCAGAATTGTCTACAAACAATCAAGTACTATTTGTTTAAAGCAAACATTTTCATCACAGCTTTTTTTCCCATTTCATCATCATTAGTCATTCATTAGTTGTAGTTTCACTCAGTGCCACCTTTATCCGCCCATCTTGTATTGACATGGGTGTGCTTCTTATGTTCACACTCTGTACCGGGTACAGAACTGTCACTTTATTTACAACATTCTAATTTAAGGTCATAATCTAGAAGCCTGCAGCCTATTTTTATGAATAATTAGATTTTATAGAACATCAGAATCCTGCCTTTTTTGCACTGCATTTGAACAGAAAGAAAGAACTGACTTACCTTTGTTAGTCAACTTGAGCTTTTACTTTGCATAAATTAAGCAGAGAGACTGTCAAAGTAAAGGTTACATATGAAAGTTTCTGTCATCAGCTGGGAGGCCTTGGTCATTGCTCTGGGCTCCAAACCCCTGCAGGCTATCATACAGGCACCAATCTTCTGTGTTGTCACAGATACTTACCACAGTAATACGTCTTTGCTTGTACAATACTTAATTCTTCCCTTCTAAAACATAAGACAAAACTTAGCTCTTGCAGCAAAGTGTTGTCAGTTGTCAGTAGATCGCGCTGTGTTTGGTAGCACACTGCTCTGCCAACAAACTGCGGATCAATCCAGTGACACGCAAAAGTATTTCTGCAGGAGCTGGAAAAAATTAGATTTAATAAGGGGTAGTTTGATCCAAGCAATCTGAACGGCCAAAGACACATGCCAGCCACAGTAATGAATCCCATAGAGCGTGACAGTCCTGAATGGTTGAACTCTTGTGGTAGATCTTGATTTTTATTCACTTTGTATTTGCGTCTCTAGCCAATGGACACGTGTAGGGTTGCAGCAGTATACCAGTTTCAAGGTATACTTTAGTCTAAATATTGATGGTTATACCATGTACATTTGGTTATCCATAGTATTGGAAAAAAAAGAAATACAACCAAACAGAGAATCTCACATATGCATGTGTGGATTATAAGATAGCGGGCCCCTGGACACAAATATGCAAAAGCCCCCACTACCTCTCCTACATAGGAGCAAGACACACAGACTTAATGGTGTTTTTGCGTCTCTGTAGTCTTTATGCATCTTTTTGTGTTTTTTGTGCAATTTTGTGTCGCTTTGTGGTCATTTTGACTCCTATTTTGGTTGGTACATGTTAATTTAGAATTTGACATTTTGTAAGTGAAGGGCAGGGGGCCCCCTAAAACTTTGGGCTCCTGTGCCTGTGTCCGGTAGACCCATACAGTAATCTATCCATGTGCATATGGGCCTCTCCTTTCCTTCTTGACTACCTGTCAAACTTTTTATACATATTTCCATTTAAAAAAAAATGGTTTCCAGTTTCAATTTTAATACAATGTTTGTTCAACAACAACAACAACAACAACAAATAAGGGTAATTTTTACTGATAATAATAATAATGATAATTTTGTAATTCCATATATGCAACAGTGATATTTTCTGAAATGGTTATCGCACTAAGTAAATCTCATACCTTTGCAACCCCAGACACATGCATATGTGTATAAACCTGCCTTGTATATGGATAGAAGACAGTTGCTTTTTTTCTGTTTGCTTTTAATGTTTTCTAAATGCTATCAACCTGCCAGGGATTGTAGATGAAAATTGGATTGTAAGGTTAAATCTTCTGGCACATTGACATAATAGACTCAAGTGCTCACCCTAGTTAATGTGCATTGTTCCCTCTTAAATAAGATAATAATAGAAAACTGAATAAACATAAATCCAGCCCTGGTTCTTAGTGGAAGTGATTTATGACAAATGACCAAGTCCAAACATTTCCTTGAAAATGCTCCAAGTCAGATGTAAAATGTTTGTGCTTGGTGATAGTGTAAATGCAGCTTTCGCATTTTGAGAAGATAATAGGAGACTTTATGTTAAACCTCATTTTGTTTCTGTAAGAGATGAAGAAATAAAACCACACACATAACTTACACTAATTTTAAGTGAGCAGCTGTTGAGCTGTGAGATGACCTCTTTGCTTGCAGTAACCTACTTAGTTTGACATGACAGTGTGGTGGATTGGTGCTGTGATCTTGGAGCTTTTGTCAGAAGTAATAGCGTTTAATAATAAGATATCGGTACAGCTTGTTCTTAAGATAGCGTCTTTATTTTTAAATACTCAAATACATTTTCACTTTCACCTCATAACGGTGTTGGCACCCATTCTGACATTGCAACACGTAACGTTAATAGCCAATAACGTTTAAATAGATTAAAAGCTTGTATCATGCAGACATGGCTATACCTCAAACAAACTAATCAGGTGACCCTTTCTATGCTCTATTCACTGCTGTGAACTTGGAGCTTTTGTCACAAGTAACAGAGTTTCATAATAAGATATCTGTACAGCTTGTTCTTAAGATAGCGTAGTTACTTTTAAATATTCAATTAGATTTGTATCTCTTGCTGCACATATCTATCACAAAACCCAATTATCTAAACTTTTAGCCAACTTTTAGATATGAGACATTATGCAAGCTAGTGCTTCATTGAAATCAGTTGTATCAGTTTGAGCTTTTGTTAGATCTGTACAAACACTCACCTCTTCAAAGGGTTACTGTTTAATGCAAATATTTGCATCATGGTTTAATAGTCTTTTTCCATTGGGTGTCCATCGTTAAAGTTTGCATCACACTGGCAGTAGTGAAGTTGTTCAGTCCTGGTGCAAGCAGGTGATATGGAGGCATTACTGCAGCTCCCTGCTGCCAGGGCTGACAGGCTCATAGCTTGCTGTTTGTTCTTGGCCTTACACTCTTGGCCTTACACTACCTACATGCTGCAGTGTTATAACTGTAGAGGTTCCTTTTGCTTTTTGTTGCCTGGTTGATTAGCCCAGAAAGGCCAAGAGGTTACAGGCTTGTAAATTTATTTCAGTTTTATGAGCCAGTTTAGGGCAGGCAATGTGTTTTGAAATTGCTTTTAGGAGTATTCTCTGACTGCTGTCTGCACTGCAGACAAACACTGCTACTTCCAGTGTGCACTGCTAATAGTGACCCATGTTGGGTCACTGACTGTGTGAGGCTTGTAGATACAGACATGGCTCAAGATCCTCAAAACAAGAAATTAGTTATATAGCGCTACTTTACGTATAATTGAGCAGTTGCAGGTGAAGGTGTATTGATGTGGTGGTGAACAAGGCTGGGGAAATGTTGAAATATCAAATGTGGTTGACCAGATTGCCCAAAGAGCAGATTTATGCCAAATGAAATAACTCTTTTGGTTGCAAACTTGCCACTTTGCTGAATGTACATGACAAATCTGATATAGTTTGGTCAGATATACTACAAATGTAAGCATAAAGCCTTTGCTAGCCAACAACACAATGCACTTTGATGGATTTTGCTTGTAAACGTTGTCTGATACTGAGCTTTCATTGGCCACCAAATTTGAGGATTTACTTACAAAGAATTTTGGGTCACAAACGGAATCAATTTTAATTTTTTTATCAGCTATATGAATCTGTTGTGCTAATTGTAAAGAAAAAAGAGGCCTGACAGAGAGCCATATATAATCTGCAATATTGTGGAAAAAGTAAGAACAAGACAAGGTCAAAACCTAGAATGTGGCTGGACTATTTATGAAAAGTCAGATGGCTTTTAATTTGAAATGAGGACCTTTAATTTGAAACAGGAAGGTCTGACATATATTCAGTCAGGGACTTTAGCCATGACCCTCAGTACAGAGCTGGCCTTGTTGTTGTTGTCAAGCTCAGAAATTCATGTAAATAAATGCAAAAATACAGAACAGCTCCCTTAGACGGTCACACAGCAGAAGGGACCTGCTTTCTCTGGAGCTGTAACCACTGATCATTCAACACAACCCTCCCCTCTTCAGCTCTGGTCCTCAACTCTGTCAGCGCCTTTTTATTTTGAAAGAGCAATGGCCGATGGGGAAACTCCAACACTCAGCTTATCACTCACTCTGATCAGTGGTGTAACTTCATCGCTCGCCCACTCACTCACTCACTCACTCACTCACTGACAGGCTGAGCGACTTACTGACTTTCGTGTTTAGAGGCTCGCCTCTGCGGTCCAGCCAAAAGCTAGCCTGTAAAATCACAACTTTGGTGACTTTCTCCATTTAAGTTAGTTATCAGTTCATTAATGGTACCTGGTGATTGGCGAGCAAACCCATTGTGGTATTGAGTCAGTATTTTGAATACTATCAGTGCTTTTAAAGAGGAACCAGCAGCAACCATTGTTGGTAAGCATTAATGGCACAAGTAGTGCTATTTGTCATTGTATTGATAATTTCCAGCCCAAAGAAAAAAGTTTGTTTTGCTGATAGGACTATCCCTGACTATAACCGCTGCTCATAACTCTGTGACTTACTCAGAGGACCTTAGGTAGCACAAAGAACACAGCAGAAAGGAGCCACTCTTCGGCAGGTCAGAGTAAAACAGACTCGGACTCCAGCTGAAGTGAATCTTTTAACATTCACTAAAACAGCAGCTTTGCATTGTCATAAAAGGATAGGTTGGGATTTGAACGACATAAAGTAGAAATGAAAACAGCTTTGTCTTTTTCTATAATTTTCTTTTGTGTAACCAAAACAGTTTGAAAGTTATGCAGTAATTGAAATGTGTAATGGTTAAAATTAGTTTTCAGTGTGGCACAGTCACTGTTTCACTCTGTAGCTTCTCATTCTCTGAGTAATTGCTAGTTTTTGTAGTCAATTGAAAGCCTTTAAGTCTTGTTTACATTCCATAGATTCTTTTTGTATACATACACAGATTCTTGACATCACTGGATTAGAATGAAAATTAGCCTCTTGTGATGAGGAGACACTTTTTGTGTCCGTCATACCTCTCCATAAACCAGCGCAGTGCAACGAGGGAACTGGATTGAGTTATTGTTGAGGGTTTTAGGGAGGAAGCAGTAGAGCAAGAAACAAACCATGAAAGAGTGAGTGACTGTCTGTGTGTGTGTGTGTGTGTGTGTGTGTCTGTGGTCGTAAGGCCTGCGTGTCACTCCCAGCAGACTCATTTTCTGGCTCATTCATACACTCCTCCCTCAGCTGCAGGATGTCCTGCTTCAACTGGCTGAATAATCCCCACCCTGCCTGACTATTGGCTGATAGTGTATCTGCACCAACCTCGCTCTGCACTGTCACACTCATAGTGTGTGTTCCTGACACACCTACAGCTTGTCATCCAGTCAACATATGATTACAGAACATAACATAAGGCCGTACCAGGCAACACATACACTGCTTTTTTATTTTCTTAGGAGGTAGTTGAGGGTTTGCTAAGTCACATGTTCTTAAGTGTTATAACAAAGTCCACCAGTCCCTTTTTACAAGCAGACTGTGATTTGTTTTCATTTCTTATTATGTGGCAGTCTATGAAACGCATTGTTGCAGCTCTGTTATTTGAAGTGGTCTAAATGTATTTATTTTTGTTTATGTCGACTTTGAGTAAAATTAAACGTGCTCTTGCAGTGCACATGGCGCCGAGGATAAATGAAAATCTTTGAGAATACACACTGTGCAACCAAAAACACACTCAGTTGTAGTGATGTGTGTAGTTTCACACACTGCATCTGAAGTCACATACTATGCACTACATAGCCCATATGTGTACTATTGTTCAACATAATTTTGTGCAAATAAACAGTAGTATGTATCTCTCCGGACACACTGGGCTCTAATAACCACATCACTTCCTCAGAGCCTCCTTGTTTGAGATGTGTAACCATGGTAACCCATGCCAACCTCAGCTCTAAAAATAATTTTAAAATATATTGAGTCAATCAATCATTTATTGATCACATGGAATTGTACAAGGTACAACTCAGGTGAAATGTGATTCCATTGGCTCCTTTAACTTGTGCACTGAGATTTAGTCCTTTTTCGTGTCTTTCCATTGTTAGCTGCTGCTTTATATTTGTCCATGCTTCCTAGTGGTTCTGGTAATCCATGGTCGCTGGTCGTGGAACAATTTAGCGATTTCCTCTGCTCTGTCAGATCGGCATGTAGAAAAAGACTGGTCTAATGGTGCCATCCAGGATTTAGCCAAGTTTAGGTGAATTAAAGGATATTACAGTTACTGATATTCCGTTGGAAACTGATGTGGCAAAGAGGTCAACCGGTTTATTTTCCAATGCCTGTACAATGACTAGCGGGATGCTAGTTCAGCTGGTGCCCACATTCTTCATTTTTTCTCAATGTTAACTGAATTTTACAATTAAAAAACCTCAAACAGGCTAACTAGCAGAAGTCAGCAGGAGAGTTTACAGACTGTTAAGTTGATTTCCTCTTCCTGATGAGTGACTCGCAGCCACACACCACCACTGTCCAAAGCCAACCACAAAAAGCACCACTTGCAAAATAGACATAAGAGCATAAATTTAGCACAAGTTTAACGAAGCTGACAGAGAGGCGACAGGAAACATCTGCACCTATGTCAATAGTCTATAAAAGTGAAATCTTACACTTACTTAGCGTTATTGATGTTACAGAGCTGTTAGTCGCTGTTGGTCAGTTAAGAACATTGTCCTCTACCCCATATCATGTGGGATGCAATTCACACACTATTGGTTTCATACTAAGCTTTTGGACATACATTTAAAAAATCTGGCATACTGTTTTAGCATACTAAATAGCATGTTGGTATGGAATTTTGGACGCGGCCACAGTCTTTATGATGTGAGGCTGAAGGTCCATCTTGAATCCAAACAAGGATGTTGTTTGTCTCTCAGTTCATGTAGCACACATTTGAGGCCTGTGATGTCCAATTAATAGACACCTTCTTATCTGTAATAAATTTTGACCACTAGTGTTTACTTCAGGAAAATAACAAAGAAGCTACAGACCTCAATGTGCTTTTCATGGCATTCCCTCTCCTGGTTCAGTGCTTTTTGTCGATGCCAAAGCACTTAAGAGCAGGTTGCGGCTCAGAGATCAGGGCCAATCATCTCAAAACAAAAATGAAACAAACCCTTATGTCTTTGATGACTTGATTCCAGAGCACCAATCCCACAAGCGTCCACACATAACCCTAATTCGCAAGGGAGAGGAGATGGCTTGAGCATTTCCGTGTGTGTTTTGGGAGCTGGCCTACTTTCTGTTTGTGTATTGTCTCTGTGTCCATGCTTCTGTTTAAGTTCCCTTGGTAAAGGGTGACAAGCTCTGTTGTTTTCTCAAACTGTCTAGGTTTGCCCTAAATGCTGGTGAAAACCTCTCCTTTATTTAGCATGGTATAATATTTTGTTTTGTGCCATTTTCTGCTAGATTTACATCCTTTGTATTGGGTGGCTAAGTGTATTCTCTGTGCGGATGAATGCTGCTATTAAGCATCTTGCAGGGCTTCAGATGGAGCCAAGCTGAAAGACGGGCCTGTGGTGGTTACATAAGTTGGCCTTTGTCATGTCATTGTGCCACTGCGATGAGCCAGGCCCTGGCCAACAGTGGAAATGGCCTCATTAACCAGCAGTAAATAAGCATTTTAACACATCACGCTGCTGTTAAACAGGCTGATATGGACTCATTTAAAAGAGCAGCCTGACAATATACATAAATGAAAACATAGAATATAATCTTAATTTATTTGTTGCCTCCAACATAGTGCACTGTTGCTTCAGTGAGCACACCAGCACTACAAACACCATACTACAATGAAGTGAGGCAACAAGTTAGTCATTTTCATAGTTGTAGCTGGTGCTCAACTGTAGTGTAGCATGAAGAAAGGAAGCAAGAGAGAACAGCGATCCTATTTTTGTCAAAAGGTCCATTCAGATTCAAAGCTGGCATAGTTCTTTGAATAATATGTAGTTAATGTATAGCAATAGAATAAGCACTTAAGCTTTTTACTGACAAACAACAGCTTGGTCCAGTGACTGCATGCAGCTAATCTGAAGTCCTGCCTTCACTGCACACACCTGTCAGAGGTGTATTCTTCCTCTTTTTGATGAAGGCTGGTTGTTTTCCCCCTGCAGTCAGTCTTTGACCAATCTCTTTGGCAGGCTGTGTCCTTTTTACGGTTGTGTATGCAACATTCAGAGCATTAATACAGCAGCACCCCACTATTTGTTATGTGAAGATATAGTGGAGTCATGGTGTCCTGCGCAGAGAATGAAGTCCCACTCTCTCTTTCTGTGTTTTAATCTTAACTTCTCTGTGGTTTGTTGTGGAAAGCTAGTCTGGCTGTGCGTAATGCATGCATGTATCCCACTGGCTAACTCATCGTAGCCACTTTGCACTGCACTCATACGGCGGTTACCACGATATGTGGGCAGCGGCGTCGCAGAAGCATAGCACCCTCCCTCTGGCTCCTCCCTGGTTAACACCATTAGCTCTGTCAGCACTGTTGCCATTTTTTAGCACTGTTTATGGAGTTAGTATCTTTAGCCACTAGCTGCTGGCTCACCCACCTGATAACTGTGTCCAGAGAACTCGTACGCCCAGATTTTGGCATAGAGCCTCTTTAGCACAAATTGATAATTTACATGCCAACATACAAATGATGAAGCACAAAAATAAGAAAACAAATCAGCATGTTGATTTGACTTTAAAAAAAAACTACACCACAAAGGAGCTTATTTAGGAAACAAAAAGACAGCAAACAATGCAAATAACATGGTCTGACCTCTGTATCTGTCTCTGTCTGTGTTACTCTGCAGTGGAGGGTGAAGGTCAAGGTCGCATTCTCCAGCGATTTCCTGAGAAAGACTGGGAGGACAGCCCGTTCCCACAAGGCATAGAGCTGGTAAGTCAACACTTGTAGACATGTTCCAGTGTAGCTCAGTGAGTAAAGCAAGGCACTTAACCTTGTCAGGGTGAAGGGGTTCACTTCCCTGGACAGTGCAATTTGTAAAGCAAAACACTAAATTCCACTATTACAGGCCTGACTGTATAGCAGGGATACATACATTTATTACTCTGAACTGGGTTAGATGGATTTTTGTGTTGTTAAGTGTAAGAACAGGAGGGTCAAACTCATTTTAGTTCATGGGCGACATTAACCCCGATTTGACCTTAAGTGGGCCGGACCAGTACAACCATTGCATAATAGCCTATAAATAACAACACCCCCACATTTTACTGTAATGTTGTACATTCTGAAAACGGTCATCTATTTACAAACAGATGATGACCAGCCTGAGATGTCTTAAGAAAAATTAGAGCAATTTCAGGAACAAGTCTTAGTTGTTCCACATTCAGTCAGTCACTTCTCATTGTCATTACATGAGCATTTCTACATACATTTCCACTGCTGTGTGGTAATGCTGCAATCACCACACCAAACTAAAGTGGAAGCTGTTGGTGAAGCGGATTAAGTTATCTGCTGCCCTACAAACCATTTACAAGTCTCAAGTGTTGGTAGTAGCAATAGGGTTCCACCAATATTTTTCACATTTTTCAGTATCTTTAAATATGACCACAATAAGTACTCATTGTTTTTTCAGAGAACTGTATTCTGCTCAGGATAGAAAGTAATTTACATGAAGAAGGCCACGCAGTAGCCGTTTCTACACAGAGATCACTCTATAGAGCCGCTATCAAGTCCCTTCTTAATTCCGCCTTTGCATTTTTACACAGAAACAAACAATGGAGGCATCATGCTGCTCCACTGTGTATTTTCAGACAGCAAACCAGCATTGCGGAAGCAAAAGAGGCGTGATGGGTGTAACTTGTAACACAACAGCGTCGGCCTCTACTGTGACATATACACGTCGGCAGTGCTTTATAAACAATAACAATGGCATTAACATGGCAATAACAATCATTCACCGCCCTGTTATATAGCGGTTGATCTTGTCCTCTGGTCAAAGGGTAAGGAGCTCCTGGACCTCATTGTTTTCCCAATTTGCAGAAATTTTTGTCTGTTCTTCTTTTTTGAGTTAGCTGCTAACTGCTATCAGCTACTTTTTAAATCTCCTGTGGTGGGTTGCATGCATAACATGTCGTCAAAATGTCACAACTGCTGCCCATGATTCTGTCCTGCCAGCTGTCCTGTTTTGACAGACATCATTTAGGCTCTACCTCTGATGCCGGCTTAAAGGCGAGACAACTCTGTCCCCCCATTCCGAGATTGTACCTTGCATACACAACGGCGAGATGGCATAACGGCTTGAAATTCCTGCCTTAAAAGGGCAATGTGAAAGCAGCAACTGGTTAACTTGCACCTGAAACCTCGCACCTCCAGCCTTCACAAATGCAGCAATATTAGGTGTGCAAATTCATCCAGTGGGCCAGATTGGGCCCTATTGCCTCTGGGCCATAAGTTCGACACCTCTGTGTTAGCAGTTACAAATAAGTAAGTCTGTTAGAAGGTTTTTGGCAGACTAAGACTCAGCAGTCCTTAAGTCTTTTTATGTCTTTAATGAAACTGCCTCTTGTGGTTTGTCTCAGGTAAATCCCCACCAGGCCCATTGTTATTTATAGATACAAGAAAACACATTTGCACACCAACAAGTGAGAAAACATTTGAACTCGAGAACCATCATGGACCAATTTAGTCCTGATGGCCCGATAAGAAAGTATTTCTGAATCTGTATGCAGGGAGAAAAAGTGAGATTGCTGCATTCCTAATACTAATGCAGATCAGTCAGACGTGTTGAATGTGCATGGTGTCACACATTAAAAAAGCCGGCTGGTTAAAAGCATATCTGCTCTGAAATCAAACGTGAAACAAGCAACTATAAATTGCTTCATAAATGGTTTTGGTGTGGATTGACTTAAGATTAAAGCATGTATGACATGTTTACACATACCAGGGGCAAGCCAACTTTACCTCAAGTCATCAAGTCGGTGAGGTAACTTAATGAATAATGAGCGTAACATGAAGAATGCCATATCTTAACAAAGAAAACTACTAATATTGACTTTGTATTGTTTGCTTACCTCAGTCAACAGGGACAGTATTTATTGCTTAATTTATTTATTCTTATTGTACAAGTAAATATTTAAAAAAGACATACCATAACTTCTTTGAACCCACAACACTGTGATTAGAAATGAGAGCAGGATGTAGTTTAATGTCTATTCAGATTGCTCAGTCAGAGCTTTGGTGATATCATCATCATATTATTATAGTAGATAAAAAAAATTTCAGAACCTGTTTTGTTGTGTTAATGATGGCCTAGCCCTGGATGAATCATCCTTAGGTGTAGTTAGGACATGTGTCTTGATGCTGTCAGATATGTCACCCAGGTTGGTATGCACACTAATCTTTCTCTCTTTTTTTGCCCTTTCTTTCTGCCAATCCCCATCTGATTCCCCTCTGACCCCTGTGACCTCCTCTTGTTTGCCAGTTCTGTCAGCCTAGCGGTTGGCAGCTGGTTCCCGAGCGGCAACCTGCGTCCTTCTTTGTAGCTGTTTTGACTGACATCAACTCGGACCGTCACTACTGTGCCTGCTTCACTTTCTGGGAGGGCCTGGACAACCCACAGGTGAGACAGGCCGAGTTGAATTAGTACAATCTGTACGACTCTGTGTGTGTGTGTGTGTGTGTGTGTATGTGTGTGTGTGTTTGTGGGGGCAGTTGATCGGACTTAGGTAGGTGAGCACCTCTTATTGGAATAAATGAAACTCAGCATTTACTACCTCCATTTAATACATTTTTTGATGCTTTCCACCTGTGAACACTGTCTGTTGGCTTTGTTGCAACTCATATCTAGTAGGCACCCACTAGGAACTAAAGCTGGGTCCCCACTGTGGTTGAGTGTCTTTACTGCTGCTCCATTCACGCATACCTACATTGTGCCAATTGTAAATCCTGTTTGTAAACCAGGTTGGAGCAGTGGTTGGAATTTTCCCCTATGAAATGGGGGCAGCCCTTCAAGACCCTAACATGTTGTTAGTATCATCATTGATGGCATTAATGTAAATAGAGACGACTATGACAGTAATGATATTATTACAATGGCATCTCATTTATCTGCTGAAGATAGAAATGCTTGCGATTCATTCACAACATAGGTTTCATGCTGTCAATCGATCCAACAAGTTATCAAATAAAAAAAGCACAGTGTTTCATTACCAGGCCACTAGCGGTCCTCTGTAGGCTAATGTTAGCAACCCGTGCTCCTACCAGTCTGCACTGAATTTAGAGGTGTGGTAACAAGTGCAGCAACTTTATTGTTGGACTTCAGTTAAATTTCTGGCATTATATGCCATCAAAAGTGGGAATGCGACATGGAAATATGTCCAGTTGAAGGGCTGCCATGCACAAATCAGTAATAACAATGTAATGTTAGCGAGCTAGTTAGCCACTGAGACATCAGCATACTACAAGCTATTTTATTTGTGTTATTTTTGCTCTTAAGAGGAAGACCATATGGAGTTGAAATGACATTAACTAAGATAATGAGATAGTTACGGTAAATTTTAAATGTTAATTAATGAAGAAAATACATTGGTGGGTTTCTTTTGTTTGTGCAGCTGTCTTGCTTATGATTTTTCTTAACATTCGGTTTGGAGTGTGTCTCTGAAAAACTTTGGTTTGGAAGGCCATGTAGCCCTAACACTACACCCTACTCCTCTATCTCAACAAGGATTGGTCACCCTACCCCTAGATGTGAATGCACATAGCTGAGGGGGAAGGGCTAAGTGGTAGGGGCAAGGGGTGTGTTGGGATTGAGCCTCAATCTCAGCCTGATGTGACTGCAGTTACATCTTTTCCTCTGTGTTCAGCTGCAGAAGACTGAGGCCAGTGAGGCGGATGAGGTGGATGAGGAGCTCGCCGTCGTCCAACCAGCTCAGGTCTTTGCCCCCAAGAGCCTGGTGCTGGTGTCCCGACTGGACTATACCGAAGTGTTTAGGGTACGACACACACAACAGCCCTACTCTGTAGTACTGTAGCATTTGTGCATGTTTTGTAGAGAAAGTGACCAGCATTTCTTTGAGTTTGTGTGCATTGACCAACATGTAGTGTTATCACATCGCATAAACTTTATTTTCCATCACGGGTATGTATTGTATTATCACAGTAGATGGGCTGTCTGACCCTGGGAGATGCTTTTGTTGACCCTTGACCTCTGTGTCCCCCCCCTCTTGATTGAACAGAACTGTCTAGGTCTGATCTACACCGTCCATGTAGATGGCCTGTCTGTCCCCTTGGAAACGGTGATTGGAAATCTTCTCACTTGTGTCATCCCCATTGCTGGAGGCTCCCAGGTAACTGCTCACTGTTCATCTCCTTCTTACACAGACAGCTGTACAAACTACAGGGCACTACAAAGGCAAAAGGCAGAGTTGTGATTTGATGTCATATAAAACAGCTGACCGAGGATGAAGACAACACCACTCTTCAGCTTCATTTCTTATGCTGTTTCAACTCTTTGGCTTTTCTGGGTGGTACACACTCCTTATGTTACCCCATGCCTTGCTCAGCAGTGCAGCTTTTTCAGGCAGTAAGCAGCGTAGAGAAGTAGAGCTTGGCGTAGCCTGCTAGTATAGTGCCGTGTTCAGCATGAACAGCTGGCATCGCTATGCACCCATGTCAGCTTGGTACAAGTATTAGCTGTGGATGGAGTGGTTTGGATCCTGTATTTCATCATGTGTATGTGTATGTGTGTAAAGAGACTATGATGTGCACATGCAGAAGTTCTTGTAATGTTCAAGCACATTTCTTTGTGCATGCATAATGAAATAATTTATGGATTGCTATCTACAAAGAGTCATGTGTCATAAAATGACACTAATGTTCTTCACAGAGCTGGTTTTACAGCAGATCTCTGTCCCTGAGGGCTGGTGTATATACAGCTCAGTCAGCTGTCCTGTAAACACACTTTAGTTTAGATGTTTCAGCGTTATTTTCATTGTTATGGGTAGACCTGTCACGATAATTACGTTATCAGCTTATACGATACATGTACAAGACTTAAATAGTTTTGTTGACCTCGATATTGCCCATTTGTTTACATACATATTCGTTTACATAACAATGTCATGAATATGATACCAGAGAGTCCGAAGAAAAATAAAACAACACTTCAGTGATGACACAACGTAGCTTACGGTAGCCTGTAGCTGCACTCTGGAGTGGAGTTGGCACAGTCCTATTAGTTGTAAGCAACTCTGGGCATTGAGCCAAAAACTCTGTTGTTTGTAGTTTTTCCCTCCAACAACTTCATCCTCCACTCCGTAAATCCACTAGCAAACTGCCTGGCTCCTAGGCCATCCATCACGGGAGCGGACTGCAGCACACTGGCTGGATTATGGAGGAAACTGCGATATTACCAGATCTTCGCTAGGATTGTCTATTAGTCGCTAGAGGCATTATTTAGTTTTGTTGGATAAATTTTGTATTAAGTCTCAAATTGAGAAATTCTGGGCTAATTACTTAATAATAATAATAATTTTTTTAATTCCAGTCTGAATATCCTTAAGAATTAAAAGTCATTGCTCTTTGAAAGGATGCACTTGCATTATTATGTTATTAGATTATCATTGTTCCAGTTGCATAAAATGGTCTCGAAATGACAGTAATATTGTTTGCAATTATTTTGGGGACAATATACTGTCCAACAAAAGTAGTTATCGTGACAGGCCTACTCATGGGTTTACTGAGAGACATTAATTATGGCCTCCTTTGTGAATGATCATAACATTTTGCAAGCAGTGTTAGCAGACCACAATATTTCCATTCATAACCCGATAAACAAAACAAACAAAAGATACCAACTCAGTACTTGCAATGAAACTTTTTTTTTTTTTTTTTTGATACCTTTGTATACTTGCAGGATATGTGAAATAATTCGGCCAATGAGCAACAGTATTTTTCTTTTATGCTTCAGTTTTAGGACAGGAAACATGAATAACATGAACATGCACCAGCAGCAGTGTGTGTTATTTGAGAGCATGTTTGGGCTACTTTTTTTTAACAACATTGTTTTGTTTGTCTCTTTTCTTTTTACCATTCTTTTCTCATTTTTAAAATATATTTTGATATTTTGTAAGAATCATGTTTTTTTAATCTCACTTTCAGAAAATAGTGACTTCTTTCTGTATTTTTAATCAGTTTTTGTGCAAGTAAACTAACCATTCCTACCTCACTTCATGCCCATGGTGCACATACAGTAGGAAGTGTCTATTTTCTCTAAATACACATCGGTTGAACCCTCCCACTGTGGTTTCCAGATGTTGTAACCCATGTGTGTCATTTGTGTGCACCCTACTGTACACTGGTTCCTCTGTGTTACAGATAGATGAGTCCCCAGTTTGTAGTTTAGACAAGGTTCCTCAGGCCCTGGCCTGTGACTGGCTGCTGGCCTGTCTCCAGGTAACTTTCCCGTCCTGCAAGCTTCACCAATCAACAACCGGCTCAATGTTATTGATTCTGTTCATCAAACAGACCCGACTTTGTTTTCTTTTCTTTAAGGAATGTTCTTTCTTGCAGTCATTTCAAATCATGCGTGATTGATGGCGCTTGACCTGCTTTTTTGTGTGTTTTGTGATCAAACAGTTTTTACAGGATCATGTTAATCATTTCAAATATTCATTTCTTTTTTTCCATCTCACATATTTGTTATAAACTTGATTTGTTGCAGCTATTACGCATTTCAAAACACTGATTATTTTCAAGTTGTCTTCCCCACACACACACACACACACACACACACACACACACACACACACACACACATTCAAACTGGTTGCCGTGCAGGTCGTAGTTCAGTTGCTGGGTGACCATATGGGACAGCAGATGGCTTCCTACCGGGCAGCACAGCGTCTGAATGAGAGAATCAGATCTAATCAGTATTAACACACATACAGACCCAAACAGCAGAGGCTAATGCACGGCTCGCCTCACACACTAACACACATCTGAAAACACAAACACTCATTGGTGCACACACACTCTCCAAGCTTACCTCCTTCAAACAGATGTCTATGTATGTACTGCTTCCACCTATTCAAGCACAAACAGTTCTGTTCCTCTAACTCAAGACAGCGACAGGCCACTTGGAAAAGAGTAACACAAACACACACTTACACACATTCCTATAACTGTTTAATCACACAGGACGCTTCTATCAGCCTCACTAAATGTATGTCATTACCACAGAGTCTGTCTGTTCACGTCAGCCTCTCCCAGACACACACAACTGAATAGCTCCAGCAACGTGACACTGAACTCATCTCTGCCATTAGTCATGTTGTCTTGGAAACACTGTCACACACCGAACAGCTTTTGTCACAGACCTTCTGCAGAGCCGACATGGGATTTGTATTTGATGTATAAGTGAACATGTTTTGGTAAAAAAAAAAGAACTACAACCGATATCAAAGAACTAATGGCGATGAAGTCCAACTGTTGGGATACCTAATGTTGCATATTTTTTGGCAACAAAGTTGCACATGAACACAGCACAAATGCTGCAGCCAACAGCCAACTAACACGTACATTCTGCACCCGCATGAGGGGAAATAAATGCATACCAGCAGGCGGTGATAGTCTGTTACCATGTGTCATTTAAAAAAGAAAACCGTCAGGATGGATAAAAGACGCAAGTTAGCCAGTTAGTGCATTAACAACACAACCATATGTTGAAAGAACTAATGATATTTACTGTGCACCAGCAAACAAAAATACAGAGCTCAGTTGCTAAAAAAACCCTTAACTAATATAACAAGTTTGTTATGCCTTCACGCCCTCTTGACTTTAGCTGCTTGTTTACTTTCCTCACTTCACCGATGGGCTCCGTTGTATCTGACGCCAATTCAGCATGCTGCCTGCTGAAAAAAAAAAGACATCATGGGGAAATGAGTTTAAGTTTATTTACTTTATTAATCCCCCTGAGGAGAAATTCAATGTTTTCACTCTTGCTTGTCAATTACACACAGGTCCGAAAGACACACACATGCACAAACAGGACCTATACATGCACAAAGTGGAGAGATGTCAGAGTGAGGGGGTTGCCCTTGGTGAGGCGCCCCAAGCAGTTGGGGGGGTACGGTGCCTTGCTCAAGGGCACCTCAGCAGTGCCCAGGAGGTGAACCGGCCCCTCTCCAGCCACCAGTCCACGCTCCATATTTTGGTCCGGACGGGGACTCGAACAGGCGACCCTCCGGTTCCCAATCCAAGTCCCTATGGACTGAGCTACTGCCGCCCCATTGAGGGCCAATGGGGCGGGACACACTGCTAAAACAAGGGTGACAGATACTTACCAACAGCCCGATATCAACCAACGGCTGTCTGTCGGCTTGGTGTGTCAGGGCCCTTAAAGTACCTTTAGTATTTGAGTCTGTGTATGCAAGCACTGTATGGTCAATTTTCTTGTCTAAATGTTTTTTTTAAGTTGCATTATTAAAACCATTTTTACATGATAGAGCCCCGGGCTAAGTAAAAGAAGCTCAGCGTGAATCCAGTAACGTCAACATCTTACAAGATGCAGCATGACAGTAAAAAAATCTATATTCAGACAGACTTGGAAATAGTTTTAAGTTTATGTTAGAAGACATTTTAATTCATCTATAAAGAAAACTTGATGCAGTGTTCCTATAAAAATGTCCCATTGGCAAATGTTGCCAAAACAGTTTGACTACCCAGGTATAGACTCACAAGTCAGTGTTTAGACGCTTTGCTTAACTAAAGACTGATGACTTTCTCCCTGATATTGTGTTTAGATGGGCGGATACAATTTCAGAGTTTAAAAAAACTCCCTACGTTGCAGAACCAATAGTAAATCCGCAGGGCGGTCCTTTGGTGGCTCGCTGAACTCTTGTGCTCGTAAACATAGTCCAACTGCGTTAAAAGTTTTAAACAAAGTCGCTGCAAGTCCTTCATTTCCACAATCTTGTGGACTGAGCACACGTTTGATAAAACGGAGTTAAATCTCTTGACATCCATTTTCAAGCTCTCTGTGTGTTTGTTTCCTTGCAGACGAGAAAAGGGGAGCGCACATTTCCGGGAGGGCGTGTCCTTTTCAAAAATGCAAGAGGCGTTGCTTTGTTGCTGGCTGTTCTCTCCGGTGTGTTAAACACACTTTAGAAAGGAGTGTCCCCAGACTATCAGAAGGCGGAGATCTCTGATTGTCTGGTGGCGAGACTAACCCAGGTATAAAACTACCCGATCTTCTGTCTCGTTGAGCCCATAGAGAAAGCACACAGGAGACTTCACTGGCTGAACAGCTACCTTCCAGTGTAGCCCTCTGCTTACTTGAATTATTGAATCGTGCGGCTCTTGTAGACGTTCCAAATGTTATCAGACATAAGAGATTAAAACCCAGTAGTGAAACATGTCATTTTGCGGGGATAGTGATACTCAAAAACATGTATCCACTGATTTAGAGACATCTCCTTCCCAATATAAGTCTATTGGGAGAAGTGTTTTTGAGCCCAATGGCATGACATGACAGACCTGGAAGTTGTAATCCCATGGTTTGGCCACTATGTCAAATTCTGGCACTGTTCTTGAGGGCTTGTTTTAATCTCAGCTAAATGTTCGCTAACACCCTCCCTCCAAACAGCAAATGTCCAACTGTAGTTTGGCAGCTGTAAGTTGGGATAGCAGGTCTGTCAAGCTGTAAACACAAGGCTTTAGTAAGAGTGATTTTCCTGATATAACAGGTTTGAATGATTATTTCTTTTTTACCCTTTCCATACCAAAAAGTGTATGAAATGAATTAAACCATGAGATTGTAAGATGCAGATGTTAGCATGTCCAGCTATGTAGATTACCACCAACAGTACTAACTCAGTATTACTTTCAATGCCAAGTAACTTTTTATTCTACATTATCTTGTCGTCACGGTGTTACATTGACCACCACACATTGGTTAGTCCTCATCCTGAAAGTTGTAATATTAAAAGTTAGCATTGTAAACTGCATATGTGCTGTTTATGAATGGAAAGAGTGAACAGATTTAGTGAGTAGTCAGTTTGGCAAAACATTGGACAACTGCAGAGGCCTGAACTTTTTAAAAACAGTAATAGAGCAAGCTGTCTTATCGGCGTCTGTTGAGTGACTAAAGAGGGTCTTAGTTCCTTCTATCATATAACCCTGGGCTGCTTTTCTCATATGGAGTCCACATTTATCTAAAAAACACTTCCAGTTGCAGCACTGCTCTGCAGTTTGTGATAAACTAAAGGTTAGGTTCTTTTTTTTTTTTTTTTTTTACAAGTGAATTGCTAACAGGTTGACCAGCAGGATGTTACAACACTCCAGTCATTTATCTGAGTAGTTTACACAACCCTAATATGAAGTGAACTTCAGGCTGTTGGCCTGATGTGGGACACGATGAATTACAAAGGTGGAGCAGCAGGGTGGCCTTGTGGCTTGTAAAACCACCCTTAACACAGAAGTGACAAACCACTGAGTTCATACTCATCCTGTCTCATCAAGCCCCCTTGACCAACATAAAGGATCCCCACAATCTGTACAGTACATGACCATGACCTGTGTGTGTGTCTGCCCTGTGTGTGTGTCTGTGTGTGTGTGTGTGTGTGTGTGTGTGTGGTAGTGTCAGATTTCCCCATGGTGTGGGATGACTTCTATTTACAATGGCAAAGAGTCAAGTGCTCATCCATCAGTGATTGAGCTGTTACAGGAAAATGTGTAAATCTGTGTCTAGCACGAACTCATGTGACAGAGGGAATTCCAATCCCTATTTCTGTCACACTGCCAAATGCTCTGACTGACTGAATATGATTTACGAGGAACACATTAGAGCTTTAAGGCATAACTGAGAGAAAACCCACTTCAAACTGAAAGTTGCACAAGTTGTTCTGCTTGAGGTCAATGTCACTTTCTGTAAGTCGATCACATGACGAGACACTTGATGGTTCTCACGTAGCTGGTGACCTTCAGTTTTTCCCTTTACCTCTGATCACTGAGGTGTGACAGTGAGTTTGAGGTTAGACGGTGATTTCAGTGGAGGAAGTCTGCTGTTTCCAGTATCACTTTGTGTACCTGTTATGGCTTAAAACAGTCATAAGGTGATGGAAAAGCCAAACTGTGGTCTGATGTTCCCAGTTTTCAAATAAGAGTATCTCAGCTCACACCAGTGTTACTGTTACAGTGTAATTCAATATCATGGAAGGATGGAGAAGTTTGTACTTCTTATTTAATAGCATCTGATAGATTCTAGTCTCTCACAAGACAAAAGCAGACATTTCTTAATATCATAGAATATCACTGTATTACCCAGCCCTTATTGCTGTATATATATATGACATTCATTTATCAGTATTTGTACTGTTGTTGCTCTCTGTGAGTTTATTTTGAGTTAGGAGAAGAACGACATAATGAATCATCTGTTGCTGTTATTGCGCTGCCGGATGCTAAATGATGGCTCTACTTTGTTTTGCACGTGTGTCTCTCATGTCTAATGTTGCACTCATCCTATATTTTTACACACCGCCATCCTGCAGTTCATGTTTACGATGTTATTGTTTGTGCCGCTTACTTGTTTTGCCATGCTGATACATTACTGTCATATTGTTGTTAAGTTTGGGCACTCTGTGCCCTCACTCCTGTTGTTTCTAACCTGTGTCTTATCCTGCTGTGTGCTCGTGTAGCCGGGCCAGGAGGAGAGAGAGGAGAGTTTGGTACGCCGGCCTGACTTTATTCTCCCCTCGTCACCAATCAGCTCCGAGCTTTCTCTGCTTCCTTTTCTCCACCCATTCCCCTCAGCCAATCCATGCACGCCTCCTGTGGCAGAAGAACAAATCAAAATGCTTTTATCCAGACTCAATATGTGACCAACAACTGATCATTTCAAATTAAGTACACATCTAATATAAGCCTCTCAAAATTTTACCATAGAGTCAATATAAAGATTAGATAGTTTTAGATAAATGTATAAGTCAGGGTTGTCCCTTCAACCTGGAGATCATATTTTTTTAAGCAGTAGATTAATATTTAATAAATGGTTTATAGCACACCATAATGCAGTTGTATTCAGCTATAAAGGCATTTAACTGTATATTAATGTACAATGTTTGTCAGCACTTATAAGTTCTCCTATGAAGACATACAATTGTAATTAAATTCGTAGGCATTCACTATCTGCTTATACAGCAGGCTCCACTTCTGGTGCCCACAGGAGGAGTTACAGTTATTGACAAATGCGTTAAAGGTATACTGTGCAGGAAGTGTCTGTCACTGTTTGTTAATACAACATTTAAACCTGGCCCCTCCTCCCTTCACTGCTTGCACACACACACACACACACACACACACACACACACACACACACACACACACACACACACACTGCAAGCTGCTCATTGTAGTAGTCTGACTCACCAGATGCCATTGGCCGGCTATTTAGGTCGGCATTCTCCCTTTCTTGCACTATCTGTGTGTTTGGGTTTTCAAAATCCCCTTTACTACAGGAAAAACAAAAACAACCTCTAAGCTAACAACCTACCACTGAAAATGGCAAGTTTTGATGGAGATTAGGATCGTGCAATGAGACATACCTGCTTTGTTCTTTCTGGGAATTGTTGTAAATGTCTACAATGAATAAAACAACTTGTGAACGCACCTTTGAAAAGCCCAGACTCTTTGGCCAGTTGGAGTTGATTTGCCAGAGGTTTTTACTCTGTCAGTGGCAATCGGCAGTTACTGACTTCACAAATATACCGATCCAGTCCATTTCACACAAGCTTCTGTGACATTGTGGCAATAATGTTCTGCAACAGCCACATACGGCCAGAATTTGTTGTAATGGAAAAGCTGATACTTTAGCAAGCTTTCCAAGTTGATCGCCATTACCTATGGCCAACGCTACGTCGCTCTTCATCCCCATCCTCTCCTTCAGTGCTCACCAGTAAGGTTAAATTAAAAGTCAGCTCCAGATTTACTTTGTCCGCTTGGCGTTTTGCCACGCTCTGTTCACGCCTTTTCGGCACTGTGTCCGCAATTCTCGTAGCTTCCTCTTGGATACATGTTGCTGCTACCTGGTCACTACCTTTCTATAAAGTTGCGAGCTCATCTGAGCCCTGTTATCGGCTCATGGAAACACACAAACATGAACTTCCTGACCACAGCAAAATAAAACAGTAGATGCAGAAGACAGAGTATCTGCAGATGAATATATCGCTACACACTTCTAGGGGGTCATAAGTGATTGTGAGGGAGTCCTTTTGTATGAGACCATACAATGTTTTTTAAGAAAATCCTGCAGAGTATACCTTTAATAAACAGTTTTATCGGCTTACGACTAGATTTTTTTGTGCTATACACTATTTTTTTTACATGTTTATACGCTGCTTGTAAATGGGGACTTTTAAAAAGGTGTTGCCTAGTGAATAGTTTCACACCCTCAGTTAGTTTCCTACTCCAGTGAGCATCAGAAGTTAGTAACAAAGCCTGTTGCCGTCCAGTTATGAGAAGTCATTTATAACAGTGATGAAGATGATACACCATAGCCATGCAGATATTAGAAAAAATTATGCACACCTCCAGCCTGTCAGAATTAAGTATTCCCTCAGTGCATGTATGTAGCAAATTAACATTTGCATATCTGCCCCTTATTATCAAACCTCAAAAGCCAAATGATGAATTGAACACATCTGATGATCAGTTGTTGGATCACAGTATTGCATCGCTAACAGCTCGCCTGTGGTTGCTGATGCTATTTCTGCTGCAGCTGCAGAGAGCATGAAATAATGCTGCACTTTGCCCTCCCAGCTGCACACATCCATACTGACTGGGTACATTTGAGCCACTTCAGGTGAAGCTTTCTTTCGGAAACAAATTGCGAATCAAACTGGTTTGTGAACCCTGAAAGCCCTCTGGCAAGATTAAAATACAACTTGGATGTCTGCTGTTGCTCAAAACTGACCAGGTGTTGAAACAAATGCCCTCAAGTAATTTTGTTCTCTCCCTGCATTGAGTTATTGAATTGTGAATATCTGGAGAATTAACTGGATTGTTATTTTGCCCTTTGTTATGCAGCCCAAGTTGACATATGGAGGGCTTTTAAAGCATAATCTGAAATTTGATTTGTACGAATTACAAGTAAGGAGAATGTGTCATGTAAATCAAAAATCCAGTAGTCGTGTGATCTTGCCTCAAACTTCCTCATGTTGTGCTTCAGTACTTAGTTATGCTGTATTATTGTGCTGTGTATTGATTTGTATTTTTTCACTCTATATCACCCCCATTCCCGCTATATGCTCGTTATTCAAACTACATGCAAGTCGATTTTTATTGGCTGTATCTTCTGTCTGGAGCTCAGTAGATGTTCAGTTTTCAAAGTCAGCACTATCTGTAATGAAGGACATAGTCATTAGACAAAGTGTAGTGCATATCAGAGATCTTAAATTTCCTCCCTGTTATAAGTTGCATCTCTGTTGTTTACCATTTTTAAGAAAGACACTTTGTTTAAGCCTTTTAACAGACTGCAGGTCAGATCAGATTCTACAGTTTTAAAGGTTAATGTTTTCCCAGGACATGCTTCATGGCCCCAAATGAATCATCCATACAGATTCACCCTGATCAATCTCCTTTGCTCACATTCAACCGCAGTGGAAAAATCGCCTGCGCATGACACCTGCCATGTCGCTGGGATTTCTCTCTCCCATAAAGGCTCATTGACGCAGTGGTGCCGGTGTTGTTTTACAGTAAGGTCGTTGGCATGGAGTCCTGCCCAGCTCCATTCATGTCCCGATCAGCTGGAATGGCTTGTGTTTTATTTGTGATGTACCTGCTAAGCTTCTGGGATTCTCTGTCTCTCTGCTGCTGACTCACGCTGCTCACTGGACACGCACAACTGTGATTTAACCACGCTGTCAAACCCCTGATTTTCTCGGAAACACCATTCTTCTTTGGTTTTCCCACCTCCCCGTTAAATCCCTCTTTTCTCTCCCCCGTCCTTGTCAATCTGTAGAGGACTATAACGTTAGGTGCTGGCGACCGGCAAGTTATCCAGACCCCCATCGATGACTCTCTTCCTGTCAGTGGCAGCAGCGTGGCCCAGCTCTTCAGGCAGCTTGGTATGGTTGATTATAATATGTGTTATTCTCTACACCTGCCCAATTTGAAATGTGGGTTTTTACAGATTGAAACTAAGTGAATCTAACTTTTTTGCTAAACATGATAAATGCAATGAATGAATCCTGATGGCAGTATTCCTGTCAAAGTTGGTCAACTCATTTTATAGCTGGAGATTTCTTCTCAAACAAATATCATATGACCGCTAGCAAAACCCAAAATGTTGTGTCCGTATTTAATCACAGTATTTATTGTTAGTATTATTATTATTATTATTATTATAATTTTTTTTATTTTAACTGGATAACTTACTCCATTATTATTGGTAGACCCTATGATTATGACTTTGTTTTGTGTCCTGGACTCCTTGTGATGGCTTGTCTCTGCTCTCTTCTCCCTCAGGTATAGTCAACGTGTTGTATCTGTTCTGTGCTGCCCTGACGGAACATAAGATCCTGTTCCTGTCCAGCAGCTACCAGAGACTAACAGACGCCTGCCGGGGATTGCTGGCCATCATGTTCCCCCTTAAATACAGGTGTGATCCCACTCCTCAGTCTCTCCATGCGGGATCTGTAGATCTTTCTCCGGGTTATATTTTAATTTCAGGACACATCTGATTGAATATCTAATGGGTGGAGCAGATTAAAGCGAGATGGGTATAGTGCTAAATCTCTTTCTGTTTGTGTCCCTTTAAGCTTCACCTATGTTCCCATCTTGCCTGGGAAGCTACTAGAGGTCCTGAGCACCCCAACCCCCTTCATCATCGGTGTCAATTCATTCTTTCGCTCGGAGACACAAGAACTGGTGGGTTCTCTTCACTATAATACAACACACCAGTGTGACAATGATATGATGTGTATATTTGGAAAATACAAAGACAGTTATTATTCTATTATTTCTGAGTTTAAAAAGCATCACACAGAGACAATCACGTGTTCACGCAGAGAGTAATAGACACCTGAGCCTGAAGCTTGTGGGCGTCGTTTTTCCTCTTCAAGTCTCGGTGCCAATTAAAGTCACATTTTAGGGAATAAGGACGCATTTTTACCATAGACTATAAAAAATAATGGATCGAGGCACCTGACTGAGAGCCCGAGAACACTATCTGCAGACAACCTGTCATCTAAAAAAGATGTTGTCCATCCGCCTGTCTATTTATTTGTTCTTGTGAACACAGAATCTCAAGAACACGTTGAGGGAATTTCCTCAAACTTGGCACAAACATCCACTTAGACTCAACAATAAACTGGTAAACTTTTTGTGGTGAAAGGTCAAGGTCACTGTGACCTAGCGTCCATCTCATTCTCATTCTCATGAACATGATGTGTCAAAAACGCCTTGAAGAGATTTCCTTATTATGCACAAATGTCAACTTCAAGTCAACAATGAACTGATGAGATTTTGGTGGTTAAAGATCAATGTGATCTTGCATCTGTTTTATTCTCTTGAATGAAACAGTACTCAAGGATGAACTAATTAGAATTTGGTAGTCAAAGGTCACTGTGACCTCACAAAAAAACAAACAAAAAAAAACGTTTTTGGCCTTGACATAGGAATTCATATGCTAATTATGACAATATTTCACACAAATGTCTAATGTGATAAAATGAGGAAGTGATGACATTTTATATCCAAAAGATCAGAAGTCAGCTTCACTGTGACATAATAATGTTCTGCAAAAACACCTTTCTGGACATCTTAGGAACAGAAGGGGAGACATTTGATCCGATACTGAAGTGGTGACACCAATCTTAAGTGTTCATCTTGAAACTTAACTGATTGTATAGATCTTCTGTGCTGTCGGGGGGAAGATGTGTGTGAAGCATCCATGTATTAGAAGTCATAGCTACTTTGCAGCAACATTTATATTTGAAGCATTGACAACTGTCATTTCTATATGTCTGGACAGACATGGATGTAAACTGCAACTTGAATGGTTAGTGGAGGCGTACAACTGCAAGGCAGTAATTCTAGCAATGTTAGATCTTAAAAATATCCTGATGAAGGGCTACGCTGTCTCTCATTCTCCATCATAATAGTTTTATGGGAGATTCTTGGCGGTGCCTTCTAAAAAGAGAATATGAGCCGACAGAAAACAACCAGGGATGCAGTCTGAAGCAGCAGAAAATGTTGGCACCACACAGCCAGCTGGGGGACAAAATGCCAACTACACACAATCCACCCTGTCAACAATAAACAAACAGCCAGAATGATTAAAAAACCCAGCGGGCATTGTGGGGAAGAAAGAGTGGCTGGAACAGCTGCTGCCAGAAATGTGATTAGATAGAAGAAATCTTAGTGTTAAAAGTTGAATGTATTGTTTCATAGTTTAATAAACCAGAATGACTTTCAAAATCAGACTATGAAGAAGCCCTGTAACAGTATACACTTACATATACCCTCAGCCTCTCTGACATGGACCTGAGTTTTGATTACGATGAAGAAAATGTTCAATGTAAACTCTCACTGACCCATTCAGCAATGGTTCATCTGTCTTTTAATAAACTGTCTTTCTTCGTAGATTCTCATACAGTACTCTTAAGAGTCTGTGCCAAGATAATTGATACCAATATACATGGCAATAATTACTGTCTAGATCTAACGATCAAAGAAAATGATCTGCTGTCTTATTAAAGCCTGATGAGAGTGTAATGAACCCTCCTGTTAGAGATGTCTGACCGTATGCTGCTGCGTGCCGCCCTGATGGAGCCATTGTCTCACATCACAACGAAACACTGTGTTTTGTACAGTAGTCATATGCCCTTTATCAATGTAGGAGCAGTGGTCAGGGTCAAGGGTCAGAGGTTATCATTTGGTCAGCCTTTCCTACCGTCTGCACTGAAACTTGACTGTGTGTGTTTTCTTGTTTGATGGTTAGGATCCCGTAATAAGCAGCTGTCGACAGAGACGACTTTGTTTCTGCGTTTGTCTTTCATTTGCTGTTATCAGCTTGTGTATCATGCTGCTGTGCTTTTATCAACAGGCTCTGAGGCAGAGATGAAAAGTGTGTTTGTATGTGTGTGTTTTCAGTTGGATGTGATCATCGCTGACCTGGACGGTGGCACAGTGACCATCCCCGAGTGTGTCCACATCTCCCTGCTGCCTGAACCACTCCTCCAGCAAACCCAGACTGTGCTCTCCATGGTAAGATCTGAAACTGAAACTCTGAACACATCCACGCTACACACTGTGAGTGAGTGCTGGGAAATCTCATTAACATCCAGTGGGTGGTTTCTACCAAGCGGTAAATTCCCCAGCGGTGCTTTATGGGTAGAGATGCCAGGAAGCTTTTGAGGCTTTCTTGGCATTTTCTTTTTTTTTCTTTCAGGTTGAATTTTGGGTTTGGTGTGATTGACTGTGAAAGTGAAAGTAAACATCAACCCTATATTCGCTCTTGTTTGGCGTTTTGTCTAGCCATATTTGCATTTTTCAGTGCTGTTTCTTTTGGATTCCTCCTGCTTACAGTCTGGCATTTTTCTTAAATCCCTGACCTCACCTGAGTGCTGTGGGGGTACATACCCATAATCATCCCGAGCACAGAAAATAAGAAAATCCAGGCAGAGGGCAGAGTCTCTTGAGGTCATGTATCTATATGTTATTAACTGTAATATGACGATGGTGTAAAACCACGTCTAGCAATGTATATGAAAAATAAAATAAACATATTACATACCTGTCTAGGTGGAAGAGGGACAATTCAGGATCAGTTTTGAATCATTTTAAATCCTGCACTTCTCTATCTGTTGAGCGACAGATCAAGGTTGTCTCATGGGTTTGCCCATGCTCACTTTCCTTTTTTTTTTTTTTTTTTCTTTGAAGATATTTTTTGCGTTTAATTGATAGGACAGCTAGGCGTGAAGGGGAGAGAGAGAGAGGGAATGACATGCAGCAAAGGGCCACAGGCTGGAGTCGAACCCGGGCCGCTGTGGCAACAGCCTTGTACATGGGGCGCCTGCTCTATCCACTAAGCCACCAATGCCCCCACTTTCCCTTTTAGCTCCTTTTTGTTCTGCGTTTGTTCTTTTTCTCTTTGCTGATCTTGCCCCAATATCAGCCATAATCAAAAAATAACATTCTCTAAAGAAGTATCTCCTCCTGCTTCCTTTGAATGGGCTAACGTACAACTAACTGCAAAACTTTGCCTGGGGAAATGTTAACATAAACTCTTCCGATGCATGCCTTAAATCATTTTGTCTGATTTAGCAGGGAATCGGATCCTGTGATCCCTTGCTTCTCGCTGATGGTCTTAAATTGAGACTGTTTTATAACAGTTAAAAACTCACTGTAGCTGCTATAAGTTAAACACATAAATAATAAGTTCAGTATTTTTAGATGTTTCTAAGAGATACAAAAAATTATTTAAAAGAAAAACCCATCCAAAATATTCTTTGTCTCTCAAAATGAAATTGTGTGAGTAACTTTGGATCAGCCCTTGTCCACCTGTCTGTTACATTCATCTGTCACATACAACATGTGTATTGTGACATCCTCCATCGTGTTCGGAAATCATTCACTGAGGATGACATGTTGCCCTTTCCTAAATTAATTTCCATGTTGTTTTTTTTATACAATTTCAAGTCATGACATTTACAAAATCGTTCTCGTTTCTATGTGTCATATTTTTGAATGGAATAGAAAATTTTAGTTGAAGGCGAATCTTTTGTGTTGTTATTTTGTGGTTTAGCTTGATTTTAGTTGAAGCTTGGAGCGATGATCCTACCAACTCAGCTGTTGTTATAACCATATCAACCTCACACACACACACACACACACACACACACACACACACACACACACACACACACACACAGTAAAGAACGTCCTATCAAGCGCAATTCCTGCCCTGCACTGTTGTGTTCATATCAAACACTTCAAATAATGCCAGCTCATATCAAGCACTTTACTGCATCCTGCAGTGTCAGCCCCTTCCAGTATGTTAGTGCCAGCCCATTCTGAGAAATGTTTTTTTTTTATCTGTGTGTAAACAAATGATTTTCCAGCTTCCTTATTCTCTTATTGATATCTGCAGAATGTATTAATTTCTTTCCTGCTTCCCTTTGTTGCTACTGTTTACTGTGTGCACGTTACATAACAAACGTGAGATGATACTGTAAAACAGTGGGATTAGTTGCCTCACGTATGCAGGTGCTGCAGGAAATTCCCCTCAGATTGCAGTCATGTGCAAAACTCAATAAGGAACAATGGGTGAATGCAGTGTATTATTCCAGGCTTGTTCTGAAATTTGTCTGTTTGATTCAATGTCTCAGATAGTTTTTATTGTCAAATAATTTTGACATAGGAATATTGGCAGTGCTCTACACTCACCTCTCACACTAATCTGCCAGCTGACGTGCACCTGCAGAGTTGTAAACAGTCTGCTGCACAAACAAGTTGTGATGACACTGTTGAATTATACAGCGCTCATAAAAAGTATTCACTCCCTTAAACTGTCATATGTTTTATTCTTTTACTGCATTAATAACAGTGGCTGTAATCTGGATTTAATGACACGGATTACAAAGACTAAGAGTCTACAGCCATGCTGGCAGCTCTGTGAGGCTGTATTTCAGCTATAATCTGACATCATCATGCTAACATTTAATAGAGATATTTCAGTCTGGACCACAATGGTCGACTGACTGACTGACTGACTGACTGACTGACATAGCCATCCTTAGAGACACGCTGCTAGCATGGTAAAAACAACTCTTCACTATCAAAGTGAAAATAAATCTCCACAAATGAATACAAAATACACAGAATACAAACTGTAACACAGAGAACATTCATTTTCCAGCAAGACAGCAGCCACAAACATAAAGCCAAAGCTAAACTGAAGTGAATTGGAAATTTGTTGTCAATTTGTCACTTAATGTCTCTATGCAACTTCATGGCACTTTTGTGCAATTTTGCAAGAACAATGAAGAGAAGTTGCAATGTCCACATTGTGCAAACCTGATACCGCCCGTCTACTTGGGCTGTACGACTGCAGAAACTCATTATTGTAAAACAGTAAAACGTTAAAGGTAAAATCAAGTGCTTGAGATAAGATCAAATCAGTTCAGGACAAACATTGTCCCTCCATCTTTATATGAAATGGATTGCTTCCAGTTATCTTAATTGCACTGATTCAGTTGTGGGAAAATCCTCGTAGCGTGTGTTATGATACCAAGTCATCCGTTCTGGATAATCTGGTTTGTTGTGATTGCAGTCACGTTTAATACAGGATGATTCACTTTATTTGATTTTTGTCCCAGCATGAAATGACTGATGAGTTTCTGGTAAAAGGTTGGCTCAGACCAGAGGGTAGTTTTCCCTCTGCTGGTTGCACAGGGTTGGAGTTTTTGGAAATGTGATGTCACTGAGGCAGAGGGTAGGATGTGTTTATTTGGCTGGAGCTGGCATCCACTGCTCTGTCTCAGCTCAGATATGCCAAGAGTGTATTTAGATGCTGCGAGGAGTCAAACACACTCTTCCCACGGACTCTTGTTTTGAAATATTTGTGCTAGAAGAAATGCATTGTCCTGTTTTTGTTACTTTAACAAAATAGAGGCTGAAGACACAGTCTCTACTTCTCTGCAGATGTCATGTAAAAAAGCTTCAATAAATTCTACAGTTGCAGTATGATGATATGCTGCATGATCTGCATAGATAAACAGCACTTTTTAATTTATGTCACAATTAACTGTCTCAAAATTTCCAGCATGTCCTGCAGTTAAATACGTGGTTTTACAAACTGCTATACAAAACATGGAAAATAATACTGGACAAATAATTGGAAGGTCTTATTTTGACTCTTTTTGACTTAGAAATAAAGATATTAAAGTCCCACTTATGGATGATTGTGGAAAGGCTATAAATGAATCTGCTATCTCTTCCCCTACGAATTATGTTTTTAAAGGGCATATTTTTAGACTTTTTATATCTGTGCGGATAGCCGTTGCTGGAGGCATTATGTTTTCAGGTTGTCTGTCCCATTCTTGTAAACACGATATCTCAAGAAAGACTTTGAATTTTGAATTTCTTCAGATTTCTCACAGGCATCCACTTGGACTCAGTAATGAACTAATTAGATTTTGGTGGTCATAGGTCAAAGGTCAGGGTCACTGTGACCTTGCATTAGTCTCATTCTCATGTATGCCATATGTCATGAAGGCCTTGAGGAAATTTCTTCAAATTTGGCACAAATGTCCACTTGGACTCAAGAATTAACTGATTAGAATTCGGTGTTCAAAGGTCAAGTTTGCTGTGACCTTACAAAACAAAACAAAGAGAACCTGTCATGTGTCTCTTGGAGCTGTATTTCATCTGAATGGTGAAATTATAGAAAATAACAAAAAAAGCACAAAAATAGCAGAATGGACTGATCTCAGGCATGCCCAACACCATGTCTGGCTCTGATCCTCAAACCAAAACAATGTCTTTGGCGTAATTTTTCTTACTGCATCCACTGTCTCACCTTTTCCTGTATTGGATCAATAGTTTATGTTCTGAAAATCCTTCACTCAGCTTCAACAGCATTCTACATCAGTCGTGTTAGTCATTAATACTCTCTCTACGTGTTTTCCTGCAGACACTGACTCTGCCCTCTGCCCTCTTATCTTCACACAGACATAATATGTAGCCACATTGTCACTGCATAACCTTGTGATGTGCTTCTTTTATCTTAATTGTATCCTTTTAATGGTTTTATTATCTTTAGTTTTTATCTATGCTGATGTCATTTGTGTCTTGAGAAAAAAGCTAATTAAAAGTGTGACAAGGTGACTTACTGCAAGAAAGTAAACCCTGATTTTGTCCCATGAATCCTATATGAATTATATTTATTATTATTTTATTTTATTATTGCGTCATGTCAAGGAGAGATTAGAGTGGTAAAACCTATGGTTATGGTGGGCATTGTTCTACTCATTTGAGGATCCAGTTTTACCGTCCCATTAAAAGTTCCAACAGCAGCTTTTTATGCCTCTGCGCTGCTGATAACCGTAGATGGAGGCATTATGTTTTCGGGTCGTCTGTCCATCCACTTTTCAACGTGATATCTCAAGAACACTTAAAGAGAATCTCTTCAAATTTGGCACAAACATCCACATTGACAGCAACTGAGTAGATTTTGGTGGTCAAAGGTCAAGGTCACTGTGACTTCATCTGTCTCATTCTTGTGAACATGATGGCTCAAGAACACATTGAGGGAATTCTTTTCAAATTTGGCACAAACGTTTACTTGAACAAAACAATGAACTGATGGGATTTTGGTGGTCAAAGGGCAAAGTCAGTGTGACTTTGCATCCATCTCATTCTTGTAAATGTGATAGCTCAAGGGTGCATTGAGGGAATTTCTTAAAATTTGGTACAAACATCAACTTGTACTCAAGTATAAAATGACAGGATGGGAACTGGTGATGCAACTTGACTGGTTCGTGGAGGCACACAGCTGTGAGGCGGTAATTTTGTTCCTTTCATCAGCTTTGTGTCACAGTGTCCTCAAGCAAGACACTGAACCTTAACCCACTGACTGGGGCATCTGCTAAATGCCTAAGATGACAAGACCCAAGACGAATTGATCTAATTATAAAGTGATTTTATTGTTGTGAAACACCCCACATGTTGTTGTGTCTCTGTGCTTTATGGCTTATAACCTGGAGACTCTTGTGTGTTGTGGTCCTTGCTCTGCATTAATGGAATAAGAGATAAAACAAGTCAAAGAGAAGTTCACTGGGTTATGGGTCTGTGTCCTTAGCCAGCAGGGTTGTGTGTGCGGACACCAGCACAGATTTATAAACTGGAGTATTTTGCAGGTTTCCACAGCAGGTTTAGTTTGTTAAATTGTTCTAAAATATTCCCCGGGGAAAGGTAGAAGCTGGCTGGGGTGAAGGCTGCGGGGACGATGATGCTGTAGATTGTTGGGCAGCAACCCTAAATCAGGGCTTAGCTGTTGTGCTCTCCTTACATTGAATGAATGTTCATAAAACAGCCTGAGACCAAAGGCTGTCTCCCCAAAGTATTATGTGTTAACAGTGTCTGTAGATTGGGCTCTGGATATGTGACTGCTGCTACTGTGTCTAACGCCATTTAATGAAAGGTGGAGTTAAATTATTTTGCTTTTCTAAAGTTAGACATAAAAAGCTCTAATCTTTCAATGAGTTTTTTTTTTTTATTGTTTCCACTTTTCTACAAGCTTTTGATCAAAAAGTATTTTTTAAAAAGACACATATCAGTTACGGTCTTTTTAAAAAAAATGCCTCCACTTGAAGGCCTCCAAAGCCAAGAACAATAACTGTAGTGAATCACAGATAAGTGTTTTTATGATTCTCTTATTTAGTCATAATGACATAATGATTACATTACGTAATCTTTGACATAATTTTTCTTTTTAAGTATATATATGTTTGTATATTAAAAAAAAGGAAAAAATAGGCCAACAGTCATACTGGAGGGGAGTAGTTCTTCACTGCTATAGCCACTATGGCCTAAAATAGGGGCTAAAGCTAATATTGTAAATGTTATAGCTCAGTTTGCCGGTTGTTTTCTCGAATAGTCATTGTTAGAAAATTATTACAAATGCATGTTACACTTTCCTTTAGATTTGCTTTGTCCAACAAATAGTTTAAACCCAAAGATATTCAGTTTACTGCCATGTATGACAAACAAAAGCATCAAATTATCACATCTGAGAAGTTGGAACCAGCAAATGTTTGGGTTTTTATGCTTAAAGAAATTAGGACATTCATCATTCATGTTTATCAATTAATTAATTGTTGCAACATTCTCCTAAAGTATAGTTATAGGTACTGTTTAATTGACAGGTGGTTTCCAATTAGTGCAGTGCATAAACAATACAGCAGTGTCAAGTTTGCTTAAAAATGTGGCAATCAAAACAAACATAACTGTATGGTTTCAAGAAAACAAAAGTCTTGTGGATTGCCACTTTACTAATTATGCAGTTCATCACATTGTGATTTGATCTCTGCTGTCAATAGAAATCACCAGATTTCTCTCAGGGTTTGACTCTGATGCAGCAGGAACAAGCTGCAGTAGAACGGCTGTGAGAGGGAGCTAAACGGTGATTGATGGTGGCTTCATGTTTGTTGTTGTAGGTTTTGGATCCAGAGCTAGAAGTGGCTGATCATGCCTTTCCCCCACTCTCCACACAACCCTCTGCACTCAAGATCCAGGTAAGAAAAACACTCTGCTATTAACCTGCAGCTTTGTTCTCAAAAAAGCAGGAAGTCTCATATTAATATTGAGGTTTTTATCATTAAGTCTTTTTACTACATGACTTGTGAGAAATAAACAAAATGAAAAAGATTTTTTTAGCTCTGGTCCTGGCACTTCTCCTGTAATTGTAGCCTGTAAAGTCAGTACAATGATGCATTCTGGGCACAGCATTAACTTCAAGAGGCAACACTTTTCAATTGACAGCATAATGAATTACTGCAATCCGAGATCTCACCAAAGTAAACTTTGTACAGCCAAACTGCTCATTCCCTCAACCAAAACAGTTGTCTAAAATGGCCAGATAAAGTGCAAAGTCTGTACACTCTTACTGCTCTGATTGGTCTAATGTTCTAACTGGCAAGCTAGGTCTTATATTTTATTCTTGTTGGCATGAAAAGGGTGTTAAAAGGTCAAGAATGTAACTGGATTCAATCCAGTCTAGGATTTTTAAGGTTTCCCAGACTCTGAATCCAGTTCAGTTCCTCAGTCCATTATTCCTTCAGTTGGTGTGTGTGTTGGCTTTAACTTGACTGTTGTGTTTATTTCAGGATAAGGAGATCCGGGGAGTCTTCCTGTGGCTGTTTGCTCGGCTCTTTCAGGGCTATCGCTGGTGTTTACACATCATCCGCATTCATCCCGAACCAGTGATTCGCTTCCATAAGGTCTGTTAATAATATTATAATAACTCAGACCAATCATCTGTGTGTTTGTAAGAAAATAAGTGACTGTAAGAGTGTTCAAAGAGAAGTGGACGTAACCTCTAGGTCTGAAGAGTGAAGCAGGTCTGATGTGCCTTAAACCTGCATTCTTTCTAGTGGCCAGCAGGGTGTACATTTAAATAGCCGTGAACTTTTTTTTGGATGTTGTCCGTGTTTTCGTCTTGACCTTCACTTGACCTCTCACAGTGTTTTAGTTCATCAAAGTTAATCGTAACATTTTGGTCGCATGAAAACGTCTTGTTCAGCGTACAGTTGCTTGAAAAGACCCTCTAAAGGGTCGGCTGCTCTATTTTTTTTAAGCACATCAATCTCGGATGCACCTCGCTAATCGAACTAGTGCTAGCATTAGCTTACCCCTTGCTTCTCCACAACACTATCTCTCCGTCTAAATAGACCCACCTTTGGCTCCAAAAAACCAAGATGGCGATGGCTTAAGTGCCAGACTCGAGGCTTAAAAGCAGTAGTCAACAATTCAGTGGTTGATGTCATTGTTGCTACGTCCACTTCTTTATAGAATCTATGGAACAGCATCAGATTATTGTAACGTGTTTCCACAGGCTGCCTTCCTGGGCCAGAGGTCGCTGACAGAGGACGACTTCCTCATGAAGGTCTTGGATGGCATGGCGTTTGCAGGCTTCGTGTCAGAGAGAGGGCCTCCTTACAGAGCCACTGATCTGTTTGATGATGTAAGTCTGTCTGTACATTGTGTCTGTCACTGTTCGACTGAGGGGTAATTAAACATACATGGCTCAGATATGAAAGACAGCTGCTGATGTTGGAGCTTTGAGTAAGTTTACATCCTTGCCCTGTTTCCTCAGCTGGTAGCCAATCAGGTGGAGCGCATCCGACAAGAGGAGACCTGTCCGCACAAAGTCATGAACCACGTGAAGGAACTGGCTGAGCAGCTTTTCAAAAATGTATGTTCTCTCATGAAATTAAGAACAAATGATGGGTAAGTAACAGGCGTTTCGTGAGAAATGCTTGTTACTTATTCATCATTCTGCTGGTTTCTTGTTAGTCCTGCTGTCTTTTTCTCTTTCACTTGTTTACTCTTGTGAGACTCTTCCATCACTTTTTTGGCTCAGTATATTCTTAACTTTTCTTTCCATTTTCTTTCTCTCCCTGTCTCTTACATCTAATAGTATGAAACATATCCTTTCTATTATAGCTCTGTTTATGTTCAGTCACTTCTTTGTTATCCGTACCTCACCAGTTTTCCTCTTTGTCCCTTCTTTATTCTTGCTGTCTTCCCCTCCCTTTAGGAGAATCCTTACCCCGCTGTGGCGATGCACAAAGTCCAGCGACCGTCAGAAAACAGCCAGAACACCGCACAGAATCAGACGCTGTTCCCTTCGTTGGACGAGGTAGCGGTGCAGCTCTTCATCGACCATGCTGCCGCCAAGCTCAAGACTGCACCTCCTGTGGTCAAGGCGGAGCTCAAGGGCATGGTGCCATCTGGGCCCCCACTGGGTGAGCAGGGCAGGGGGCTGTGTTTATGTGTAATGTCTGGATAGTTTGAAATTAGAAGACACTCAACTGGTTAGACAGAGGTGGTGACACTTGACGAAAGTTTGTTGTGAGGCGGCGGGTGTTGGGCTTGATAGCTGCATATGTAAAAGTGTAACACCAAGTTCAACATCTCCACTTCCACCTCAAACTTCCTGTGTGAACTTTTCACTGCGACAGTCTGTCTCACAGCGCGGTTCACTGCGACAGTCTGTCTCACAGTGTGTGTTTAATGGGGTTGAGTTCTGTGCCACAGTGATGAATGAGCGTCTCATCATTTCTCCCATGTCTCCACAGGAGATGTCGTGGACAGGAATGGCCACGTGATGGCCAACAGCGCACGCAGGCTGGAGGTGGTCAGGAACTGCATCACGTACATCTTTGAGAACAAGATGCTGGAGGCCAAGAAGGTGAGAGTGACGTATTCCATGACCAGACTGACTGAACATTTGAGGAGAGTTTCCTACAGTTTCTGTCACAAAACACTGCATACCCACATCAGAAACAAAACATCCTTGGGTTTATTTTTGCTTCTCAAGATCTTATTTCAAACATGTCCAATATGTTGTGCTATTGGTTGTTTGATTTTTGTGAAGTGACCATTTGTGTGATTCTGCTGTTGTTTTTATCGTCTCTGTCCAGTTAATGCCAGCTGTACTGCGAGCATTGAAGGGTCGGGCCGCCCGGGTTTGTTTGACCCAGGAGCTCAATCAGCATGTTCTACAGAATCGAGCTGTACTGGATGACCAGCAGTTTGATTACATTGTCCGAATGATGAACTGCACCTTACAAGTGAGCCTACAGATACTAAAATATCACTAGAATCAATAATTTAGCAGAAGACACTACTAATTAGATGTTAACTACTAAACTAAAGCTGATACAATGAATAGTCCAATACATAGTCTCAGAGGATATAGTTTGAATGCAGTTGTGTTTTACGGATTGCAAGTTGTCTCATCATTCATTGGTCCTCTGTTTCTGTTCAGGACTGCTCACATATAGATGAACACGGTATTGCAGCTGCCCTCCTTCCACTTGTCACAGCCTTCTGCAGAGTAAGTTCATACCCAGTGTCACCAGAGTCATTACACATGGCCCAAATTCAGCCTTATCTACAGCTAAGAATATGTTAAGTCACTTAAAACCCAGTGTTCCCTCATGGTTTTACAAGTAGCCCTCCCTAAGTCCCGCCCCTTTTTGCTCTGTGAGCAAAAAGGGGCAGAACCTCGGTCAGATTTCCCCTTTTCTGTTATACCTCAATATACTATGTGCTAATTAAAAATGCTGAAAAGAAAACCACATTTTGAAGATGGTTAATAGTTGCTGGGGGACTATCACAGTCTTGTAATCACATCTTAAGTTGTCTAATGTTAGCAAAACAATAGCAACCCGTTAGCTAACATTTAGCCATACAGCCTAATGTCAGATCACCAGCTAAGCCAGGTTTGCTTCCTCCTTATTTCTGTGCTAACGTTAAAGAGATTTAATAAAGGACGGATAGGTTGGTTGCTGACATATTTTTAAGATGACATGAATTATAGTTAGCAAGAAAAGATCCAGGCTAACGTCGCTAGCCTTGATCCCCTTTGTTCATAAAAGTTAACACTGTGAACAAATCCTTCCATCTGAAGCTATACTGCCTGACTTCCAGAGAGTATCTAATAAACATTGCACTACCCAGTGTCACCATGTCTCTTTTTGTCAAGCGGGTCCGACCTAGCAACAGTAACTAAGGGGGGCGGACATGATCATTTAATCGACTGAGTGAGGGGACTTTAAGGTCAGGACTGTTTTGAGGTTGATGGGAATGTCTTTGTCTGAACATGCATACTCCAGTTCTGTGTCTAGATGTTTTAAGCGGCTTGCTTCCCTCTTAAAAGTCTCTTCCTGTGTTTGTCTGACAGAAAATGGGCGCAGGCATCACTCAGTTTGCCTACAGCTGCGTACAGGAGCACATGGTGTGGACCACCATGCAGTTCTGGGAAGCCATGTTCTACAGCGATGTACAGAACCACATCAGAGCCCTTTACCTGGAGACAGACGATGTAGAGCAGCAAAACAACTCTGTGAGCACTTACTTTACAGTATGGTACCAGAGTGAACAAAGATGAATGATAGTCTTGCACATTGTTTAAAGTTTTTTGGTGATTTTTTTGGAAGAAATCTGCCACCACAGCTTGTAGATTGATGACTCAGTCTGCCAACCTGCTGAGCTGAGTGTCATTTCTGTCTTGAGATGATTAATCACTAACAAACCTCCTTTGGTTTGCTCTCAGGAGCAGCAGGACGGGTCGGGCAGTGGGAGGGAAATCAGCGCCCTGGAGCTGGCGTCGGAGCAAAGCCGGCTGTGGCCGACGCTCAGCAAGGAAATGCAGACGGAGCGTGTGCAGAAGGAGGAGAGCACGGTGTTCAGCCAGGCCATCCACTACGCCAACAGGATGAGCTACCTGCTGCTGCCACTGGACACCAGCAAGAACCGGCTGCTGAGGAGCTCCGGTCTCGGAGACGTGGAGAGCGTCAGCAACAGCTACGTCACAAACAGGTATGGACAGTTGTTAGCTTTTACAGGGACTTGAAGGGATCAGGATTAAAAAATATTTAGTTCACCCTGGAAAAGACAAGTCAAGGCTGCTCACCTTCTCACAACGCCCAGGAAATATAGTTAGTGTCACTATAACAATATGAATAAAGAGTGTCACAATATAGCACGTTTGCAAAATTACATAAAAGTAAATCGAACTGATTTGAAGGCAATGATCTTTGTCTCACTGTTAAGGTTTATATCAGACAAAACTGGCACTTTTACTGAGTTTTAGTTCAAAACCTCTTCATCCCTTTATTTTAAAATCTCAAGATCTGTATCAGTATCAGTATTGTTAGCTGGCCGGGGGTTGGTGTAAACCACCGTCACTTTTGCTTTGACAAGGCAAACTTGTGTCTGTCTTTAAACCTTCACACATATGCTCAGTAAATCCCGGACTTCATTGTCGGTCCATTTGCTGTGTTTTCTTACATTTTTTGTTAAAAGCTGTTGTATGTGTTGTCTGTTGTTTACACAGCTTACAGGTTTAATATTTGGTTTAAAAGGTTTAAAAATGGCGGTTGCTTGGTGCTGCACTGGCTGTGTTTGACCAGTCAATGTACACTTGCATCACCAGGGCTGCGTATACCAGTAGCCTTAAAGTGATACAAATTCCTTTCAAGCACTTCATTCGATACTGATAATGTGATTGGAGTATTTATACTATGCACAACACACATGTAGACATATGCATGTAGCCCACGTGTGTCATTTAGATCAAACATTACAACTATGGCAATTCATTCAGCTCATCAGGAGAAGTTGTTCTCGAGTTAAAAATCTACTTCACCTACATTTGTAAAGGGTGACTGCAGTGTGTGATGGTTCATTACAAAATGTAATCAAACATTTACACTTCCTCAACAAGGATGCTAAGCTCAGATACTGCTTTGTTTTCTACTGTAATGCCTTTCTAAAGCTGGTTTAGAATTTAGAAACATAAATGTTGAAAGCAGTTTTTTTTGTTTTGTAGTATTGCAGGCAGCATGGCGGAGAGCTACGACACAGAGAGTGGCTTCGAAGACGCTGAGAGCTCCGATGTGGCTAACTCAGTGGTGCGCTTCATTAATCGCTTCGTAGACAAAGTGTGCAATGAGAGCGGCGTGACCAACGAGCACCTGAAGGCTCTCCATACCATGATACCAGGTATAGAGGCAGCAAGACAAGCCACACTTATAGATAGCATCACACCAAATATGGCAACATCTGTCACCTGCTGTCCTCCATCTTAATCCCTCTGTCCGTTTCTTTGCAGATATTGTTCAGATGCACATCGAGACGTTAGATGCAGTCCACAGGGAGAGTAAGAGACTGCCTCCCATCCAAAAGGTAACCAATTCCTATTTTTACGTTCCACTGGACAAAGGCCATGCAGAACCCCAGCCAGCCCCGCCCACTCCCCTCTCCACCAATCCCTACAGCTCAGGCTCACAGTGTCACAGCAGGTACGCCTGTCTGCCAGAGACAGAACTGTGTGACTGACAGCACGCCAGAGCAGTGCATGCTGGGTGGTTGCTCTCCCTTGTTGTGCCGTTTGGTCTCTGAGGCCCAGTGGAGCTCAGTCTTGCTGCTGCAGTTCCACAAGGCCCCTGCAGAGCCGAGTGCCTTCAGTCTGAAGGGTGCAGTGTCTTGGAGAGGGATGGTGGCTACGCTGAGCTTGACGTGTCATGTTTTGTCATTTCACTAAAAACTTGTGAGTGGAACATGTAGCTGCTCAGTGCCCCGCTAATGTCTTTCCATGTGAGCAGACTTCACTCCCATCATCTCCTTGCCTCTGCTCTCACCATGTCCTGTCAGCACTTTATGTTGTAGCATGTAAGTTCATGTCCTGAGCAGGCAGGATCAGTTCAGCTAGTTGATATGAGATTGTGGGCTGAGCAAAAACCCCAAAACATTTGTGTGCAATTTACAGCCATTTAAGTCTCAGCAGTTACTTTGGTATTACCTTATTTTCCCATGTTTTTGCATCTATGTGACTAATAGGAACAACAGTTTGTAAAATTGGTGCAGTATTGAGCAGGAGCGCCGCAGCCAACAGTCAGGAAACAGGCTGCAATATTATCACTTGGAACATTTGTGCACTGTCAATTTCCATCCACTAAAAGTGCTTGTTTTTGTCACTGACAGGCTCAGATTGTTATTAGAAGTGTCGGACAGTGCATGGAAAGAATTCTTACAAATGTAGATGTTCATGTTAAAGAGTAAGATCTTTTTGTTATGCCTCCATTCCAGCAATAGCTGTGGCTGGAGGCAATATGTTTTTGGGATGCCGGTCTGTCCCATTCTTGTAAACACAATATCTCAAAAACGCCTTGAGGGAATTTTTTCAGATTTGGCACAAACATCTACTTGGACTCAAGAATGAACCGATTAGATTGTGGTGGTAAAAGGTCAAGGTCTCTGTGACGTCTGTCTCATTCACCGTTTGGGATTTTTTTCAGATTTGGCACAAACGTCTGCTTGGACTCAACAATGAACTGATCAGAATTAATATGCCAATTATGACAAAATTCTCCACAAATTACTAGTAGGATAAAACAATAAACATATTTTATATTTAAAAGGTCAAATGTCAGCATCACTGTGACATCATAATGTTCTGCAAAAACACTTTTCTGGCCATTACTCAATATCATATCTCAGGAACAGAAGGGGAGACATTTGGACAGATACTGAATCGGCGACTGTGTGTTCATCTTGAAACTGTGCTGATTGTTTAGATCTTCTGTGCTGCTGGGTTGAAGATGTGTGTGAAGCATTCATGTTCGTGTTTTTTGTCTAACCAGAAACAGCCCAGAAATTGCTCTCAGCAATGCCGCCACACTCCATTTAAATAAACACTATAGAGCCAGCATATTTTCACATCTAACTGGGTGAATTAAAGGTTTATTTCAACCAAACCAGAGGTGGTGATTGTTGGAACAGTGTAAAGACAAACCAAGACTGTTTTTGTGAGTTTTATTTTTGTTTCTGTCGACTTTGAATTAGAATGTTTTATGATGATGTTTATTTAAATGGAGTCTGAGGGGTTTGGCAATGTCGCTTTTAAGGCTGTTTCAGGTTAAACAAAAAGGATCTTTAACATAAAGGTATACCCTGAAGGGTCCTTTTCATAATTTTGTCAGACACTTAAAATAAAAATCTGAGCTTATCAGTATCACAAGCACTTTAAATGGACGTAAATTGACAGTGCATAATTGCCTATTACTGTTACATCGCAGCCTGTTTTGTCGCCGTTGGCTGCACAAGCCTCATTCAGTACTGGAACAGTACTGAAAATGTTGTTCCCATTAGAACACAACAACATGGGAAAATGGGGTCCAGGTTGAAAAATACAAAAGTCAGCCTTTCAGTGCTTACAGAGGGAACTGTGGCTGCAGTTGGAGTGCAGGCATGTGCGGCATTAGGTGTTGTGTAACAGATTAGGAAGCAAGTTACCAGTTAGTTGAAATTCATTTCCTGTCAGAGGTGGAGTTCCTTAGGAAGCTCTCTGGGCCTCTGTGGACGACAGGAAGTGATGTAAGGGGCCAGAGGACAAAGCCAACTTCATATTTCATGCTGCTGGTATTCAGAAAAGCTCAGCAACCCACAGAGGCCTCTTAGTCTAAAACTGAGAGTCCTGTAATCAAGCTCTGGATCCTAAGAGACTGTTGATACACGACAGCCCTCTTTTTTTTTTTTTTTTTTAAGAAATATGAAATGAGCATCCCATCGCATAAACACACCAAACCGAATATTATTTCTGTCCGTGTATTTATCTTTTATGGTTTGTAACATCATCCCTGCCAAGATCCCACCAATCCAGATCACATTGTGTGTGTTATGCAACAATAATCCAGTCATTTCAACATCAGCCTCTGCCGTTTTTTTTTTGGTCTAAACTTCCCAAACAGTGCAGGTCATCCAGCCAGTAACCTCAGCATGGTTGTGAACGCATGAGATTTGGATGAGTGGAGTGGTTGTTTGGTCATGAAATATACAGCGTATACTGTAGAGCTGCACAATTGCTCATGCTTTATTGAGGATTACAATTTCGGGTGCTACATTTAATTAGTGCAGCATGTTGCCATTTTATAAATAAATAATGTTAATGAGCTATGTCTGTCAGCATTGTTTTAGTCTAGACAGTGCAGTCTTATTATCCTGTTGTGCCTGAATGTCTATATCATCAGGCAGGTTACATGATTTTTAAGTCACTGATTTGTGATGAATTCTATGGCAGCTTCACAGAAATTATTTTGTTACTATTTTGCATTCACGGCTGAATAGTCCTGGACATCAGACTGAGTATGGAAATAAACTTAAATAAAGAATCTTTAAGAATGTTTAAATTTCACTACAGTCTTCCTCCTCTCTTTGTGTCTGTGTGCAGCCCAAGCTGCTGAGGCCAACGCTGTTGGCTGGAGAGGAGCTGGTGATGGACGGCATGCGGGTCCACTTGATCCCTGATGGCCGCGAGGAGGCCACGGGGCTGATGGGAGGTCCGCCTCTGCTCCCTGCTGAGGGTGCCATCTTCCTCACCACCTACCGTCTCATCTTCAAGGGCACGCCCACTGACCCGCTGGGTGAGAGAGGAAACACACACACAACTTTAAAAGCTTCTCTCTGTTTCATTGACATGTTTGGGTCGGGTCTGTGGGTTCTCTAAATCCTGCTCTTTGTCTGTGTGTCCTCCTCCTGCAGTGGGTGAGCAGGTGGTGACTCGTTCATTCCCCATCGCCTCTCTTACAAAGGAGAAGAGGATCTCAGTCACTTTACCCATGGACCAGTTTGTCCAGGAGGGGCTACAGCTACGGTCCTGCACCTTCCAGGTACTCTGACATTCTTAGTTCAGTCAGTTCCTCTTATTCTTTTCTTTGTTTGCTGTTGTCTAATTTCACTGGCTCTGTCTGTGTGTAGCTGATGAAAATTGCGTTCGACGAGGAGGTGGCATCAGACCTGGCCGAGGTTTTCAGGAAGCACATGCACAAGCTGCGCTATCCTCAGCACGTCCAGGGCACCTTCGCCTTCACTGTGGGTCAGTGCGGGAAGATGGTGGTGGAGCACAAGACCAAGGATAAGAACCAGTCGCTAAAGTAAGGAACCATCTATGGAGAACAAATTCATTTGCCAGAGCACAAGATGTTTTTATGCAACAGAAACTAAAGAATTAAGAAAACTGCTAGTTTTGCCTTAAGGTACCATCAATCAGCAATGCAAACCCTGATTCTGTCAAGAAACTGACAGGTCATTAAATCACTCAGAACATCCATTACAGTACAGTAACTCACCAGGTGACACAGATGATGCTTCACATCTGTAACATCAGCTGAATTTACATCTGCCCCAGATATGTATTCTATTCGTTTACATCTCGAGCTCAAGAATGTAAACCCCATATTTCAGTAGGCCAAAGGTCATAAGCTGGTAAAGTGTATAATCAAGATGGTAAAGCTTGGTAGAGCTTCAAAGATTAGCCGATTCATTTTTTAGTTGGTAGAAAGATTTTGATAATCAATTTATTGTTTCAGTCATTTTTTCATGTAAAAATGTTGATTGTTTTCTGGTTCCATCTTTATAAATGTGAGAATTTACTGCTTCTTTGTCATTTATGATGGTAAATGAAGAGTCTTCAGGTTTTGGACTGTTGGGTGGACAGAAAAAAAACAAAAACAATTTGAAGACATACTTTGGGCTCTAGGAAATTGAGATCAGCTTTTTTCACATTTTTTGACATTGTATAGACTAGATGATCAATCAATTAATTGTGGAAAAAAATGGGCAGATTAATTGATAATGAAAATAATTGTTCGCTGCAGGCCTAGTTTACATCAAGTATAACTGTGATGGTACCAGATTTGATCGTAACATGTTGAAATGTGAGGCTCAGTTTTCTTTCAAGTGAACTTGCAGTGCCATTAATTGGGAAAATAAAGTGCAATATGTCATAAATCACTATGGCATATAGTGTAACTGGTGTATTGAGGGTAGCCTTGTGATTGGTAGCTCAGTGTGTGTTGTAGCTGGTTAAGCAGAGACAGAAAACATATACCAGCAGGTTAAAGGCTTATTACATGCTAAGCCTCTGCTGAAACATAACCATGTTTTTACTCAGTTGTGTAAAGGAGTACAACTGTGGAGAGATAACAGCTGACACCTTGTTGGCAGATCACATTAATGTGCAATTTAGTCTGACTGCTGACTGTGGACTGCATAGCATTGCTAACCACAACTGGAGTAGAGGTTCAGTCCTCATTTAAGTACATAAGATTGAGACTGAAATATTTAGAGAGAAAATATATTCCAAAAAGGAGTACAAACAAAGTCTGTCTGCAACACTATTCTTAGCTGATGTTACTGCAAACCTGCAGAAAACTGAGGTCACTTAAGTACATGTCAGTTTGAAAACCAAACCTGGTTCCCCTGTGATTTGGCTGAATGAACCCAAACAATGTGTTTACAGAAAGGAGGGTTCTTACTGGCTGCATCTTGTCACATTGCCCTCTGAGCTTTGGCTCTGTATCATTCACATGATACTTCTCAGTATCATCTTCCAGTGTCCCACTGTGCTTAAACTGCTGCAGGAGAGCTGGTGCGAGCTCTCAGAGTAACAACAACGTGGAACTTCATTTTTTTATTTCATGCCTTTTAGTTTCTTGTCCGTATCCTTTTTAATTTGTCTCATCTTCAGTCTCAGCAACCAACTCTTACTCCCCTCCCAACCTCCTGACCACACACACACACACACACACACACACACACACACACACACACACACACACACACACACTCACTTTGTTTTCTGGAGAATGAAAGGAGCATGAGAGAAGCCTTTGAATAATTCATCAGTGGAAAATGTGTCAGCCGTTTTATTGGCCCTGTTGTTTCCATCTCTGCACTGTTGTGTGCTCAAAAACCCCCATTCAGACATATTTATTCAGACTGCGGCCATGTGGCATGCTAAACCAGCAACACACCAGTGAATTCATGGCTGCCGATTATACATGGAGTCCAATCAGCTCATTGTCAGCTGGACACTGGACACTGCTTCAAATCTAAATAAGATCCAACAGGAAGTGGAGGCCGAGTAACTTTGAATGGGATATAGTGTTGAATCAGAGCAGTTATGTGTTTTGAAAATAATCAACTTTTCTGTCTCTCTCCCTCAGGACACTTTCCAAAAACCTGGTGAAGAGTGCCAAAAGGACCATCGGCCGGCAGTATGTGACCAGGAAGAAATATTCTCCCCCCACCTGGGAGAACAGGAGCAGCTTCCAGTCAGAGCTCGATGAGGATGAAATCTCAGGTAATCAATGTTTTATGCACTCTTCAGGCCTTCTCAGATTCTTCTTCTTGTGTGTTATGTTGTTTAACAAATGTTAATACCAGAAGTGGGTGACATCATCACACTCATAGGAGAGGCATTCAAGTGTCTCTTTAATTTCAACTTTAAGTGCTTTCATTACGTCATTACAAAAACCACAGCCACATTAGATGGTGACATGAAACTCCCTGTTTTGTAAATGGTGACTGTGCACTAAGTTGTCCTGTTTGCCTCCACAGTTTCAGAGGAGGTAGACCAGAGTTCCCTCACCCTCTCCTCCACCATCCGCTCATCTGACAGACAGACCATGAGCAATGTTGTGGAGCGTGCCTGTTGCCGTGACTACCAGCGTCTGGGTCTGGGCACGCTCAGTAACAGCCTAACGCGTTCTAAGAACGAGCCTTTCAGGATTTCAACCGTCAACCGCATGTACACTGTCTGCAGGAGGTGAGAATGCAAATTGATGAGGGGTGTGAGGCTGGAGTCATATATAGACAGCATCTCTTCGGTGCTTGACGGGTGTATGTATGTGTATGTGTATGTGTGTGTGTGTCACAGCTACCCCGGCCTGCTGATTGTGCCTCAGAGCATCCCAGACTCGACTATCTCGAGAATCTGTCGCTGCTACCGGCAGAATCGCTTCCCTGTGGTTTGCTGGAGGAATTCTCGAACCAAGGCCGTCCTGCTGCGATCTGCAGGCCTCCATGCGAAGGGGGTGGTGGGCTTCTTCAAGTCCCCCAATGCCCCTGCTTCAGGTACAAAATCTGTTTGAGGCATCTTTGTTGATAATTTATGTAACACTGAACCTTCATATTACAAGTGAAAATTGCTAGTTAATATTTGGGAATGTTTTGCTTTATGCGTCTGTTCACACATATCCTCCCCAGTCCTCAAATGTTAACTGCGTAGACTCGAGACTCAGTTCTCTTCCAGTGAAATGTTGACCTGTAGTAAGGAGTATAGGGGTCAGAGGTCATGATTTCAAGCTGTTAGTCTGCCCCTGGTGACGTGGAATAGCTGCAAAAGTTTTAGAGAAAGATGCATTGCTTGTCATGCCCTCGTCAAAAAAAAAAAAAAAAAGATAAACAATGATGTTATGCAGCTCATAGTTAATATGCACCCATAACAACACATATAAGTTCCCTGAAATATAAAAGTTTGTTCATGTGTTGTCCTCTGTGTGCAGTGCCCTCCCAGGCAGACTCCACCAGTCTGGAGCAGGAGAAATACCTGCAGGCCATCATCAGCTCCATGCCTTCATACAGCGAGAACAGCGGCAGGAACACACTCAGTGGCTTCACCTCCACACACATGAGCACCTCTGGTAGATGGACTTCCACACACTGACATGTTAATGATCACTGGCACTGCGGGCTCACACAGCTGATGGTTTCTTCTGTCCACAGACTCCTCAGACAAGCTGAGGCAGCCCAAGATCGGCGCTCTGATGAAGCAGGTGATGGGCACCAAGGAGGATGCACCTGGGACCTTCAGCAGAGGAGGTGAGACACTTTTATGTGTGTCCACATTGCTCCTGTAGTTCCTCTGTTAGCTGTAGTGAGTGTTGCAGTCCTGGTTTCAAAACAAAATGTGTGAATTGTGTTTCAAATCTTAATTGTGTTACTGAAACTGGGACTGGACCAGGAGGATGATGAAGTGAATGCATCCCTTGTGTGAGTGTATGTGTGTGTGAGTGTGAGTGTGTGTGAGTGAACCATCCTCCATTGTGTGGCGTTGTTAACTGGCCATCTCTGTCGTTTGACCTCAGCTCTGGGTCAAAGGGCGAAAGTCATCTCCCTCTCTCAGCCCAAAGTGTCTGGCAAGGCCAGGAACCCTCCTAGAGGTACAGTAGGCCACGCCCCCTCCACTCCCTCTGCTCCTGTCTAACCAATCAGATCTCTTTAACAGTAGCGTCACTGTGTTTGCCGTGGTTCCTGATAGTGTGCTGTGTCTGCGGACTAATGTTCTGTTGTTGTTGCTGCAGTGAGTGCATGCTGCTGCTGCAGCTCTGCCGTCTGACGTCTTGTTTGTCGTCTCCTGTTTGATTCTTCTCTCTGTTGAATGTCAGCAGCAATCAGAGGTGACTCTGTTCATCATAATGTAGCTGTCACTGAGCTAGATGTAACCAACTGGGCTGGGTAGTTTCAGACATTTCTGCCTTGTCTACCAGCATGGCTGTTAGTAGCTGTGGACGTTTTAAGGATCATTTCAAGTTATTACAACTTGGCTCGTAATAAACCGGATTGATCCTTTAATGGCTTTAACATGGGAAGGACTTCCAAATGAAGTTTGATGGCTCTGTTTTCAGGATTCCTTTGAAGACTCTACTTTCGTATGCGTGTGTGTGTTTATCACAGGTAAATGGGGCAGTATCCGAGGCAGTGGGCGTCTAAGTGCCTACAACCCAGACGTGGGGACACGACTGGCAGGGAAAGAGTCTCCACAGCCCAACGGAGGGCCAAGCGAGGCACTGTTTCTCCGCCAGCAGAAGGCCTACCTCTACATCATTGGAGACAAGGCCCAGCTCAAGGTAACTGCTGACACACTAATTACTGTGGTGTTTAGAGTGTTTACTGTGATTAAGGGATAGAAAAAAAAGGTTAGCCAAGAAGGGGAAAAACAGAAGAAAAAATAGAGGGAATTGTATGAATGCGCTTTGAAATGGCGCAGTTGTGGTTTGACTTATCACACAATATATGAACATGACCTCTGTTGTTTTGCTGACCTCGATATTGCACGTTGTATTTACAGTTGTGTTGTGCTAATGTCTGAATATTATTAAGAATTAAACATTTATTGCTCTTAGGTTGTACTTGTGTTATTTTGCTGTTTTATTATCATTTTATCAGTGGCATAAAATGGTCTCAAAGTGACAATATATCTTCCAACAAAAGTAGTTATCATGACAGGCTAGTGGTTGGCAGTTAACAGTATTAACTGGGAGGGTGTTGCTGTGTTCAGGGAGGGAAGCAGGACTCGTTCCAGCAGTGGGAGGTGGTTCCCATCGAGGTGTGTGACGTGCGACAGGTGAAGAACAGCTTCAAGAAGCTGATGAAGGCCTGCGTGCCGAGCACCCCGCCCTCTGACCCCAACATGAGCTTCCTGCGCTGCCTTGAGGACTCTGAGTGGATGTCTCTGGTAAGTGCTGTGTATGTGTGTGTATTTGTGTGTGTGTGCATGCAGGACAGTACATTTACTGCTCGTTGTGTGACCTTTACTGACCCTGCGTGTGTGCCTGTGTGTGTCCAGCTCCACAGGGTGCTGCAGGTGTCTGTGCTAGTGGTGGAGCTTCTGGATACAGGCTCATCGGTCATGGTCAGCCTGGAGGACGGCTGGGACGTCACCACGCAGGTTTGACTGACACCCAGCAGCTTTAACTTTGTCCCTGAAGACTGTCCTCTGAGCGAGGCTTAGTGTGACGTGCTGTGTGTGCAGGTGGTGTCCCTGGTGCAGCTGCTGTCTGATCCGTACTACCGAACCTTCGACGGCTTCCGGCTGCTGGTGGAGAAGGAGTGGCTGTCGTTCGGACACAGGTTCAGCCACCGTGGAGCGCAGACGCTGGGAAGCCAGAGCAGCGGCTTCACCCCCGTCTTCCTGCAATTCCTCGACTGTGTACACCAGGTGGGTCTGCATCACTGCATGTGAGCTTTCAGCCTGCAGAAAGCCAACAGAGATCCTGATGTTTTAATGTGCGATATCCTAAAAGGAAGGTCAAAGGTAAGCAGAGGGACAGGGTCTTTAGTGCTGCAATGCAAAAGATTTGTTTTTAAACATCTAAGGACAAATAAAGATCAGAATCAGGTTAATAATACCAGTAGTTTTATTTAATTAGAGTGCTTTTTTTATTCAAGCATTTAAGTAGTATGTAGTACTGTGCACGGTACACACTAAAGAAAATAAGGACAGCATCAGACTGTAACAGCTGAGACTGGAAGCAGTGTATGTGTTAAGTGAAGGTCAGCAGCCCTCCTTCCTCTTACTATATATGTTTAATGCTCTGTGTGTGTTTACCTGTACGTCTGACTCTATTTCCTGTTTTGCTGATCAGTGACGTGGGCTCGGCCCTCTTATCACATGCAGGAAGTGTGGTTTGATTTAGCGTCAGTGGCCCCTGAGTTCTGACCCCTCTGTCTGTGACGCTCCTGTATATTCTGCTGTCCAACACATCAGATGAGCGTGTTGTAATTGTTTTCCGCTCTCCGTTCAGCCTTTGTGCTGTGTGAAGGGGGACAATATGTGAAAAGCAAACGGTAACGTTAAGTTGCCATTTGTACCAGTGGCCAGTATGTATTGAGTGTGACTGCAAGATTGTATGTGTGAACACATCAGTGTATGCAGACACCCTTTGTAGTGCAAAGCATTAAGGCTGCTCAGGTATGGCAAAAATCATAATCATGATTATTTTGGTCGATATTGAGATCACAGTTATTTAACACTCATTGGCTTTGCTAATATCATGCATTTATTTAAGTTGAAAAAAAACTTGTCTTTATAACTGTGAACTGTCTTGAACTTTAAATATAATTGAACTGTATGTGGATCTTTGGCCATAACTGTCACGCCGGCTGCTACTTGCCATCTCATCACACAACAGTGCGTTCACAGCCATTTGCCAAAGAGTCATTTTATGCTTGTACCTGCTCATAAAGTTAGGTTTTTGACCACTTTGACTTTATTCTCTAACAGTATATGTGAGTGTGGTCTTAACCTGCAGTGTGAGGCTTCCTAAATGCTGTGGTGAGGAAGAGTCACCTTCCAGTCTGTTTTTGTCTCGTTCCACAAATCGACACATTCCAAAGAAATGTTAGCAGCCAAGCTAACAGCTCCGGCCCGTAATATAATGAGCGCTAAACAGGCTGCAAGTCTCAAGATGGTAACACTGAGCGTAAGGCTGCAAAGGAAAGGGCCGTGCTGGATTTATAAGACAAAATGAGAGCTTATTGTGAAACAGAATGCAACACAACAATTGTTTTATTTCGATTAAGTTGTTTTCATAATTGTTGGAAGCTAAAATCATAACTGAAAACAAAATTGTCCAGCCCTGTCTGGACTACATCTGCCCCTTTAAACAGTAACCCTGACCTGTCTCTGTGCTTCTACCTTCAGATCCACCTCCAGTTCCCCATGGAGTTTGAGTTCAGTCAGTACTACCTGAAGTTCTTGGCCTACCACTACGTGTCCAACCGCTTCCGCACCTTCCTGCTCGACTCTGACTATGAACGCATCGAGCTGGGTGAGAACATTTCTGAGTGTCTGAAATTCTGTAGTATATTTTGAGTAACAGTAACAGTGCTCCATCTTAAGAAACACAGTCAGTGTCATGGATACAGTGTGTCTGTTCCTGATGAGCTCTGTGTGTGTGTGTGTGTGTGTGTGTGTGTGTGTGTGTAGGAGTGCTGTATGAGGAGAAAGGAGAGAGGAGAAGTCCTCAGGTGTGTAAGTCTGTGTGGGACTACATCGACAGACTCAACAAGAAAACACCCATCTTCTACAATTACATGTTCTCTCCTGAAGACGACGAGGTGAGACCACTGCACTCACACCCCACGTGCTGATGAGATGTGTTTTTCTTTGGACATTTATTTCCTGTCACATGTAAAAACACATTTAACAGCCCTCTAGCTTTAGAGATGAGATAAGGCCTCACAGTGAGTCACCAGCTACAGTTGTTGAAGCAGACAAATGTCGCTCCTAAATATTAGAGAACTGATCATAGAAGCACTGGAACACAGGAGCCTCATTAGATGATGTGGTGTATTCCAGGTGCTGCGGCCGTACACCTTCAACTCCAACCTGAAGGTGTGGGACTTCTACATGGAGGAGACTCTGTCAGAGGGGCCCTCGTACGACTGGGAGCTGAGGGGCCGGCAGGAGCGCGTGGCAGAGGAGACGCCAGAGAAACCCGACAGCAGCGGCCCTAAATCACAGCGACGCATCGTGTGGCCGTGCTACGACAGCCTGAGCAAGGTGGTGCCTGACGCCATCACCAAGCTGCTGCAGGACCTGCAGAGCCTGGAGGCAGAGCTCGGACAGACGTCGGAGAAGTGGAAGGACACGTGGGATAAAATCAAGACCACACAGAGAACGGAGGCCAAACTGGAGAGCAAGGTGAGATCAGTGGATTAATTTTTTCCTAACCTAAAACATCTCTTTGTGTTTTTGTAGTGACCTGACCAGAAGTACAGATAACATTCTGCTGAAGTGTTGTGTTAATGTGTTTTCAAAAGATAAGCTTGTGAATGCAGCTCTGTGTTGCAGACAGTGCTGAAGCCTTGGATTTCTGAGCTTTAACCAGCACAAATTATTCTCAGTCTGTGGGAACACTGTTTCACAGACTAGTTGACGACTAATACCTTAACCTGGGGCTTTGGGCAGTGGTCAGTGTAAAATATAAAACATGCTGAATGTTTCTTAGGCGTTTCAGTATTCACAGTGTTCTTAAAGTTACTGTCAATTAAAAATATATATATTTCACCCTGCAGCATGACTCTTAACTACTTTTTTTTATGTATGTTTCCTATTAACAGGGTGTTTGCAGGACCTGCAGTTTTATAAATATTAGACAAGCTCTTAATTGCCATTCAATTATCTTCTAATTTCTTTTTGTTAAAATGAGTCAAGCTCTCCTGAGTGAAAGTTCCCATTTTCGATGTTCTAAATATTTAAATCTACCACTAGACCTTACCCTGTCTTTTTACTTTACACTTGCACTTACCTGTAGGCAAAATGTAGATTAACCTAACTTTAATAACCATGTGCGTAACCTGTGCACAGTACTACATACTACTTAAATGCTTGAATAAAAAAAGATGATTTGTCCAAAAATGATAATCTATCTGATCTAATTTAATCTGATCTAAAAATGATCTTGGAAATGTCTTAAAAAGTCATTCAGAACCCAATTATGTTACAAACACAAAAAATGTTGTCATGGTTCATTTATACTCTCATTGCACTTGTAAATCATTAGCAAAAAAAAACAAAAAAAAGACTTGGATACTTAGTTGTGTTAATTTTTTTTGGGTCGATTCTAACAGATGAAGAATCGTAAGGGCTTAAGAGACCATTCTTCAACAAAACAGTTATTCATTTTTTCATTAATAGTTAACTCATATCAATGAATAAAGTGTGGCTTTAAAACACATGGCATATACACTAGAGTTGTACCGATACCGATACCAGTATCGGAAATGCCTACGATACTGCCTAAAATGCGGTATTGGGTATCGGCGAGTACAGCCTATGACCAATCCGATACCACGTAATGCCTCACGTCATTACGCATACACTACAGGCAAACAAAATGGAAACGCAGCAGAATTTAAAAAGCATTTTACTGTAGCCTTTAAAATGTCTTTTTTACCAAATTGTGTGGCTGCACTTTAACTTGTGTCTTGATCTGTGTCAACACTGGATAATAATAATAATAATAATTATAATAAAAGAAAGTTTTATGGCATTCATTCTACTATTATGTATTTATTTCTTAATATTTTACATAGAGTTTTAGGAGTTGCAACATGCAACAATTCATATCCCATCCGTTTGTATTTTACGTGCTGGTATCGGATCGGTCCTCGGTATCTGCAGATACCTAAGGTTCAGGGATTGGAATCGGTATCGGAAAGGAAAAAGTGGTATCAGTACATCTCTAATATACACAGTATTTTGCATTGTATTCATCATCACAAGTCAAATTATCCTTAACTTCTTCCAGAGAAGTGTGTTGAAAACCTCCTGAGATGAATATTCTGTGGACGTAATCAATAGGATATTTTATAAACTGATTTAAACTGTATCTTCCCTGATTCATTTTGCAGTGACACTTAGACCCACTGTTTGTTCCCGTGTATGGATATTTTTGAAAATATCCTGAATGAAAGCCACAAATCTTTAATGATTTTTTGACATGTATAAGTAATTTACCATCTCCTGTTCACTTCAAACACAGTTGAAACACAAACTCTGCACTTTAACAATATAAATAATAAACTGAAATGTGCCTCATGCTTCCTCCATGCTTCTTGGTCAACCATGCTTTCTTTAAAAAAAAGTGGGTGTGGCTCTACTGCAGTCCAATTTAGATGATGTGGAATACTGTGATTGGTTTATAGACATCCAATCAGATAAGCCTATACATGTGGGTGGAGTCAGATGACACTCATCATAGATGTAAACATCCTAGAAAAGTTATGTCCATTGGAAGGGACAGGGGATCTCCTTCACATCTGTTGCTGCACACCAGCCTTCTTCATTCAAGGAGCTACACTGTTCACATGTAACAGGAAATAAATCCAGACCTGGTTGAATCTTCCTGGGATCATTTACTCTGACTGTCAGTAAAAATAAGTCTAGCTGCTTTAACAAATCCTGCTAATGTCAGCCTAAATTCTGCTTTGGTAACGACTGGAAGCGACAGAGATCTGTCTCTAAGGAGACACAGTTGTGGGGATTCTCAAAGCTTTTACCCAAGCCACTCATCAAGTATGTAAAACTGTGCCCATCTCCTTCCTACACTTACTATACTGGGTCAAACCCTTCTTATACAGTGTGTGTGGAGTCATATAGTATCTATGGACACTCATTATAGTGAGTGAGATCACTCTTTGTGCCTGCTTTTTGGTGCGGTTGTGGCTCAGTGGTAGAGTGGGCTGTCCCCCATTCAGAAGGTTGGTGGTTCGATCCCCGGCTCCTCCAGCCTGCATGTGAAAGTATTATATATTTGTATATAGTGTGTATATATGAACTTCCAAGATACTGAACCCCAAATTGCTCTCAATTGCTCACATCCATTGATGTGTGATGTCCATTGACTGAGTAGCAGGTGGCACCTTGTATGGTAGCCTCGCCCACCAATGTGTGAATGGGTGAATGTGACATGTCGTGTAAAAGTGCTTGGAGTGGTCAGAAGCCTAGAAAAGTGTGATGCAAGTGCAGTCCATTTACCATCATTGCCCAGCCTGTGTTTGTGCTGTATTAGTCTCAGACTGTTACTACTTCGACATATGATAATTTTATGAATCCTACGAAACAGCACGTCCACACCCAGCCAGACCAAAATAGCACATTAATTAAATTACATCACCTATGCTGGGCTTTATTTATTAATCTGTAAGACGAGACTGACTTTCCTTTCATGTACCCTCTGAAATCTAAACCACTGCGTTTTTATTCCAAGCCTTCCTCAGATTATCTATTTAGATATGAAATGTCTGGAATGAGGTGACTTTTGAAAAGTATCAAACAGCGGATGTTAATATATTTAGGTCTCTGATAGAGTGACTCCTTTAGTGAGGTCAGCAAACGGTTTTAAATGTTTACATTGATCAAGAGTTGTGTGATCTACCTGTTAACTGTAATCAGCTGTGCTTCTTTCACCATGAAACAAGCACTAATTTCCCTGACACTTGACTGTGAACAGCTGACAGGCTGTTTTAATCAGAAGTAAAGCTGAAGACAGGTGTTGGGGAATGTTTTCACTGACATCGTGTGGTGAAAAAGCAGAATGCAGTGAAGAACTTAAAGGCTCAGACTATGGTGTTTGCATGTTTTAGATGCAAATCAAGCACATTCTCAGCACCATGGATTGTTTTTTAAAGCACACTGAAGGTTTTAGATTTCTTCCCAGCAAGCTGTTGTTTTGTTTTCAGTATGGTATGTAAACAACTTGAAGAAACTTGCTTGAGATGAGTATTGCGTCACATTTAGACCTTGATATGCTTGTGGAGTAGACCATCACCTGTGTTTTTGAAAACATTCCCACAGTTTGATTAACTCAACTTCTCACTGAGCCTTCTGTGTGTCTCCACCCTCCGCAGCCATCGTTCTCCAGCTCCTTGCTGATGTCGTCTAACCTGAGCCACCAGCGACGCTCTCAGGGCGTCTACCTGCAGGAGAGCGGCGTAGGATCTTCCATCAACCTGGCTCTGGACTGTGAGGCCAGCGCCACCTCCACGCCCGTCGCTGGTCGGCAGAGCACCAGCACACTCTACAGCCAGTTCCAGAGCACGGAGAGTGAGAACAGGTCTGTACCCAACACGCTGAGAGGAGAGCTGGTCTGTGTGACGATGTGTCATGTTTGTAACCCATGCTGCTCAAGTGCTGCTCCCTGCTCTGCTGCTCTATGAAGAGTAGGACCATAGACCATGTTATGTCTTCATTTGTGTTTCAATCTTCTCCCATCAGGAGTTTTGAAGGCATCCTGTTTAAGAAAGGGGCGCTGTTGAAACCATGGAAACCACGGTGGTTTGTGCTCGACAAGACCAAACATCAGGTAAGACAGAGAGGAGCAATAACTGAACTTTAAGCTATTTTGGATTTTATAATGTCGTCTGTCTGTCTCTGACAATACGTACCTGTCCTCAGCTGAGATACTACGAGAGCCGGCAGGACAAGGAGTGTAAAGGAGTGATCGAGCTGGCCGATGTGGAGTCCGTCATTCCAGGAACGCCTGCTATGGGAGCACCGAAAAACATAGAGGAGAAAGCCTTCTTTGATGTAAGTTCACCTCCGCCTTACCTTGTTTAAGTCTCTGTCAGAGGTGGGGTCTGCTGCTGCATTCACATCATGGAGGCAGAAGGGGAGGAGTGGAAAAACCTCACGTTATTTAACTTAACTTCAACCTAAATGATTGTGGTACATTTAGCAGTTAGTTTTAGTCCCTTTAAATTATTTATCAGTGTCAGTATTCATCAGACGCATTGTACCGAAGTTGATACAATAGCCTGCCTACCTACTTAGGATAGAAGCACAAATATCAAGGAAAAATGACCAAACCAACAAAATGTGAAAGTCTATTATATCTGGCAGGCAATATAGTGTTGGGTATGACACCATGCAGTGGACGGAACAAAACCAGGTTGCAGCCATGGCAGCTGTGTGGTGGTGTAGCTGCACCAGGTGGAACTGTCACTCTCGGCTTCCTTACAGTCAAGATGGAGATAACAAAAAATTATTTTTTAACATCTCTTAGCGTGCCTAAGTTTAGTGGATCATAACATACCGGATGCTTCGGTTCAAAATGAGACCAAACTTTTCTGTTGAGTTTTTGAGCCACAGTGTCAGCCAAAATGTGACCCCAAACAGATGGTAAGGCTTGGTGTTCATGGCAGAATAAATTTCCAGAAAACTTGTGGCTACTGACTACTGGCCGGTTTAGAGAGGTGAGGATTTAGCAGATGTGACGGTATATAGCAGCCAGCACTCAACAACTGTGAATCACTGCAACCACAAGAGGTCCTTGAGCACACAGTCATATGTGTGCACCCAAAATATTAGGCTGATTGGTCCAGTAGTTTGCGAGATTAGCTGCAGACAGACAGATTCACATTCACATACATACACACAACATCCAGGCATACACCTGGCGGAGATAATAAAGACATAAACCATGTGCTCATGGTGCCACAAATTGAGGAACGTACAGAGACAGATGTTAAAAGGACAGATGCAGTGCTCAAATACAGGTTGAATAATTTGCTTCACATTTAATTTGATCATCTTTTCTCAACCATATTTGTGCAAGCTTGTCTGTGTGACCAATGTGTGTATGTGTGCAGATGGATAATTTCTTTCTTGTCGTCTTTCAGCTCAAGACGACCAAACGAGTGTACAACTTCTGTGCCCAGGACAGCCACAACGCACAGCTGTGGATGGACAGTGTTCAGAGCTGCCTGTCAGACGCCTAGAGAGAAGGCGGGACTCTTAAAGGAGCAATGCAAGCAGGAATGAATGAGCAGTGCTGCGGCACCTGACGGACATCTCTGCCGGCCAATCCCAGCGGAAACAGGGAGGGGAAGGGGCCTTTCACCACTTAAGCTCTGTTCTGTTCGCTAGTGTTGAACTAATAACCTCGCGTCACAACGTTTCAGTGTTTTTGTTATAAAAGTCAGAAAAAGAAAAAAAAAATGTCCCTGAAGAACCACTCGCTGTGTCTCACCTGCAGCCTCTCACCTCCCCGACAGTCTGACCACTATGTGCGCTGGATGTCTGTATGCACAAAAACAATGCATATTAAAGCACGTCGTTGCATTTCTGTGAGGCGTCCTGCAGCTTGGACCAGCATGAAGATTTTTCCAGACCCTCCACCTGTAAAACCACAACCCCGCTCTCCCTCCTACTAACCCTGCTCGCCCTTTAAGACACTCTGGGGAGGAATGACGGAGGAGCTGCAGTCGCCCGGCGGCCCAGCCACATACAGGACCCGTTAGACTGCTACAAAAAAGGATCTAAAAGATCGACCGGTGGGTTGACGGACCAAAACAACCCTGAGGAACACATGCTGACAGCAAACGCTCTTTATTCCAGTCCTCAAAGGTCTCTGCTCCCTTTGCCTCTCACTGCCTGATGTAGCCCATTCACAGTATATTTACAAGAAGTTTGAGAGGAGTGTGACGCTGCAGCTCAACGGTTCATGAAGGATTTCCTTTTCCTTTTTTTTCTTTTCCAAAATCTCAAATCTGTACCAGAAAGAGATCAATGCTCATCAGCTGTCCTCAGCAGGCGATGGTGATGACGATATACTGTGAAAGCCATGAATCAGTCGCAGAGATCAAACCAGGAGAGCCAGTCGGAGGTCGGAGTCTGTCAGGTATTGAGTGTGTCGGTGAACTTTCACTGAGAGTGTTTACAAAGTAGACAAAACTTCCCTCACTAAGCTAAACTCTGCTCTTCACCTGTGTGTTTTTAATCAGTACAACCACTATTAACATTCAGATTTTTAAGGGATGCTGAAGGAAAAAGGAGGGACTTATTTTGTAGTGATTATCTTAAAAACAACAACAAAAAAACAATCTATAGAAGGAGATCTGGAAGGTAGGAGATTAAAAGGAGGGTTACTAATGAACAGAGTGATATTATGGGATGCTTCAGAGAGATTATGGTTTTTAGAGGAAGACATTGACTCGCCACAGTGCTCCAAGTGTCAGAAACTGGATGTTTGTGAAAGGAAAATTCTGGTATTTTTCAACTTTCTTATTCTCATGATTGTGTCCATTATGGTATGTGCTAAATTTGCATTTTCTGACTCCACAATATATTGGGCCAAGCAATGTCAGCCACCAAAAGCTTTCCACATCAATTTGAATACAGAAATAATTTCAAACGCTTTTCTGCAACTCCCACTGAAAGTGAACACAATTATTAGCCCCCCTAGATTAGCTACTGTGCTTAACTGCATGCTAATTTTATAGCAAGGACAACCTGCTGGTTTACCCAACTAGCTGTATGGTCAGCCACCTAGCATACTACCTATTCATCAACAAACATTTATTGCTTATTATTTCATATATAGCAAGATTCTGCTACAAACCGAGGTAAATAAATGCTACGAAAATGTCCAAACAGCTAATCCAGGGGGCTGTGTTCTGTGTTAACTTCTGCCTGGGCTCTTAAATGTGTGAAATTATTTACGTAAAAGTCAAGTTCATTAGGAAAACGTCAGGAGGCTCACACCGCTTAGCGTGATAAATAAATCATTAGATATTTAGCTCATGCATGAGCTAAGAAAAACACGTTTTCAGCTTTGCGATAATGCATTTTAAGTGCATACGATGTATTTTTAAATGTTTGATTTAACTAAATATGTAGGAGAAATTCCTCAACCCATAAAGGAATCTATCTTTCAGGGTTTTTTTTTAACATTTCAAAATAACAAAATTTTCATTGAATTTTTGTTTTTGCTGTTTCTGACATATTTTAAAAACTGATGTGGTGAGTGCAAATTTATGACTCAGTCACAATGGCCACAATTATAAAATAAGCCTGAGGTTAAAAAGTAGTGGAATTTTCCTAAAGATGCTGGGACATGGAAAGTCACCCAAAGGTGTGAGAGCTGGTTCCATCACATTCACGTGTACTCGGCTGCTGAGACTCACTGTTCCTGTTTCAGATGCATCACCAGTCCAGCTGTGTGGACACCACCGTTACCTTCAGTGCTGAAGCTTGTACATAGACGAGTCTACATCTGTTAGAGTGCTAGAGAAACAGTATGTTTAGCTGGAAGGTTTCAAACATCAAGTCACTTTTTTTTTTTTTTTTTTTAATAAATGTCAGTGTTTTGTCAGACTCCCGCCCCCCACCTCTCTGTCCTCCAAACACACACCAACCACTCTGACCCACACATGTTAACACAAACCCTGCTCTGTAAAATACGGTTCTACTGCTGTCTTTGTTGAACTTAAAATTTGAAATTGTAGATTTTTTTTGTGTCTAATAACTCCTTTGTATATACTACTCAGATTTGTATGTAACGTTTATGGTAGTAATTTATTTAACTTGTCTCCTCAGTAAGAAAGTTCCTCAAGCACCACTTTATTTTTAAATTAGGAATTCAATGTGCCATTTGTTTATTTTCTGTATTAATGTGACTAATGCTTTTTTTTTTTTTTTTGGAAAAATGTACAAGTAAACCCTCAATGTCTTTTTTTTCTCTTTTGTATACACGGTTGTCCTTACGCAGTACCAACCACTAATGCAAGAGTGGAAATGGTGTGTTAGTGGAAGCCTCTGGGCTGTTTTTTTTAAAGGCTGGTTGGATTTGACTGTGTTGCTCAGCCACAGTGATGGGATGTTCTGGATGTAGCTTACAGTCACAATAAAAGTCAGACACATGAAGTTCCCCTGGTGCTGGGTTCTGCTGCCAGCTTAATGGACTCATTTTGTGCCCATTAAATAGTCGGTGACGAGATGTGGCATTATAACAAGTCAGGCTGCCTAAATGTGCCGTTTATCAGTCCACAGAATCAACTGAACAATATTGGCATGTTCATATAAAATTATTTACTAAAGATGCCAAACACACTAGTTTAGGGAACGTGGTGTGTTCACAAACATTAGGTTTCAATGTCCTCTGGTTGAAAGTTTCAATCAACCTGTAACCAAGTTTGCATTTGAGAAGATGGAACGCGCTCAAATTGTGGGGGGATTTTTGCTTGAAGGTGAGTTAAAGGTTGTGTATGCGACATTCAGAGCATCAATATATCAGCAAACAACCATGTCCTATGTAAAGACATAGTGAAATAATGGCATCTTGAGAAGAGAATGAAGTCCTGCTCCGTGTAGGAGTTTTGTAATCAGCACGTGTGTATCCCACTGGCTAGCTAATCACCGTTGCTGCACTGTGCTCATATGGGCAGTTACAGGCGGCTGCTGCTGATAATGATGGCGTCATTACGAAAGCATAGCGCACACCCTCCAGTTTCCCACCTAGGTCAACGCCCTGTCAGCACTGTTACCGTTAGTAGCACTGTTCATGCTGTTAGCACCGTTAGCTGCAGGCTGCTGGCTCATCACCCTGCATGATGAGAGCTGTGTGCAGACAATCCCGGCTCAGACTCTCATAGAACAGTATCACGTAGCTAGACTTAACACATGCAGTGGAGCGCTGGAGAAAGTCTGGCTGAACCCATCATGATCCCAAACTGAGGGAAAAAAACGCTCTGGGTTGTTTTTATTTCTTTAAACCAATCACAATCATTGTGGGCGGAACTAAGCCCAGGATGCAGCGACAGCGCCTTTGCATAATAGTGTTGGGAGAAAACTTTTTTTGATGGAGAGGCGGCTAAATCCCTGCAGAAGAAAACACATAAAACCTTAAAAGACGTGTGTATGTTGCTATTTCATAAGTTGTTTGACGCACAGCACTAACATGACGTGTGGAGACAGGTCTGTCTATGCAAGACTAGTTTGGCATAGCAACAGGGATTTTTAGGCAGCCAGTCGCATTTATTTTTTACCTACAGTGTAAAGATATGCTCTGAATGTCGCACAGTGCTCCTTTAAAGAATTCTAATTAATCAGCAACAGGTCAGCAAAGAAAGTCTCAGCATGGTGTTAAAGTTGCAGTCGACTACAACTATCATTGGTTTGTTGTGACTGCCATCTTGTCACTAAACGTGTTGTGTAGTTATTACTCTGTTGTGATTGCCTTACAGTAGCTGCCTGATCCACTGTATTGATAAGCATGATGCTAACGTTAGCAACAAGGTCCAGAGTGTCAGTATCCGGTGGTGTTTTAACTGTCGTCATACCACCAGGCAGACAGACTGAATCACTGCTGTGTTGCTTTTTAGACACTTCAGCATCCATTCAGTTTGCTGGAGGTCTGGTGACTGAGAAAACTAAAGTACACAGCCAACATCATCATCATACATAGTTAAGTTTTAGGTGACCTTGTGCATCTTAAAATAATCTTCCCCTGAGGAACAGATGGACCAAAGTGACAACAGCAGCCAGAACCCTGTGCCTGTGGGGACGCTCAGTGTGACCTTGTGTTTTGACTGCAGTCTGCATCCAGTTTCGACTCAGCTCATCTTTTCACTCGAGTTTACTCATCTCTACAACAGCTACATTAACCACAGCAACATGACATAATCCTTTTTATTTATTTTTCTTCTTTTTTTTTTTATTAGAAATGACTTTCTGAGCCGGGTTATGTTGTCAATCATGTCAATATAGTTTTTAGAATCCAAATAAAAACTGTGGGTTTAAATGTTTATCTGTGTTTGTGTTTGTTGACTAATTACAGCAGGTTTCAACACGAGTAACACCACATAACATTTTTAATATGTTTATGGGTTGTCTGTCTGTCCCATTCTTGTGATCGCAATATCTCAAGAAGGCCTTGAGAGAGGTTCTTTAAATTTGGCAAAAACATCTGATTGGACTCAAGGATGAATTGACTAGATTTTAGTGGTTACAGGTCAAAGATCAAGGTCATTGTGACCTCATTCCTCTCATTCTCGTGAATGTGCTACAAGAACACCTTGAGGGAATTTCTTCAAATTGGGCACAAACATCCACTTAGACTCAACAGTTAACTGATTACAATTTGGTGGTCAAAGGTCAATGTGATCTCATTAACACATTTTTGTCCATAACTCAAGAATTCATCCGCTAATCATGACAAAATTTTACACAAATATCTAATAGGATAAAATTAAGTCATTTTTATATCCAGAAGGTCAAAGGTCAGCTTCACCGTGACATCATAATATTCTGCAAAAATATCTTTCTGGACATTATTCAACATGATAACTCAGGAACAGAAGAGTTTACATCAATGAAATGGTGACACTGTTTAAACTGCACTGACTGTATAGATCTGTGCTGTTGGGTTTTAGAATTTGTAGCTTCTTTGCAGCAACATTTACATTTGAAACATAGTAAACTGTCATGGCTACATGAGTCTGGACGGACATGGATGTTAACTGTAAGTGCAACCTGACTGGTTTGCAGAGGCATGCAACCACGAGGCTGTAATTCTAGTGTAACATACCATTTGTGTCTGGGTTGAATTCTCACACCTAGTTCAGCAGCTTGTAGCTCCGATCAGCTGGTGTAAGGACCATAGCATAACTTACACTGAGTATACTCCACGTTACAGCTTAGCATTGTTAGAGTAACTTTTTAGGTTACTTGAATTCTACCTTTCAGCCATTTGTGTCCATTTCTTTTGTAATTTATTTTTGACCAGAAGAAGCCGCAAACGCTCACCTATTATCATGAAAGTGTTAGCAAACAGTTTTTTGTTTACACATTAGCATTTACTTGGAGTCATGTTAGTGCCCAATTTTCTCCCTTTGGCTCTGGTTTGGTCTCCACCACCTCCTGAGGGAAATACCTGCCTATTTAGCTGCTAAATGCTACGCTATGTTCACCATGTAGTCTCTAAGTTTGTCTGTCTGCTGTTGGTGCTGTTAACATACAGGTTTATTGAAATGATGCTAACGAGCGTGATAACTGCAACAGTTTAACAAGTAGTGGGCTGTAAAACCACACACTGATCTAAAAGATGCATCACAGTACATGGAGTTGAGGAGAACTGCAGCAAGGTGATCACCCTCTGTGGCTTTATCATTACAGATGACACCTTTCACACACACATTCATTTCATGCATTGTTGATATAAAAAGTAATGGCATCTTTAAAAAAAGATTATCCACCACTGTGAACACTGGCTGAGTTTTTTTGGTCAAAGTTGCATTTTTGCTTTGACGATCTGCAGATCAAAGCAGGGGTTGTTCTATGTATCCTTAGTGGTGCATTCAAAGACACACATTTTACCTTACTTTCTGACATCAGCTAAAATGCCAGAAACACTATTAAGGCAGGAAGTTGTTGACTGAGATGGAATCCCTTAAGTGTTTTCCAATAGCCCGACTTCACCAAACCAAATGCAAGTTGCAAGCCCACAGGGGAGTAACCAACAGCTTCTGGTTGCATTTCAATAGACCTACATACGATCAGAGCAACGAAATGTGATGTAGCACTTGGCGACAGACAAATGTACACAGACTGTGGTGACCAGAGATGAGCTGTGATGTGCAGCGTATGTCTGTTAACAAGTGTTGGCATTTTTTGCCATCAGAATTTGAAAATAACACTAAAGTTCCATGTTAAATGCAGCCAACTGGGTTGTTTTTGAAAATGCCTCAACAGTGCCCCTCTTTACTAAGCTAGATGAGTAAGCTCACTGTAGTGTCCTCTGTGCCATGGTGCATGAGCCAAAAATGATACCATCATGTACTTTGTGTGAAGCACAAAGGCTCCGCAAGTTGTCAGTCATCTTCTGAAACTAACTCCCCATATCAGATAAACAGTTGTGATTGGCCAACCAGGGCCAGGCCGGCTGGAAATCATCTGCCAGAGCAAACAAATCATGAACGTACACATTCGTCTGGCTGTTGTGAATTAAAAAATGTATTGAAAAACTAAAAGCTTAAGTTTGGGAAAACTGTTAACAGCAGCATAGACACAGTGGGCCTCATGCAGTAAGTCATACACAAACAAATTTTGCTTATTTGTTTGTATCTGAGACTTATTATTTTGTTAGTGCCCACTGACTTCTGAGATTCACTAATGTTTTCTTATTTTTGCTCTTCTCTTAGGGAAGAGAACATGTTACAAATGTTTGAGACTCCTACCAAGATAAGAAAAAGCACATCTTGTTTTCACTGTCCACACATTCTTTGTCCAATGCAAAGACACGTACGTACGTACATACAGTACATTTTAAATCTGAGGATCATAAAAAGTATGAATAAATACTATATGATCAAAGTTTGATTGTTTCAGAGTAATTAGAATGATTGGATTTTTAAATGCCTGCTCTGAGAGGCCCGACGCAGTGAACGTTTTTAGGGATCACACAGATCCATCCGATGAGACGGGTGAATTGTTGCTGAGTCGTGTCAGATTGCCAAGATTACTGCTTTTAAAACCATTTTCTTTTCATTTCAGTTACTGCATGTCCCTTTGCTGAGTGGTGGAATGTAACTAAGCACAGTTACTCAAGCACTGTACTTAGGTACACATTTGAGGTACTTTTACTTAACTTGAGTATATTTATCTCACGCCACTTCCTGTTTCTACTCCACTTCACTTCAGAGGGAAATATTGTACTTTTTATTCCACCACAATTATTTGATAACTTTAATTACTTTACAAATGAAGATTTTGGCACACAAACTATGTGAAAATACTGCAGCTGAAACTATTAGTCGATTCATTCAAAAATAAATTATCAACTATTTGATCATAATAATTGATGATAATAATTTTGTGGTTCTAACTTATCAAATGTGCCTTTTCCTTCTCATTATTTACTAAATTGATTTAAACTGTTCTGCATTTATTATTTTTTACTTTTAATTGTACTTTCATAATCTTACTGAACTAAAATTTTCAGTGCAGACTTTACTAGTAACCGAGTATTTCTACAGTGTGTCATTAGTACTTTTACTTAAGAAAAGAATCTGAATACTTCATCTACCACTGCTGCTGACACGGCGTTTACAGCATCACAAATTTTTGCCATTGTTGGGTTTTTGATTTTCCTGTAACACCAGTACTGATGTACTCACATCACATTTATTTTTAGTGTATTCAACAGAACACTGATTTCGCTACTGAAGATCTTCCCACAGGTGACAATTGATATTCTTGAATACGAGTCTTTGCACACGGCACAACACCTGCTATCAGTATATAGTGTTTAGGGAGTGTTACTTATACTCCTGGGTGACTTATGATCAAGTTGGATTCATTATTGAGCACATTTGGATGGTTAAGAATCTTTGGTGCATCTTAAGTTACTTAAGTCTTATTTTTCTTCCTCGTATGAGAAATTTAAGAGAAAACACAGAGAATGTTGCTGCATTAGGCCCAGTGTGTAGTTGTCATACTTACAACAGCACCAGTAACTTTCATTAGAGAAGCATCAGTAAGTCTGAATCATAAAAAACCTCCCACACACACAGTGGTATGTTGTTGTGGCTGCCTACCAGTTCCTTGGCTGCTGCTCTGTAGCTGACCCTGACCTCTGATCTCCCTGCAGACCTTGGATTAAATGGGCTTGTGCAAACTCACTCTCCTGACAGATTCACTGCACCTGTTGAGGGCGGGACAAATGACACCTTAATCATCCGGCAGGGCCTTCAAACTGAATATCTTTGTCTTAGTCACAAGGCCAGGCAGCTGGATCTTTGCAGAGGTGGAAGGACGACAACCAGACGGGCAAAGCAAAGCTTTTGGTATTAATGTGGTCAACCAGACACTTTTAATTTCTTTTTTCTTTTTTCTTTTTTTTTTTAACAATGATCGTAGAACCTGATCGCTGTCAAATGATTTAAGTAAGTACACCAAAGAGGCCTGGAGCTCTGCAGAACCCAGACCTGCCCTCTTTCCATTCCTGCTGCTCAGAGACAAATAAAATTAAACTTTAAAAAAGAAAAGAAAAAAAAAAAAAAAGAACAAAAAAACATACAGCGTCACTCTTACCAGATGCCACTCTTGCCCTGTGAGTAAGTGCTTGGTGGAGAGAGAAAAAAAAAGGAACAGACAACAATGGTAATCTCAAGATTGCTTGTAAAATTACTTTTAAATGTAGATAATATTTGAATATAGGTAGATAATGTTTGGTTGATTTAAGGGGGATAGCAATAAGAACTTAAAGGTCAATACAATCAGAAGGTCTTAGCTCACTAGCTAGGTCAACAGAGAACCGGTTATACATGCACTAAAAAGAAAAAAAAAATTTTTTTAAAAATTAAAAAATCAAAATGATCAAGTTGAGATTATATCCAAATTTGTCTGCCCCAAACTACACCAAATGAGTCTCCAACGCTAAATTGATTCTTTTTAAAAAGAAAAAGATGCTTAATTTCATTTTTAAATAAAATGGCTAATTGACATTATTGCACATGAGCAAAAGACAGTAATACTATTAGAGCTCTGTTCATCGACCTGCCCCTCCACCACCTCCTCCTCCTCCTCCTCCAACCCTCCTGAAGCACTTCAGAACATTCAGAAACCTGATGATGTACGACAACAAGATGTTGCATCAACAGCGACCAAAGAGAAAAAAAAAAAAAAAAAACCAAAAAAAAAACACGACATAATGGAAAACAACCTTGATCTGGGTGAGAGGACAGATAAGACAGCCAGCAGAGATGAGGGTAGAACACTTACATTGTGCTATAATGTACAGTAAATGGCTGCATAAGTGCTTTTTCTGAAGCTTGAAGAAAAAAAAAAAAAAAAAGTTTTCAAAAAAAGGTATTTATTGTTGAGGCATCGTTAAAAGTTAGCCTGTGCTATCCATTCAGGGGTGACGATGTAAAAATCCCTAACAATGGGATTCCAACAGCTTCGAGCAAGTAGGAGAGAAATCTTTCAGGACATAAAAAAATAATAATGATGATGTTACCCCTCGGATTCTGTCGTTTCAAAGATCGCTGCTACATTAAAACCGCACGTAATTATGTGCAACATCAGAAAAAAGGCTTTGAAGATGATTCCTCTACACTCCGTCCTGTCTGTTGGTTTTGTTTCTTATTTGTCATCTTTTTTTTTTTTTTTTTTTTTACATGTTCCGCCACCTCATTATTGGTGTTGATTGGCAGTGTCCAGGTCCAATAACATGGCCGAGTGATTCAGTAAAAACACCGTAGTTGCAGTGAGGTTATTTAGGGGAGTCACTCTGGAGGAGGCTGACAGTCGGCGGCACCGTCACTGATGGATTTAGCAGTGCACTCGCCCTCAGACTGGCCCGTTGACCGACACTTCCTGGGGTGGTGGCGTTTCCTCTCTGTTAGGATGACAGAGGAAACAGTCACATAAACACAGAACCTGGGAGGATGAGCATCTGTGTATGGGTTGAGCTGGGAGAGAACACAGTCGTAAGGAACTATGTTTAGCCTTCATCTCTCCCTGATGGAAGAATGTGATGCAAAAATAAGTTAGAGCAGAGGATTTTGACAAATCACAGACAGTTGTCTGAGTTAGATACACAATGCTGTCTGTAGCTGACCTCAGCCCTCACACAGTGCCAGGAGTGTTTAGTGACTGTTTTTCATCACAACACAAAGACAAACATGTTTTTGACTGAATAAAACTGTCACTTACTATTTTCAGCTACACAGCTGGAAACACTTCTGTACAATGCTATGAGTCAACCAGGGCTGCAAATAATGACTATTTCACATCAATTTTACTGCACGTTCCTTTCATTTTTTGAAAATATGAAAATATCAATGTTACGTGGTGTTTTAATATCAGAAAACAGTAAAAACATAAAATGCCCATCACAAGCAGACTGGTGAGACCATCCTGATGATGTGAGCTCAACATTCTGTTTCACTCTCTGTATCAGTCTGGACTCGGTGCAACTCCAAACACAAGAAAAGATGTTGGAAAAGACTGGATTTGGCAAAAACTTGATTTATCAGCTGGCTCAGTTGGTGATCAGGAAGATTTTCCTTTGTGTTTTGTTACACTGATTGGTTCAGAGTTTGTATGTCAAGGCGAGTATTCCGGCCCACTGAAAGTGTTTACGGCGGCACCGAGTCCAGACTGATACAGAGAGTGAAAAAGAATGCTGAGCTCACGTCATCAGGATGGTCTTACCAGGCTACATCAGAAGCTTTGAGGCCCATACATTTGCTTTGGTCTGTCCAATTTGCCATAACTTAAAAATACTAATTTACGATCAATTAGGGCTGCTCGATTAATCGAATTTTAATCTAGATTACGATTTGGGCTTTCAACGATTATGAAAACAAAATAATCGACATAAAACGATTATGCGCTTCTTGTCAGTTTACTCTTGTTGTCTTGTGTTGCAAATCAAACGAACCCGGAAGCCGCACATGCGCAATACTGCCCCCTCCCCTCCTCTCCTCTATTCACTCCACGAGCCAGTCAAGTAGGTGAACTACGAATAATGTGGGGGGAAGGTGATCGCAGAAGATTTCAAAAACAGCGTGCAGAAAATGGCAGAGGGAGAGCGAGAGAGGTTGGTCTGTGTGTGTGTGTGTGTGTATGTGTGCACATCAGGGCCGAACTCCGCCGTGCGCGATGCAGAGAAGAATTGTAAACGTGCGACCATGTGGAGACAGAAATGACATGCTGTCGTGTAAATAAGTCATCACGTGCGCCGCATAATCGTGATTTCAATTTTGACCAAAATAATCGTGATTATGATTTTTTTCCATAATCGAGCAGCACTAATATAAATGCCAAGCACCATCTTCACAAGCTTCTTTTTTGTGATAATGCATTAAAATTGATTGTAATTCTCCAAAATGACTAATCAAAGAGTTAATGAAAGAGTTATTTCAGCACAGTGTCGACATGAGGCTACTTACTTCCTGTCAGTCTGTGTGGTTACAGGTGAATCCTCAGCAGGCTGCTGATCTGAAGCTTTCGGAGGATCTGACAGGGAGAGTTTCTCCAGAGACACCGGACTCTCCTCGCTGCACAACACACACACACACACACACACACACACACACACACACACACACACACACACACACACAGTCACTCAGTCAACCACAGTTTCTGCACAGTCTGCAGGGTCAAGTTAAGTCAGTGTCTTTGAACTTTCCTTTACTTTTGCTCTCTCTTTGTTCTGTGGCTGACCTTTGACCCCACTGCATGGGCAAAAGAAAACAACATTGTCTATTTTGGGCTTAATAAACAAAGCACTTAATTTAGCTTTTCTGAGTGGCAGTGCTGGTAATTTGTATTTATTACTCAGCACTGAATTCAAGAGGAAAATGATTTCACACTATCCTGGATATCTGTTACTGAATCATCAGGGGAACCAAACAGTGTTACTAACAGGGTTTCTAAACATTTACAATTCCTAAATTGCATACTTTTATGGCCCTTAAATTTTCAGACTTCTCGGTAGATTTTTTTTAGACCAAATCTGACATCTGACTAGCAATGGCCTGCTTTCAGAAATCTTGCATTTACTCATTGAGTAGGTTCAGTGCACACTCCTATGGAAAAAGTTGGGCAACGTTCCACTGTCAAACATCCCTGCCCAAAGACGGAGTTAACTAACTGGTGCTACCCATATTTATATTGTTTTTTACAATAAATTACTGCCACATTTTCCCGCTGAACCCCTTTAAACTCTCTCTCTCTCACTCTCTCTCTCTATATACACATACATACATACATACATATATATATATATATACATACATATATATACACATGTATATATATATATATATATACATATATACATATACATATACATATATACATACATATATACATATATATATATACACATATATACATACATATATACATATATACATATATATATACACATATACATACATATATATACATATATGTATATATATAAAGAATGACTATTTGAATATTCGTATAAAACAGCAATATCTGATTCAACTCGCACAGTTCTGAGGGGTACAGCCCTTGTGCATTCAGTCACACGGCCATACTTGTTGCCTTCCTTTCAACAACATCAAGCAACATCAAGTGCTGGCTGCCTGCTCTGAATGCCACGATGAAACACACAAATATTTTTCCATAATGTATTTTCTTTTCTTTCTTTATCCAGGCCTGGAAATAACTAAAATTAAATTCCATACTTTTACATACTTTCCATTCTGTGTAGAATCCCTGCAGTAATACTTCTGTCACCCTTTGCTCCAGACAGTTAAGTGGTGTGTGTTTGTGTGCTCCCAACAACTGAGAGCATGACAACTGAAATGGTAAATATTTTGACTTCATCAACACAATACTTCATTTGATACCCATCATGTAAACAGAGGCATTCAGTGGTGTACAATGTCACCAGATGCCACGGCGTATAGGAGAGCCATGCTTTCTCACGGGTTGGTGGCATCTTGACACACTGAACTGCCAACTCCATCAAATACACCATGCTTGACTTCACCACACTACAGACTGTATAGGTTGTAGCTGCTTTGGTAGTAGGCCAATCACATGTTACATTAAATCGAAAGAACACATGCAGTGATTGGCTGCAAGCAAAACCATATCAATAGTCATTTTTTTCTAGCTCTTGGTACAAAAAGGATCAAACGCACGTATTGCTTGACTGAAGAAGTTTTCATACTACTTGGGTACTGAGGTATTTTGGTTGATACTTTAAAGGTATCGAGTACAGATACCCAGCCCTAATATTTATTGGTAACTTCACTGCAATACTTTCATTTCTCACAATACTGGGAAAAGTAGTAACATTGTTAGCCAGTAACTACTCCGCTGTCAAGTTACAAACTTTTACTTTCTGAACTTGCAGCTCTCAGTTAAAGCTTAACTTTGTGTAGAGCACCAGAGCAGCTCCCAGGATATACTTTACTTAGAAAGGCAAAACTGAATGAATCCAGTAATTTCAAATCCCAGTCCAGTCTATAATTATCTCAATGTGGTAATTATGTTTCAAATATAGACATTTATACACACGGAGCAGCTTTACATGTACAGCTGCAGAGTGGACTGGTCAACAGAGGAGGATTTTACCACTCAGCATCTGATAGCAAAGCTTTCAGATAAAAGGTGCAAACCTTTTGAGGTCAGCTGTCTTGTTGCCGGGGGCGCCGGCTGTTTCCGAGGCGATGGCTGCGGCGGGAGGAGCGCCGGCATTTTTGTCATCCTCCTCGCTGTCGGATCCCCCGGAGGAGCTGCTGTCTGAGGCCACAAGGGGAGCCTTCCTCCCTTCTCCCACGGGCCAAGCACCAGAGGAGGCACTAACATCTGCTGACGCAAACAAAAGGAAGTTGATTAAGTTAATTGAGTTGACAACATCACAAAGTCAATTCTTTCATGTGTTTTAAGTTGGAATGTGTTTAGGGGCTCAGTGTGCATCTCTAACAGTCAGCTGAGCTCTAAGCATGCAGGTAAACACTCACCACTCTTCTTGTGGTTTTGTTTGGCTTGTTTATCTGCATCACTGCTGCCCGAGCCCACAGGAGAGCTGCACCTGGGATCAGACTCTGTACTGTAGAAATCAACAAGAAACCAGGAAGCAGTGTTAACAAGTTGTAAAAAAAAAAAAAAATGACAATAGTTTCTGCAGAATTTCCATCTTTGGTCTTTGTTCAATATGTCAAATGGTAACTAGAATTACGGTCTCGCAGTTATATACCTCTGCGAACCAGCCAAGTTTCTCTTACAGTTTACATCCATGTCTGTAAAAACATGGGTCAGGGTGCTTCAAACTTCTATTCCCCCCAGCAGCAGAGAAGATCAATACAATCAGCACAGTTTCAAGGTGGACACCCAAGATTAGTGTCACCAATTCAGTATCTGACCAAATGTCTCTCCTTCTGTTCCTGAGAAACGGCGCTGAGTAATGGCCAGAAAATGTTTTATACAGAACATTATGATGTCACAGTGAAGTTGACCTTTGAACTTTTGGATTAAAAAAAATGTCATCACTTCATCATTTTACCCTTTTAGATACATGTGTGAAAATGTCACAATTGTGAGGTCACTGTGACCTTTGACCACCAAAATCTGATCTGCTCACTGTTGCGTCCAAGTGAAAAAATTGAGTTAAGACTGAAATTGAAACCTTTGGATGTCTATTCTATCTTGTAAAAAAAAATTAGTTCAATCTTGTCCTGTTCTGAAGCAAACAGGGTGTAAAAATTGCAGAACACACATTCCAACCAAAACCCTAGGCAAACTGCAGTAAACGTAGTTACTGTGTTCTGCCTTGGGTTCCCAGAGATTTGGGATCCTCTTGCCACATGTGAATGTGTGATAGCTATGGTATCATAACAGCCTGTCACAGGTTACAGTGTGATGATTAGAGGAGAAATGGCAGAGCATAAAGGTCCAGGTGGGAAAAAACCCAACTCAATCATTTAGGATTTTGCTAAAAGAAGGAAATCAACTGATGATTTATATGTATATATATATATATATATATATATATATATATATATATATATAAAATATATAT
>NC_065528.1:9018365-9021855 GCF_006386435.1 Epinephelus moara
TATATATATATATATATATATATATATATATATATATAGATAGATAGATAGATAGATAGATACCAGGGTACATTTTTTGTATTTGGGAACTGATTAAATGTGTAATTTATTTATTTATTTTTTAATTAATTTGTCATATCGTCAAGAAAATCATTATCGCAAAAATACCCTGAAATATCATGATATTATTTTAGGGCCATATCGCCCACCCCTAGTTGTCAGGCTTTGTAGGGCAGAATAGCTCTTCTTTCTAAAGGTCAACTGACTGGCAAAATAAGTTCCAGGTATGGAACCAGAGAAACTACTGTCAGGATCTAAACTAGGAACTGAGAGTCCTTTTGTTTTTTCCCTGTTTGCACTTCCACCACATCTGAAGAACTGTGAAGATTAGGCAAATTAGAACAAAGGATCAAAAACAGACGGCAGCATTAGAGAGGCTATTTTCACACATGAGAAACACAGCACCATCCTATTGTTCTTTGTGTTTAATGTTGTGTAACTGATGTTTGAGTTGGACAAAATGAAAAGGAGACACAAAGAGGTGGAAAATAAGATTGAGTATGTAATGGCAATTTATTTCTGCTTACAACGGAACCACCATGAAACAATTAAGTTTTATTTCTCTTCTTCACCCGTTCCCTTTCCCTCATTCACTCTAACTCGCGTATGTTGCACGCTTGCTCCTTCTCTTTCTTATTCTTTTTAAAAAAGTCAAGAGAAACAGTGAAGAATAACTTAAACGTTAATCAACAACAAGAAATGTCTGACTCTCGTCCAAATACTGATATTACAGTACTCCTTCATCTTGTGAATGAAGCGGTACATGAAATGAAGCAGCCGCAGTGTATGTGTTTAATCAGCGATGGTCAGTCAGTGCTTTAGACTTTGTCTCTAATATCCCTGAACCTTTGGACAGTACTGCCCCTGGCTCAAATGCAGGTTTAGTTTGTAAGTTCCTCAAAAACTTCGAGGTCCCTTGGGAAACTTCCTGCAGTGGAAACACCCTGACAGTGATACCTGTTACATCAGTTAAACCTATAACCTAGGAAACATAGTTTTACTAGTGTTATTTTTTTTCTCCATCCTAGCAGACTTGTGAATTCATGTTAAAAGGTTCGCTTCTTACCCGGAGAAAGGCTGGAACTCAGTGAAGTTGGCCCAGCCACTTCCCTGTGTCCCTGCTCCACTCCCAGATGAGCTGTCCCACCCTGCTGGGGTTTGGGATGCTGCAGTCCCTCCAGAGTCCCTGAAATTTGCTGTCCAGCCTGGACCTGGAAACAAGACCAACATGACTCTTTCAAACTGAACAAAAAGTTTCCAAGGTTACATGACACTCAGCTGTGTTCTGTGGATAGCTGCTGTCCTTTAAGCTACCTGTTTCTGATGTGTTCTGCTCAGACTCTTCCTCCTCATCAGATTCAGATCCGTGGTCCCGCTCCCTGCCTCCGTTCTCCAAGCTGCTTCTGGAGCTTTCTGAGGTTTGGGAGACTCCAAACCTGGTGACAGAGTGACAATGGACAGATGTTGAGAAGAGATGAAAGGGACAGAAGACAGAGATACCTTGTGTACTAAACACTGCAGTGAAGGTACCCAAATGTAGAAAACCTCATCAGGTTTACCTTGTTCTGGATTTAACTTGTGTTGCATAGTTCATCTCCTTTTCCTCCCAAATGTCCTCTTCTTCTTCAGCATCATCAAACTGGCGTATCCTCTCTTTACAGCAGGCTTCAAAAGCAGCCGCATTGGCCTGAGCAAAAACAAACATTTAAATGAAGTCAGTCGTCTTTTTGCAACAATGCCTAATAAACAAATTACCAATATGTTTAGAGTATCTTATTTATATATGTTACTCAGAACAGTTTTAACCATCCAAACTCTCAACAATAGCAACAGTTGTTGTAGGGACATTAACAGTAGCTGTAACAATAATATCTCTGACAGCAAAAGCAAACTGAGTTGATGACACCAGAAAAACACTTACACTATTATCATCAGCATCTAGATTGAAGTTTATTTCGGCAATTCTGTCAAATGTGGCACTGAGGAAAGAGAACAAGACAAATAAGAAAATATGAGCCAACATCCTGTAGGTTGAGGTGATTGCTATGGAGTAGTTGAATGTGTTAACAACAAAGAGCAAAACACCTACACTAAAGTATGACAGCTGACATCATATCAAATAGCCTATCTGGGAATGAACTAGAATTACTAGCTCACATTGTACGCCTCCACCAACCAGTCAAATTGCAGTTTACATCATGTCTGCCCAGACTCATATATGTAAGGAAGACATGGAAGGGATTTAATAAAAGGTATTTAGTGTATTTTTGGTGAAATTTATTCCTAAATTGATGTGTATGATTCCAGTGAGACTAGGGCTGTAAGTCTCAGTTTCATCACGATATGCTATCATATCAATTCTTTGGACGACAATATGATATTTGCAGATATCACAAAGTCTGCCATGATAGGATTTTGATTTGATTCAATTTGAGGGCCTGGCCTCAATATAAGATGATATCAGTCAACAGTCCTTGTTGTCTTTTTCTTGGCTGTTTGCCGTTGTCTGCCTGGTGCTAAGCTGCTAGCACTGTTTGAATATTTAAGAAGGAGGTGTGCTTGGACAAAAAAGGTGATACAAACATACCATGGGAATTACAGGAAATACAGGCCTATGTTAAAGATGATGATTCACATCAATGTTCTCACTTTATATAGATGATATTGGATCGTTATCACTGAATCTATACATCAATTTGATTGATATATTACACTCCCAGTGTCTTCGCTTTAAAACCATATTTACAGACAGGGTATATGCAGGAATCCTGAGGTTAATTTCAATACCTTTTTAAGACTTTTTTAAGACCTTCCAAAAAAACCTTAAGACCTCATCGCCACTTCAAGCTGTCGTTAGCAGCAATGCATCTTTAACTTACTAAACAGCTGTAGTTGGCAATTAAATCTATGGAGCACAAACATACAACAGAACTCAGATAAGATGAGAAGGAATAAAGCTTGAAAGAATAAATTAAACCAAAGGCAGGTTTATTAAAATACACCTTAGGTCATAACAAGTAACACAGCTCTACAGCTCAACATCAGCTATTCAAGGCCAACTTGCTGAAAACAACAACCTTATGGCTAGCCCCTTGCATGTGGGATTTAGGGCTGACCCAAAAAATTCTGTGGAAAAAAAAAATTGAATATTCGGCCATTTTTTTCTCCTGTTTTTTGGGGGGACCTTGAACACAACACTAATCATGCCATCCATTTACGGTTGTTTTTTGCCCCTTTAGCCATATGTAAACTCAAAGAACGAGAAGTAATATCTGTTAGGCATATAAGATTTCATGTTCCAGTTCCAGTTTGTGTTTTTAATTGACTGATTGTTTTTGGTTGGTTATTAAAAAAGAAAACATCTCTGACAAGGAAATAGAAAGCCCGACGTGCAATGAATGGAGACCTATTATCCTGCTTGAACACAGAC
>NC_065528.1:9022373-9035672 GCF_006386435.1 Epinephelus moara
AGTGAATTAGACGTTGTTTATCAATGAGGCTCATTTGCATAGAAAGGGGCAATTTTTGCGCCAAATATATGCATATTACCTCATTTAAATACATGCAAATAACACCGGAGCACCGAGACGCAATCTGCTTGGCAGCGCAGTTAGTGGAGCATTTCACCCTCTGCTTTGTGAATTAGATGGTATCTGTTTGCTCCATTTTTACTGGTTTAGTGGCCGCAAAAGCCACGCAATCCTTTTGTGAATTCGGCCCTGAGTCTGGTGTCAGTGACACATGCTGCTCTGAGTCGCGCATCTGTCTGCTTGCGCTGCAGTGTGCGCCGAGGGTTTTCATTTTTAATGTTAAATGAAAAGTTAAACACTACTTATCAGCAAGTGCTTTTTCGTTTGTGAATATTTTCATCTTATTCTATGGTTGCAAGAAACTACGCTTTCGCCATAATTTTTAAGTTATTAACTTTTTTTTCGCTCAGCCCCCACCCCGAGTGGCAGTCCGAGTGTGTCTACCTACACATCGTTGTTTGTAATAGTCGCGAGGAGGAAAATAAATTATACATTCATGGATACTTTTTGTCAAAGCTTGAATGCCAAGAAAATTTAATACTTCATAAAATCGTGATTAAGACTTTTCAATACTTTTTAAGGGCCTTAATTTTCCAACATTTGATTTATCAACTTTTAATACTTTTTAAGACCCCGCGGACACCCTGACAGAAGAGTACAGAGGACTGATGGGGAGTTTCACCTGAAGCTAAATATCAATAGAACCCAATGAGCTTGTGGTGGACTACACAAAGTGGAGGTTGCTGCAAAGAGGCTACAATTTCTTAAACATAGGTGCTTCACACACACCTTTTCCCAGTAGCACAAAAAATCTACACAATCAGCACAGTTTCAAGGTGGACACTCAAGATTAGTGTCACCCATTCAGTATCTGACCAAATGTCTCCACTTTTGTTCCTGAGATATGGCATTAAATAATAGTCAGGAAGGTGTTTCTTGCAAAACATTATGATGTCACAGTGAAGTTGACCTTTGACCTTTTAGATATAAGGTGTCATCACATCATCATTTTATCCCATTGTCAAATTTGGTCCTAATTAGTGTATGAATTCTCTGTTATGGCCCAAAACGTGTTTTGTGGGGTCACAGTGACCATTGACTACCAAATGCTAATCAGTTCAATCTTGAGTCCAAGTGGACGTTTGTGCCAAATTTGAAGAAAGTCCACCAAGACCTTCCTGAGATGAATGGGACGGACAACCTCTAAACACAACACAGCTGTCAGAGGTACAGAGGCTCTAATCTGTCACTAATCTCTGATGCAGAGGGATGGTGCTGTGTTGACTTGATAGGTTAAGACGCTGAGTTGTTCGATGCAGAGTTGGAAACCTTGTTTCGTTTTCCTTAAAAGGGGAAAAAAGCGAAATCGTTTCACCGCTAGGTTTGCTGTTGTGCAGTGCCTGTAGACCAAAACAAAGTGTGTCATGAGCCACTCCTCCCTCTACCTCTGCTCTCCACCCCCCACCCCACTCATCTCGTCTGTGCAGCAGAGCACCGCAGCATCTCCACAGACTATTACATCCAGACGGTCCCGGTGTTTCTTCCGCAAGCTCCACTTCACTCAGCTACCCGATATACCCGCTGCTTCTTCCCACATTAACCTGAATAACAAACCAGGGCTTGGTGCTCCGGTTGGATCCAAACGGAGAGCCGGGGCTAACGTTAGCTGGGAAGCTAGCGGAGGCTAACTGGCTGTGCTGGCAGCTGAGTGAAGTGGAGCCTGAGGAGGAAGCACTGGTTAGCCCCCTCTAGCTGGGAGGCTAGGGGAGGCTAACTGGTTGTGCTGGCAGCTGAGTGAAGTGGAGCCTGAGGAAGAAGCACCGGTTAGCCCCGGTTTCACTACAGGCAGATTCACTCGCTACAGGGGCGAGGAAATAAACCTAAGTTAATCGCTAACTGCTAGTTTAGCAGTTAGCGATGTCTTTCACTCACTCTCAGTCTCTGCTGTGTTTAGCTATTTCCCTGCTTTCCTGTTAGCGTTAGCACTAGTCGGCTGCCACGCTAACGTTCCTACTCTTCTCCGTGAGCCCGTGGCTCATGGCTCCTGCTCACGCTGAGTAGGGACGTTACCGTTAGCTCCTGGAGTTAGCACTAGAGCTACTACGGCTACTGGAGTAACTTACAGCTATGGAGCACTTCTACCAGCTCTTCTAGTCACTCAGCCTCACCTCCATCTCAGTAAATATATTACATTTATTACAGGTACCATCATCATTGAAGTAGGCAGGGAAATAGCTAAACACAGCCTGCCAGGCTGCCCGCCAGGCTGCCCACCGGGCTACATTTTACAATGCTAATTGCAAATGTTAGCTGGGCTGCCGGGCTACTCACCTAACACAACTGTAACGCCTGACCCATTGCTGGGACAGAGCCACTAATAACTCAAGCTCCGGACATTAACCCATGCTACGATTGTAACATTAAATTTAATTGAATCGACATAGTGACATGTGCCTCATTTCACTTCAACGCGCAGCCGGACTGGCTTGTAAACAAGGGGCTGGAGATCAACACAGAGAGAGGTTGTGTGAGGTCACGCTATACTCCAGATGAAATTACACCTCTAGTTCTTCACATAGCAATTTTTTAATTCCTTCAATCTAGAAATGATGAATTTCGCTTATTGCTCCTTTAAAAGACAACAAGCTGTGGAAGACTTTCACTACGTACTTGATATTTTCATCATGCTCGCTGAACTCCTCGTCATTGAAGCCAAACTGATCCACAAAGTTGGCAGTCATCTGTTGGATCTGGTAGTCAGAGAAGGCCTGGAAAGTCAAAGGACACTTTTTAAGGTCATATTATTACGTACAGAAGAGGTTTCTAGAGATGGATATTTGAAGTGTCACTTTGTTTCCATGGTGGCGTCTATCCTACCTGCTGGAGAGACAGGTCGTTGGGGAAGGGGCTCTCCATGTCGTCGTCTTCGCTGGACGAGTGCATGTTGTGGGTGCTTACCTGCAAGGACACAGTGCAGAGGTTTGGTCCAGCAGAACATTACAGACTCCCTGTGGCCTTACTTGACACATTTAAACATCATGTTAATGACAAATGCTTAAAAAAAATTAACTTGTGAAAACCGAGTGTAGAGAAAATAAATATCAGTGTTTATGCCATAACATAAAACTCATGTTTAAAGGACATTGACAATGAAATTGTGGAAAACTACAACACCATGAGCAGATCCTCGGTCATCCTACAGTATAACAGAGTCTTTGTCTTACTAAACAACGGTTTTACCTTAAGGGCTACAGACTTACAGTCTTTTTGAATACCAAACTACTTTCAACTTTCAAATACATTTTTTGCAATGCAAATGCCCTTCTGCAATTTGTAAACATGCCTAGTTCGGTACCCTTCTCCTGTATAAATGTATCATCAGATATGACTGCTGTCTACCTCACTGAGGGAATAAATCTGCAAAGTATAATCATGGCCACTATTGTTGTTGGAGTAAAACAACACTTCTGACTTGTGTTTCTTACATTCTTAGATTTATTAAATGACAAATTTGAAAAGACAAATTAGCTGAGAAGCTGGATAAAGACTGCTTTGACACTGTTCTGGGCTGCTCACTCTTGTCCTGATAAGCTGGCTGCTCTGAACACAGCGACCTCACACTGGGAGAGAAGAAGAGGAAATGCGAGGAAGTTAAAAGAGAGCTTTCCACACAGAAGGACTGGAGTGCTACTGAGTGATGTCTTACCAGTTCGACTGTGTTCCTCCTGTTAGTCTCTCTCAGGGTCTCGTCCACAAAGCTCTCCCAGCGACCTCTGCAGTCTTCTGGCAGCTCTGCAAAAACAGGGAGATTATTTTTCTTTGCCTTTTCCATTACAACAGTAACTGATCTGGCATCAGGCCAACTGCAATATGTGATTACCTTTGATGAGGTCAGTGAGCTGGGCTTGTACTGGTCCTTTCTCCAGGTTCTGGACCACCATGTTGGCAATTCTGGTCAGATGGCCCATGTTGCCTCTCCTGGTGCCGCCCTCACTCCTGAAATTCACAAATACACACTTACAATGACCTTCAATTGGCATTAAGTAACTTCACTTCAATGCCACAACTGCACTTAACATAACATTATCATAACTAATCTGCAATGCACCGATGTCACTGTACACCGTTTGCTGACTTCTAGCCAGGGATCCTACAGCTAAGGTATTCAAAAGATTCTGATTAGAAACAGTTACCTATAGCCCATTTTACACTGCCTGTTCAAGGCAGGAAAATCGCGCTATTATGCCACCTCGCCATTCTGTATGTAAGGTACAATCGCGAAACTGGGGGGACAGCGTTGTCTCGCCTCTGAGCCGGAAACAAAGGTGGTAACAGCGCCAAAATGATGTCTGTACAAATGGGACAGCCAGCAGGATAGGATCATGGGCGGCACGGGTGTGACGTTTTAACAACGCGTTATGCACGTGACCCACTTTGGGAGATATAAAAAACAGCTGGTAGAACACAAAGAGGAAGAATTGCGGCCATAATGTCTACACATTAGGAAAACAATGAGGTCCTGGAGCTCCTTACCCTCTGAGCAGAGGATAAGATTAGCTGCCATATGAGACAGATGGTAAATGATGGTTATTGCCATGTTATGCCTTTGTTATTGTTTAAAGCGCTGCCGATGCATGTGTTATATGTCATACTGGAGGCCAACGCAGTTGTGTTACACGCCTGTCACACCTCTTCTGATTCCACAATGCCGGCATGCAGTCTAAAATCACACACAGGAGCGGAATGATGCCGCGTCATTTGGTTCCGGAATAAAGAAGGGACCATAGCACAATCTCCGTGTAAAAAGGGCTTATTTTGATACTACTATGATTCTCTTTACTTCAGTGACAGACTTGACATAAATAAAAACACAAAAATTCAATTTTTAGTTTTACACATACTATAATAAATATTGAGTAGGACATGCATAAAGCAGCAGCTGCAGAGGTAAGATGTGATGGAGGAAAACTTTCTATTTTGATGCAAATGCGTTTGAGTACATTGCTATGCCGTGGCTGTCAGGGGATGCTTACTGTATTTTATCATTCTCCTCCCATGCGTCAAGGATCCTCTGTACCAGATGACACTTCTGGAAGAGCTGAGGGTTCAACAGAAACACAGAATGTAAATGGAAATAGTTGTAAATTATAAAAAAGCAGGGAACGTTCTGGCAAGTTTAGGACAGCTGCTTAAGCCACCTACATGTGCCACAAGGGCATTGTGGATGGAGGTCTGTGGGTCGCTGGTCCTGCCTGTCTCCGCTGCCTCCCCCTGAGCCTCAGGGTTGGAGGCTGCAGGCTTCCCATCGTGGTTCTGGAGGCCTGGGCTGGGCCGCTCCTCTGAGGAAGGATGGTTCAGGATAGCCGCCACACACAACTCCACTTGGAAGTGCAAAAAGTTATTCCAGGAGTATTTGAAGAACAGATCCTGTTCAGAGAGAGAGATGTCACGCAAAGTCAGTGACAGAGGACAGAACAGCTGTAGGCAGCACTAAATTAAGTGGAGCCCTCCCTTAATGGCATGCAGCTGTCAAGATGTACCAACAGTACATTTTTGTTTTTTAACATTTCATTCAGTTACTGCAATACCACGTGGCTCTGTTTTCTTCTATCATGGTTATTTTAAAAAGTCATGGTAGTAATATCAGGCCCAGAAATGACTTCTCCAGTGCCTCTGTACTGTTTAACGAGAGCAGCAGTGGAGGATTTGAATACCCTGTCTGCTGAACTACACACAAAGCATGAGGGTTTTATATGAGCCTGCTCCAAATAAGCCACACCCACTGCCCTTTGGTCAGGTGGTGTGATAAGGTAATCAGTGCCTCTGTGCCTCATGACCAACCTTGTGCAAATCTGATGCAACTTTTTCAGATATGACAAACAGAATCAGCAGAAAGCATCACTCTAAAACACCTTTGAACAACGTATGAGGGCTCTGACGCATCATACTCACTATGTGTGTAATTTAAAAGGAGCTACACAGTTTCAATGTGCAGAGTCAAGCCAGACTCAGCCTCACCAGTAGTAGGTCCATGGTGGTAAGATTGCAGAGCTCCTGGCAGATACTGGGGGCACTGGTCTGCAGCAGGGCGGCCACCAGCCTGGCCACATGAAGGCGGGCGTTCCCCAGTGGCTGCTCTAGAACGCCAACGGTCGTCAATATTGCACTTTTCTGCAGAGGCAATGAGAAAAGCAGAGTTGTTTTAATACTGACACTTAAGAGGCTGGAGTTTTAATGCTATAACTGGACCACAGAGGGGAAAACATGGCTGTTGACAGTAAAAATGTGTACTTCCAATTCACCATCAGCTACAACAGTATTTTCAAAGATAAGGCTAAAGTGTGCTACCTACAGGCGCCATCTGTCAACTTAAAAAATATATACTATTACAAAAGATGGGATTAACTATGATCTCTTTTACAAAACCCATCAAATACTGGTCATATAACAAACAATTCCTAAGTGCTTATTAGGGATGTCATGAGAACCGATACTTCAGTACCACGTTGATGCAAAAATTCTGAAAAAGTCATGGCACTTGTTTTTCTCCAGCACTGAAAGTACCTGCAAGAGCTCTAGATTGACATTAAATGCCAAAGGAAGATGAAGAACGCCTACAAGCACATCAGTGCAACAACACATGAAAGACAGCGACAAGTGCAGCGACAAGGACAGCGCTGACTTGATTCATCGAAAAGAGAAGTGCTTCTTCCTGAGGCCTGCGTACTTTGCTTATTTTATCGAATGGGAGCGCCACGCACCTACACTATGCAACAAACACCAGTAGCATGACGAGGCACTGAGCGCCTATTCTACCCTGAGGGCTTCATGTTTGACATTTTTTTCCTGGTGGCAGTTGACAAATGTTCAACTTTGGATGAAACGCTCACTCATCACTGTCACTTTTTACCCAGCTGTCCACTCCCAGTGAGAGAGGGGCGGGACAAATAGCGTCAGACGAAGACCAACTACTATTTTTGTTGGCGGAAGACAAATAAAATGCTTAAATTATCTATTTTGTCCTCATTTTTCAACATTTCTTAATCAGCCTTGCTTATTTAACTGTTGAACTGTTGTATAAAAGCAATATCACACTCGAGCTCGTGATGTTGTACTGTGATATCGTCACGGCTGTGATTCGGTCGTAGGCACGAGGCCGCAGACCGAGTGCCGAAGACAATCACAGTGACGATATCACAGTACAACATCACTCCCTCTCGTGTGATATTGCTTAAGTGTGGGATTTGTTGTTTTGTTTTACTATGGTAACGAGTCGGGTATCAAGAATTTAACTGATATTGGTACTGACTAAATTTCTGGTTTTGCCACATGCCTAGTGTTTATGTTTAGAATTTATTTTGCCTCATGACTTTTACCTTGGGGGGATCCAGAAGAAGCTGCTGGAAGTCCTTTAAATGGGGCTCAATGGCATTTAAAATACTGCTGTTGACAGTGTAAGACCTTTCATAACCCTGAGAATACAGATCCATCAGTCCTTCCAACCTGGGAGACACAAGCAAACAATAACATTAGGCCTAAAGACTTCAAACTATGAAAATTATCATTTTGTTACTGAGTCAGTATTATTTTCAAAGTAAGCAGAGGGAAGCATTTCCTCTACTTTCCCAATTCCTTGTAGGAGTAAATACAATACAAATATACCATGAGGATTTATTGCTCAAAACACCCCGGAGGACCAGACTAACTAATCTCCCACAGTAATAATTTAAAAACTTCACAAAAAACACTTTGACTCACCCAGACCTCCTGGTCTCCAGTAAGGTAAGTAGCACTTGAGTTCCATTAACAATGGAGGCCTCACTCCTCTCACCCTCAAACATGTTCTTGAGGAGCCCCGCTACACTCTCCTGCCTGAAAGACAAACATTATTGCAGTAGTAAATTTAACAAACAAACTAGATAATGATAACACTAATAGGTGAGATGCTGTACACCAAGGACGCTATTTATGTAGGGCACAAACTCAAACTAGCACAAAAATCTGAACTGTTGTCAAACAGGCTCTGCCAGCAAATCCTTGTGCACACAACAACCTTTTAAAGATCTCTCCACTCTAGATTGGGGAATTTTCAAATCTGGAGTCAACAACCACACAGGAGTGTTTCAGTATGTTTACAATCCCTGCTTGTGTGGACATGTAAGAGCACACATCTTACCACAACCTGCCAATTACAGCATGTGACACCATTAACTAACATGAGATGGGAAAAAGGTCTGACTGGCTTCTTCATCAATTTAAGCCAATCTGGTGCCTTTATTTAAATGTTGTGTCTAATTGATGCAGCCAGGTTTTTCAATACTCACTCACTTCAAATACCACAGGCAACTGGACAAAGGTGAGATTGACTTATTCTCTGAAAACTTTCACCAAAAGCCGTTGTCAACTTACGACTCTAGTACAGCCAATAGTGGGTCGGCCTCCATATTCTCCTGCATCTGATTGGCCTGGTCTCGACTAAGGCGGATGATGTCACAAAGCGTTTGGGATGCATTTGATTGTCTCTGAAATGTAAGTCATTGAATTAGAAAATCCTGATTAACAGATGACTCTTTTAAAGTTATGTTAATGCTTGTATACATAATAGCTTCTCCATGTGCCAAAGAGAGCATCATGACAACATAGTGACAGTGAACTCCCAGCAGACCTGACACTCACCTCCTCATCTTTGCCAGTATGGATGAGCTCTGTGAGTCTTTGTACCAACTTCTCTTCATTCAGCCACTTGGGGAAAAAAAGCCAGAAATGATGTTAAACACTTTAAAGGCTAGTATTCACTTATGGGAAGTACACAGCAACGTTATTAAGAGAGCTTACATGCAGGACTTCCTGCCTCAAAGGGGCGGGCTCCACACAACTGATGAGGCGAAGCAGCAGGTCCATCATGGCAGAGGCATCAATATGTTTCAGCACCAGACCAATGAAGCCTTCCTTTTTCTTTAGGAAGGTAATCACCTGGAAAACAAAAAGTGCTCAATACCTTAGGTTTCACACAGCAGCAGCAAGCTGGGTGAATCTGAATGAGCGATCCCTAACGTCTCTGTTTTCCACAATACCACACCTCTGTTTAGTATTGTATGTCTATTTTGCTAACCAGTACATGGAGTGACAGTGCTTTGATTGCTTTTTCACATGCTTTAATCTAGAAACTGTGGCTCAAGCCATGAACATTTTCAACATACCTGTTCGGTTTTCCTGGCAATGAGGTTGCCGATGGTTTTGCTGAAGAAGCTGGCCAGTAGTGGGTTGAGGGGCGGGTCCTGTTCCAGAAAGTGATAAAGCACTTCAAGGAGAGACTCCTCTCCGCCCAGCTTATCATTTATAATGGACACATCTGATGTCAGGAGCTCACAAGCAATGTTGGGGAACCTTACGAAAAAAGAACAGAATGATCATGAAAAACAGTCTTGGTGCAATTAATGACTTTAAAGTGGCATTTCTGAAATGTTTGAGATTATCTGAGCCTTGATGTGTCTAAAAGGGGACAATATGATGCAACAAAGTACACAACCACTAGCTACACTTCAATTGCAATTTATTTTTGTAATTCCTCATTTAAATCAAAGGTACATAATGATAATACATGATTTGAATGCATGTTAATTCAAATGAATTATACTAGCTGCGACATTATCTGCCACAACAACCTAAAAAGGCCCGAAGGTGGTAGCATTCACTCAGTCACAGAGTTTTGCTCTCAGCCTAGCCCCACTGACTGTATGTAACAGGACTAGGGTTGGGATCCGGATCCGTTTCTTTTTTGGAACCGGGTCCAAAGTTCTGGTTCCGGAACCGGTTCCATCACATTTGGAGTAACGGTTCCTGCAAACGGTTCCTAGATTGTAAAAAAAAAAAAAAAAAAAAAAACCGTCACATGCATTTCCTTTAGAGTGCGGCACGGGTCGCATATTTCTGGTTACAGGCTATTTAACAGGCCGGGCGTGCGCCGTGGGTGCTCCACGGAGAGGAAGACCTCCGTGTTTGAGACGGGAGCGGGCGGTGGGAGGTATGAGGCTTCCAGCGAGAAATATAACAAAATAAAATAAAACAGGAAAAACCTGTCTCCCTCTTTTATTTTATTTTCAGCGTTTAATCAAGGCGGAGGCGGGCGGCGGGAGGTCCGAGACTTCCAGCGAGGGGAGAGGTAGAAACAAACAGCCAATGTGTGTGTGTGTTCTTTTCAGGTGTTGTCACGTAAATAACAGTGCCCAAGCATAAATGCATGTAAGTATTTTTTATTACATTGCTGTGGTTAATTTGAGGTAATAGTGTTACTGTAGAAATCAGAGAATCACTTTTTGCTGTTATATGTTCTCAGGGAGATGATACAAGCTCTAAATCTGAAATACACACCACACACACAAATGTGTATTTTCATCTAATTGTACTGTGCAACAGTTAGAATAAAGTTTTTGTATTTGTTTGATTGCATTTGTGTTTATTATATACTTGTTTAAGTATAGCAAGTATAATGAATATAATGTAGGAATCGGTAAGGAATCGGACCGTTAAGAAGGAATCGGTAAGGAATTGGAATCGTTAAAATCCTAACTAGTCCCAACCCTAAACAGGACTCAACAAACACACCTAAAACACACATAAAACATGGCTTGACAGCAACAACGTTAAACAAAAGTATCAAATTCAGCTCCATTATAACTCACAATGTTCACCCACAAAACAATCACCCTTTACTGGACACATTTTCCACACAAATACAATAGCTAATATTATTAGCATAAGCCTATGACATTTCTCATTGCATAGATTAGCCTAGCAGCTAGTGAACCTTTCCTTTACTCATATGAAGCCAGGATAGATCACACAGTGGACTTCAAATACTAATTTGTTTTCACAATTTATTGTTTTTTATCTGTAAAATAAAAGTAAAAGCTTTGTTTCCACTGAGGGACAAAATAAACAGGAAGTCTGTGTCATCACTGCTCTCTCAGCGCCTCTTCATTTCAAAAGAGCAACGACCAATGGGGAAACACCAACACTTTCATCATCAATCATTCGACCAATGGTGTAACTAACTTACTCTCTAACTCAACAACAGATTTTCACGTTTATTTGACTGGCTTCGCATTCTGCGGTCCAGCTAAAATTTCCTGGACAAAACTGACACTGAAGAGTTCAGACTCTTGGAAAAGGACCTTGAACCAAACTCAATAAGGACCTAACTTACTAAACTTAAAGTTTATAGGAAGTTCTTGTAGTTTTCTATGCTCATTTTAGAGACTAGTGCATTTTTTGCATTCAGGCCATCTGATAAAATGGATAACAATAAAATACAATATAACTTGTACCATGTCATTATAGTAGTTGATAATGGTTGCACTGATACTAGATAGGGTATATTTTTCCCTGTCCCTGTCATCATATTCTGTATCACTGAGGACTCACTTAAACCGGCTCCTCTCCTCCAGGTCGGCGGGAGGCTCTGTGGTGATGAGGCTGACCAGCTCCTGCATGCAGTGGTCCTGGGAGAGGAAGAGGAGCAGCCGACGGTTTTGGGCCTTGCACTCCTGCAGGACGTCATCCTCCTCCATCAGCTCTCTCAGCGTCACGTCCTCCCTGTCCAGCAGCTGGTCGATGTGGGAGGTGGTGTGCAGGTCGAACTTCCAAAACATGGTGGCCGCTGGGACGGGGGACACAGCCCTGGGCCATAGGAAAGCAAAGCGAGAAGGGAGGGAAAGGACAAAAACACAGGAATGGAGGAAGATGAGGGAATACAGAGGCCCAGCAGTAGCGAGAACAATACAAGCAAGGGGTAGGAAAGGGAAGGGAAGGGAAGAGTGGATGCGTAGGTGGGGAAGGAAGCAGGGGAGAGAAATGGATGTAAACAAAGATGTAAGCCTGAGGATTAAACCAATAATAGCTGAAACAACAAGACAGCACTATCACTTGCAGTATGTCCTTTTATATCATAGACTATGTTTACAAGGACTACAACATTGTTGTATTTACTTAACCTCTTCCACTACATCTCTGCATACCACAGACCCTCCTTTGTCTTTTTTAGGGGGAACATAAGACCTTCACGACATATGGCAGGTCAACAGCAGGCCTATAAGCCACATAAAAGTAATATACATCATCTGAAAGCTGGGAACCTAAAGATTATTTCAAAGCACTGTGTTTTAAGTTTTTCTCTTCATGAATATGTAATTAACACAGTGTTTTGGTTAGGCTTATAGTATAGAGTATATAGGGGTTTAGAACATTATGATATAAGTATATGATGTCAATTCCCATGATCAATTATGTCTTCTAAGTTATTGCAGCATATTTTCAGTTGATGCCATCTGTGATTTGGTATCCAAAACTTTTTGACATTTGGGGATTACTATAACACTGCATTTTTCGGCAACTGGATGGTGAGTATTTCTGTTAGGGAAACTGCTGAGAAACCCCCTTATTGTCAATATAAAAGTCATTTATCATCTAAATCCCAGAGGCCTCTAGTTTGTAGTTGTCAAGTTTTATGAGGCTGTAATTATCCTAAAGGTCACAATAGGTCATTTTATACAGTGTACATGTCCATTTAAAAAATGGCCTCACTATAGTGAAACGGCCACTATGGTGCTAACATAATCACACATGAATAAAAATGGGCTCTGTGAATCCACAAGAAGCTCAACTTTCCAGTCTTACACAATTTCAATACTGTTTACACACCCCAGTATGCAGACATATTCATATACAACAGGCAAAAATAATGCATGGTACTATCATACAGTGGGCATGTCTGTAAAGGGGGATACTTGTGGGGACCTACAGAAGGCATTTTATTCAGATATCTTGAGGTGAGTGGTCAAGGGATTCCTGTGAAAATGGCCATGCCTCCTCAAATTTTAGCCTAACTTTGGAGCGTTATTTAACCCCTCTCCCGACAATCTAGCATGACATGGTGGGTACCAATGGATTCCTTAGATTTTCACAAGGCTTCAAAACTCAGTCTGCTACAGCCTCTGAAAATCAATAGAGTCAGGCAAGGATTTCGGCATCGTAGTGGATGGGAGGAGATTAATCGTAAATGTTCTTATGAACTGCATTTCCTAATAATATGATAAATGATAAATTTAAGACTGAGTATTCAAATTTATGCCGCATTAATGTAGGTAGCTGGGTATGTATTCTCTCTCTCTCTCTCTCTCTCTCTCTCTCTCTCTCTCTCTCTCTCTCTCTCTCTCTCTCTCTCTCTCTCTCTCTCTCTCT